>NC_139698.1:28265779-28288279 GCF_964188405.1 Protomyctophum parallelum | reverse complement strand
ATACTGGTGTCTGATGGTACTTTAACTGCGTTTCTGCTGAGTGAGTATGTTGGCTGAGGACGCTCTCCCAGCATGCAGAGCGCCAATATAGTAAGCACTTTCCCAGAGTGCAAATTCAGGTTTGTGCGTGCGTGCGTACGTGCGTGCGTGCACGCATGTGTGCGTGTGTGCGTGCATGCATAACAAAGAACGTGGTATAGGATTAAAAACGGCAAACAAAACTGTATAAATTGGCATTCATGATGAAATAGTTTTCCTAAAATGTTGACACGTTTGTAGCATAGTACTACAAGTGTGTGTGTGTGCATGTGACAGTGAGTCAATACAGCCCGGCGGTGCTTGGCAGGGTGTTGACTGACACACTCATTCAACCTGTATTGGGTGACAGAAGCCAACAGGAAATCAATGTGTTCAACCTCCCATGATGCATCAATACCACTGGCCCCTCCCCCCCCTTCTCTTTCTACATTCTTTCTTTTTCTCCATCTCTCCTTCTTGTCTCTATCTCTGCTAGATCAGTGGTTAGTTACTATTGCCATATTGTACATCAGTGCAGTTATGGTCATTTTGAGTTCTCAAATTCTGCCCGAACCCAACACGACCCAACCCGATACTTTCAGGCCAAGTCGGGCCCAAATTGTATGCCAATTTGTCGGGCCGGGCCTAGTCTCGGGTTTCGTAAAAATAAAAGAAAAGAAAAAATGTGTTGGATGCAGCTCAAAGTGAACTTCACTCATCTAGTTGGTCGCCGTCCGACCTTCCTAGCCTGTGTTATTAAAGCGAAAGGGGTGACGATGGCCCAAATTAATTCGGAAACTGTGCGTGTGCGTGCATATATCACACCAATATACAGTACAGCTACTTGCACTGTATAGTTCATTCTGAGGTGTGCGTGTGCGTGCGCGTGCTGTCCGGTAGCCAGTGACACATTTCTGTCTGCTCGGCTCACACCACATGTCCGTTCATTATACATAAATTGAAAATTCATGCAATAAAATGTCCTCAAGATTTTTATTTTTTAATTTATTTTGTAAAATAGCAGATCTATTTGAGTTGATCGACCAGTCATTTCTTCTGGGCTTGTTTTCATAGAACTGGTTGACTATTTATCTCGCAAACACTGGCAATGCGGCACACACACTCACACACACACACACACACACACACACACACACACACACACACACACACACACACAGCGCGATAATATCGTTAGTCGCATTTGTTTGCCACAATAATCGTGACGTGTCATTTTCATATCGTCCCATCCGTAGTTACAACTAAGAGCTTAGTGTTTTCCTCGTGGCAAATTAGCAAGTCTGCATGAGGCTGCCAGAGATTTGCATCTTTTTCCATACACAGGCGAACAGGAAGACATTTGGACACCCACTATTGTTTTTGCTCAGCAGTACAGAGGTGTTGACAGATGATCCTCATGTAACTGATCCATAGAAACGTTTGTTCGAAAATATATCTAATCTACGACTACAAGCTTGTAACATTATTGTAATTATTTCTTTTTTCAAATAGCCCAAGTATAAAATGTAGACGTGAGTGGTTAATGTATGTTTTGTATCAATAGTCGAATTCTCAAGTTTAAGTTTTCAAATTATTGTAGTGGAGTAAAATATTTGGTAAAAAGTACAATAATTTTCCCCTCAGATAATGAAGTAGAACTATACGGTATATAAAGTATTGACATTTAAAAAAAGTAAACAAGTAATGTAAAGCTACCATTTACTAAATGGAGTTAGTAGCTACGTTCCACCACTACCACTGATCTGTGTAAAGGTGGTGTTTTCTCAGCACTTAAGGCTGCTGACAGCCACCATCGAAGGCTAAGGATGTAGTGCTGGGATGACGTCAGGTGTGACTGAGAACACAACGGTGTTATGTTTAGCGATAAGACTAAATACCAAGAGATGCAGATCATTATTAATGCTGGAAAAGCAAATAATGTACAAAAAAGAAAGAAAACCGTACCTGTCTTGTAGTTTTGTTTTCATTCTCATAAACATTCTCGCATAAACATTTTGGGGTGTTTGAGCAGCAGCTCTACCCCCGCATTTCCCATCCTCAAGGCTGTGATGTCAGGAAGATAGCATCCACCCTGGTAAACTCTTGTGTATAAAGAACCCCAGTGACAGTTAGTATCATCCGCAATACATTTCATGTCACAGTTAACACAGTGGAAAGGCCTCCGGAGCATTGCAAACATTCTGGGTTTCAATGCTATAGCTAGACATTTCTGATGTGCATTTATTTAGAGGCTTATATTGTACAGTAAATCGTCTACACACCATGTACAACTTGTGGTGTCAATGCTCGCATCCTACTGTCCATCGGTTCAGATCTGATCTATACTCTGATAGGAATCGTTGCTGATGCTGTTCGTTTGTTCAGTAACGGGGGGTCTTAGAGAAAATACATTTTCAGTTGGTTACTGGTTAGCCAATTTTATCCAGAGAGCAGCTATTCCATCTATCAGCTTCAATTTGATGGCGTTCCAGTTGCAATTTAGTTTTTTTTGTCTGCTCATTTCTTTGTGTCTGCATCACATCTAATTTAACTTATTTCATCCTGCATCCCGATTGGATAAGATTGGTATCCCGACCTGAAAATGTATTTTCTGTTCACCAAAGAGCTGGAGAGACTCCTGTTACTGAACAAAATACTAATATCAATAATTAGTATTAACAACTTGCACCACATTTAACAGCAGACAGTGTTTTGGGTTGGTGCTGTGAATTGTGATTCGCGCAAGTTGTGAATAGGCCATGTCAGTTATTACATAATCGCCTAATCTCAATAAGTTATTTGTCTTATCTACCCTGCGCAACTTTTATTTACAAAGCCTAAAAGCCCCAATTCTATTCATAATGTTCCAGTAATGTTTGGCGACACAATAATGTTTTTAATCACAATTATCTGAGTGACAATCCATCGTCAACTTAAATCTTATAATGGTGACAGCCCTAGTTGTGAAACAAGATGGATGATGGACTTGTCTTCAGTAGAGTAGCCTACTTATACACTGATATTCTACGTTGTTGTGTTTTTTCCCCTACTCGATCACACCACAGCGGCACTCAACAGCATCAAGAGCGGGAGATATGCAAGCTCGAAATGCGAGCTTGTACATCTGCTACTTTCTATGCTTTTGTATCCTGAAAGGTTACAGTTTTGGACATACAAGGTTTTCCACCCGACGGAGACGATATGGAAGACATGCACTTGACAGCCTTTATACAATTCACCCTCTCTCTCTCTCTCTCTCTCTCTCTCTCTCTGTGTTTCACACTCTGCTCCTCTCTGTTCCTCGCTTCCTTTTTGTAAGAGGGAGAGAGGTTCATGAGTGGCACGAGTCACTCACGCACGCACGCACGCACACACGCACACACTCCTACAGACAAACTTCAACTATCTGTCTTGCATGAAATAGACACAAAAACAGATGTGGGTTTTGGAGCAGGGTGTTGACGGGCCTTTCAGAAGAGTCTCTCTCTGTTGTTGACAGACTGCTAATACAGCATGGCAGTGTGGGCACTGGGCGGGTAGCAGGAGGGCGAGTGTGGGGAAACCGACACGCCGCCCCTGAATGGAGCTGTTTGTTTTCTGTTGAGCGGCGATTACTTGGATTGGCCAGACTCTATGTAAACTCCCCTCGCGCGGCAGGGTGCCTTCTCTGCCAGACCAAGGGATGTGACGTGTGTGCGTGCGTGCGAGTGTGTGCGCGTGCATGCTTGCACCTCATATTCCTGCGTCCAAAAGTCCTCACAAGGAAAGAGAAAGTCCTGAAAAGTGACTCTTCAAGGGCGTGCGTGCGTGCGTGTGGTTGTTTACACATTCTGCGGCCTTGCCTTGGTGTTTGAACACTCCCAGATTGAGCTCCCACCTGCCGGCCCTGCTCTGCTGGGGTGGTGTTTGCGCAGGAGGTGGGTGCGGGTGGCTCCAAACGTATAACGGCTTTTAAAAGAATTAACATGGAGTGCAGCGGCGATGTGGCGATGATGAGGTACGCCGCCAGGTCATGCCTACAGTAACGCTGCACGCCGTCTGGTGGAGGCACGCATGCACGCCGTTTATACAGTCACTGTCACAGTCACATCCTGTGTTTACCCATCAAGACCTGAGGCCCATTAATAGAAAAATGTTGGAAAAAAACCTGTGTTGCTGGTGGTGCTCAAAACGTTTTCATGTCAAGGACCCCCGGAATTATATGTATTTAGCCACAGAACTCCATAGCAGAATATGTTGTTCCAACTTGAAGGACCCCCAGGAGCAAACATTTGAGTTGAAAATCTTCGCTTTAAAATATATATTAAAAGATTTTCATCATACTATAATTCTAACAATGTCTGCGTGTGTGTCTGTGTCAGAAACACTGTCATAGCTCCTTACTGCCTGCACCAATCACCCCCACTTTTCACACAGGCATTGACCATATGAATATGGAGGGCGTAACAAAGCCCTTTTTTCGATTTGACACATTAATGATTATTAAATATCTCACAACGGGTAAGGGCTAGTGATAAAAACATAAATTTACATAACAAATCAACACTCTCATAGTGTGGCACGAAATAAATGAGAAGGTGAGATGGGGACGTGCCAGTATAGGCAGCTGGTGGTGGTAGATGGTAGAAGGATGACTGCAACAATGTCACACATCTTGGGATCAGCATTTCAAACCTCCCACGTAAAATAAAGTGGCAATTGACAAAGTATCACCGTTTTCCTTCAGACTGCTGTTTTGCCTGTTTGTGTGCGTGCGTGCGTGCGTGCGTGAGTGTGTGTGTGTGTGTGTGTGTGTGTTTATGCGTGCGTGTGTGTGAAAGAGTTTCTATTGGTATTAATGTTGACCTTGCTGGTTTCATGCTGGCTTCCTGGCGGGTTGGCGGCGGTGCGTTCAGAGCAGGATGCTACACATAGTATATCATCTACAGTAACAGGAAGTCATTTGAATAAAGTTTTGGGCGCCCACGCTATCGTCAGTGAAACGTGTTGGCGGTGGGGAGGAGGGGGGTGTGTGTGTGTGTGTGTGTGTGTGTGTGTGTGTGTGTGTGTGTGTGTGTGTGTGTCTTGAAAATGTCACTTCCTCGTTCTATTTTTATCTCCTCAGCTGTGCCTTGTCAGAGTTTCCTTTATTTCCTTTGTACGCACGCTGCTGTCACACGGTGTGTGTGTGTTCACTCTGTAATCTGTTTAATGGAACGATAATTAGGAGTCACCAATCAACCAAACTGCTTAACTTCACAAATTAATATGATTTCATCAAAAAAAATTCAGCAGTCTCACCTATACTTTTTTTTTGCGTGCCCGTGCGCGTGATGCAGAGCTAACCAAAGCCAGACCAAGTTACTTTGACAGGCAGGACTCTTTCACTTCTGGTAAACATCTCTCTCTATCCCCCCCCCTCTCCCTCTCTCATTTGCTTGGTGATTAATGCTGTGTTTGCCCTCGGTCTGTGTTTGTTATATTTGTTATTGGTGGCAGCTGCATTCATCCAATCTCAATCTGTTCCCATTCCATGTTTGAGTGCTTTGGGGCAGATTTATACTCTGTGGCACGACCAATATAACTCATTATTTCCCAACACAAGTTTTAATTAGGCTTTAGGGTGACAGTGGAAATGCAAAAAGATGTGTTGATGTCCAAATTAGATTATGTCAAGTAAATCAATAATAAAGTAGGGCGTTAATTTACGAAAAAAGGAGTTTCTAGCCGATAACAATGAAATACTGTTAATGTTATACAGGAGGCCTACATAACGTTTCAGAAATCTTGACTCTCCATATTTCAACTTTTTTATGTTTTTATTCTTCGTAAATGAATGCCCTACTTTGTCATACAATTGTAAAAAAATAGCCTATGTACGCTCAGTTGCTCACAACGCGTCACGTTTTAGATTGTTAAGTTAAAGTGAAGAGTGGTTTGAAGCATGTCTGTGGGTTTTATAAAATGCTTAACCAATGAAATATATATATACAAAATATAAAATAATAACTACACTGGATACATTGGAAAACAACGGCAGCAACGATGAGTGCAATGCAAAAAGCAGAGATCTGAGATAATGAGTGGTGGCGTGTGTGTGTGTGTGTGTGTGTGTGTGTGTGTGTACAAAGGCTAAAGGGAGATAGGCACGTCACTGCAGTTGGGTGGTGATCAGTGTGTTAGTGTTGTAACAGGATCAGATGTCTGATGTTCAGAGAGGATAAGTATTGATTTGCATTAACATAAGACCTGCATGAAAGACTCCATTAGCTTGCCAGGCCCCTGGACTCTGTCACTGGGGGGGGGGGGGGGAGGGGGGGGGGGGGGTGTGCGTGCGTGCGTGCGTGCAGTGTTGTTTGGTTACCGGTATGTATATTCATCCAGACCTAATTTAGACTAAATTGTTTCTAAAGTGTAGTTGCTTGTTTTTTAATGTTGTTTAAACCAAAGGTTCTCAAATATTTTCATGTCAAGGACAAATGTGTTTGTCCACAGACCCCCGTGACTGTTTGTTTGTGGCTGACCAACATCTCCAATTAAACTGTCTGGAACACCCCCAAAAAGTGTGATTTTAATTTCTTTACCATTGGCCTGCTTGCTCAGGGGATAAATTCAATCTTGACCATCGGTATGCTTTTGTGTGCACAAATACACAAGTAAAGTTGCAGATACTAGGTAAACATCGGACCACAATGGAATGTCTCCCAGATGTTATTGTATTATCCTTTCTAGATCTTTTTAGAAGTGTTTTACTGTAAGTCTGTACTGTTTACATTTTTTTTACTAATTAAGTATTCAATCAATCAATCAGTCAATCAATCAGTCAATCAATCCACCACTGATACAGTATAAGCCTAATATAATACAAGCCACAGGTGTCCCAGGGCATGTTCTGAGTTCGAGCATGGTGTGTGTAAAACAGGAACAACATCGCAACGTTGCATCATTCAAGCTCCCGAGATACGGGCACACTCCTGCGAGGGCGAGGGACTATGAATAGTGCAGCATGAGAGAGAGCTATGTTCTCTCATGCCAATAAACCTTTGAATTGAGAGAGACACACACACGCACAGAGCAGATAGAAGAGGTGGAATGCAGAGCGTCTGTCTACCGTTGTGAAGAAGCACCGCATGGACACATGGCTCCCTCTGGGATCAACACCAGAGGGTGTTAGGATTAGGACGGGCCGCGACTTCACGCAGAATATCTGAATGATTCCTTGAGTTGATCATTCAAATAAGCATGCACAGAACAGGCAGACCAACCCACCTGCGGCCCACCCATCTGACCACTTAACATGCATGACAGCCAGTCAAGTGGTCAGATGAGCGTGAGTCTGTGAAAACAAGACCAAGAAGAAAGAAGTGACTACTATAGGCTACATGAGAACGTTAAACCTACTGTATATGCGTCGGCCATTTGAAAATTGTTGATCTATCAAAACTATTTGTTTAAACAACACGTAGTACAACCTTTAGGAAACAAGCCCAAAATAACCAACTACACTTTAGAAACAAGCCCAAAATAACCAACTACACTTTAGAAACAAGCCCAAAATAACCAACTACACTTTAGAAACAAGCCCAAAATAACCAACTACACTTTAGAAACAAGCCCAAAATAATACACTTTAGAAACAAGACCAAAATAACCACTTTAAAAACAAGACCAAAATAACCAACTACACTTTAGAAACAAGCCCAAAATAACCAACTACACTTTAGAAACAAGCCCAAAATAACCAACTACACTAGAGGGGAAAGGAACTGGTTGGAATAACGTGTTCCTTAACAAAAATATACATTTAATGTTTTTGATTTTCAAAAAAAGGAGAGAATCACTTGCGTCACCTTTTTAAATACATACATTCAGGATCTTACAGTGTGCAATACCGTACAGTTACAGTACATGATTCACATACCTCTAATAGACTAAACATTAAACTATTCCTCTCCTCATTCTCCATCTTCTCTTATTGATCCACGCTGTTGCCCTATCCTTCCTGGACTGTGTGTGTGTGTGTGTGTGTGTGTGTGTGTGTGTGTGTGTGTGTGTGTGTGTGTGTGTGTGTGTGTGTGTGTGTGTGTGTGTGTGTGTGTGTGTGTGTGTGTGTGTGTGTGTGTGTGTGTGTGTGTGTGTGTGTGTGTGTGTGTGTGTGTGTGTGTGTGTGCGTGTGTGTGCTTCCTATTCACTTTGGTGCCAGTCAATAGCAGTGTTGTTTGGGGACTCACTGCGCAGGGTGCTAACCCCAGGCACTGTGTGGCTGCAGCAAGTATAGTATAGAGGGACAGCAGGCTGGCTCTGAGGATGATGAGGATGGGGCCTGCCTGCCTGCCTGCCGGGGCCTGCATTGTGTCTGCTGTGAATGTGCTCATTGTCACAGTATAAATGTACTACAACACCTTCTTGCGCTGTACTTCCCTGTGAGCGACTTTCGCCCCATCCGTCATCCCTTTGTCCTCTGTTTGTCCTCGCACTGACTGGGGGGTGGGGTGGGGTGGGGGGGTGCTCTGATGGGAAGAGGGAGGTGGCAGAGGGGAGACAAAACAGCCTCTGTGGGGACGATGGACAGGGGAAGCTTCTCTACACACAGACATTATGATCGGGAGGCTGGCAGACGCTTGGTATTCTCTCTACTAAGGCAGTGACTTCTCAAACCCAGAGTTTCATGTCAAGGACCCCCAAATCCAGGGGGTCCCCAATGAAAGTATAATTAATGTAGCATCAGAATGATGCGCTGCAAGCTTGTACATCTGCTGTTTTAGATTTTTTTTTAATTTGTTTGGAACATTTTGAATTATATGTACAGTATATTGATCTTGTGTTTGGGCACAAAACATCTTCAAATGGGAAATGTTTTGTGATTTAGATCCCGTCGCTGAGAATGTCTGCTCATCATCCGCTGATTGACCACCCCGTCTACACCAACCTCGAGCATGTAGTTCTGGATTTACTGCACACACATCAGCAGCAGACCCCCCCCCCTCCCACACACACACACACAGCAACAACAACACAGAAATCGCACAGGGACACCTCCAACACAAAGGGCATACTTTACGAGGGGGGCCCGGGACATGTTGTTTTGGCGCGACCGCAGAGACTATAATTTGGGCCCCGAATGAGCGGTCTGTGAATTTACACACACCAGCATTACGAATACGGGCTGGCATATTTTGGGACATTCACCCCATAAAGCTGCTAGACAGGGGCTGTAAAAGGCAGAATGGATGGGGAAGAACTCCGAGAGAGAGAGGCCTCTCTCTGTCTGGAGGGCAGAGAGGGCGCTTTATTTGAGACGTGTGGTCTTCCCCCCCCCCCCCCCCCCCCCGCTGGGGTGCGTATGACTGCGGTATTATGTTAGAAATGAGATCCATTTAAGGAGGGCAGCCCACCTAGTGCACAAAGAGCAGTGTGGTCTGTTTTACCTCTCTACCTGTTTATGTGTTTATTCTGGGGGTGTGGGTGGGTTGCTCTATCATCAAGACATAATGTATGGTGTTTGCACAAAGTATATTTGGCTACACGCAGATGACGCTGTGCTTTTTTAGTGTTTCCTGTGCCGTGTTGGGCACAACGACACGGGCAAGCGGACCAGACTTTGATTCATTTTGTGACAGAAATATTGCATCCGTCCGTCCAGCCAGCGGGACGGTGGTGAGGCCCCATAGACGAGTGGTTAGGGTGCGTTCCACATTGATCACAATGTCCTGACTCGTGATCAGCGGGTCTCTCTCGATTCCGGGAGATTTCGATTCCCCTATAACACTTTGCTGGGTCTGTACATCTTTGATTTCCCCCTCATTTTGATTTAAGAGAAATAGGGAATATGCTCTGGAGGTATTTCTAGTGTATGTATGGAATTGCCAATCCGTGTTATTTCACCGTGTTTGGGGGAGATCGGGTTGATAAGCCATGCTGATGTGCTGGTTGGTGTCTATGTAAAGCGCTGTAGTGACACTGTAGTGTGGTCAAGTACAGGATGTTGTTTTAAGAAAAAACTAAATGAAAACACAAACAGTTCGAATATGGTAATATAGGAGGTTTCTGCCCGACAACAGCGATAGTTTTTATTTCCCTCTCACACCTCCAGCATGCATGTGAGTGACAGCTATAGGGCCGCTGGTGTTTACCGTGCGCTGCTAATCCATCAGGATACAACGATGGCCCTATACGAGGAGGCTGTTGATTGGCCGGTTCCTCCTGTCAGCACCCGCCTCCAGACAGGGTCCCGCCTGCGTCGCAGTCATGCAGGGAAAACCCCGTGCAAGACCTGTTTGTAATCCCATCTGCAGGCACTCTGCCATCGCCACTGTATCATACAGTACCACACTCTGTGTGTGTGTGTGTGTGTGTGTGTGTGTGTGTGTGTGTGTGTGTGTGTGTGTGTGTGTGTGTGTGTGTGTGTGTGTGTGTGTGTGCGTGTGCGACTGTGTGTGTGTGTGTGTGCCCAACATGACTCAGGCATGTCCTGAACTACATGGCAGCTACATGGCCGGTTGTACAGCGCTGACACTGATATTAATTAAACAATAACTGTTTAAAAATAGAGAGGCATGATTACAGCCCTTGTGTGAATTTATGATTTTATGTGGAATATGTCTTTGCATTGTACAACATTTGTATGATGTTTTTTTATGTTGCTATGGAACACATGTTCTTAACAATCAATCGTTTCCCCTCTGTCAGGTGAAAAGAAGCAGCTTGGACTCCTCATGCATAGAAGGAGGCATGAGGTCAGTCTGCTGCCCCCCCAGGTTGGCAGAGGAAGTGTAACGCCCAGGATTACATTAGATAATTGGCACTGGGTGAAAAGAAAACTGGGTTACAAAATCGTGGGATAAAAAAACAAAACAATCAATCGTTTCTCTTGATTGATTGATTTACAAGCTGTTCCAGATCACGCCTAATTAATAAATGATGTCTATAGAGGAACTATTCATATACTTTCTGTTCTCTCTCTCCATCTCTCTCTGTTTGGGCTCAATGCCTCTCTCTCTCTCTCTCTGTTTGGGCTCACTGCCTCTCTCTCGCTCTCTCTCTCTCTCTCTCTCTCTCTCTCTCTCTCTCTCTCTCTCTCTCTCTCTCTCTCTCTCTCTCTCTCTCTCTGATTCTAAGCAACACACCCACTCAAACAGTCATATCCGCTCCCTCTCTCTCTCTCTCTCTCTCTCACACACACACACACACACACACACACACACACTGTCGGGCTCTCTCTCTGTGCTTGTATCACAGTGGCTGCGAGACGTCTCTGTGAGAGGGAAGACCAGGCTGCCCTCTCTCTCTCTCTCTCTCCCTCAGGTAATCCACCCGTCTCTCACTCTGTCTTTCTCCTCCTCGTGTCTCTCGCTCTTCTATCCATATCGCCTAACTGTTTAAGTGCCAGGGACGTAATCCCGTAACCCCGACGTCTTTGCAATGGGTGCCAAGACGTAATAAAAAAAAAGAAATTACAATCTTTTTTTTTTTTTAAACGTCATCTCTTTTTTTATAATGGGAGAATTGGCACTCAGAGCCTAAACTGGTGACCACCAGGTGGCGCTGAAGGAGTAGCTCACCCCCCTCCCCAAAAAAACAACTTATCTTCTATCAATTACACACCTCATGAAGCCTTAGAGATTTAGTGTTTTGTCGCATTCCTTAGTCAATAACTGGATGACCCATAGCGGAGACTCCGGGGCTTCATGGGCTGTGGAATTGATAAGAAAGAAAGTCGTTTTTGGGGGGTCAATTATTCCTTTAATCCACCACACCTGCCCTGCCTATCTCCACCTCACTCCCCCTATATCTCTCCATAACTCTCTCCATCTCTCTCTCTCTCTCTCTCTCTCTCTCTCTCTCTCTCTCTCTCTCTCTCTCTCTCTCCAAACACACCTTGTGAGGTTTGTCATTGAACTGAATGGTTATAGCTCTTTAAAGGTGTGGTAGGTACATATCTACGGTGTAGGACCGGACTGAGCATGCTGCTGTTGTACAATTATGCACATTTTGTGTGTGTGTGTGTGTGTGTGTGTGTGTGTGTGTGTGTGTGTGTGTGTGTGTGTGTGTGTGCGTGTGCGTGTGTGTGTCTCATTGCTTCTATCTTGGGTGTAATGATGATGATGTTGTGGTTGGTGATGGTTGGAGTTTAGCAGCCAGACAATGGTGTTGTGAGTGTACTGTAGTTACAGGGTGTTCTGAGTTCTGTCCACTGTGGGAATGCTGGAGGCTGGGAAGTATTTTTTGTTTTTCTTTTTGATTTACTGGAATGAAAATTCTAGGAGAACTGTGGGGGACATTTGTCTTTAGCGTGTTTACAAGAGCAGGGTTGAAACGTTGGACGCCGGCCGGGTCCAAAACCTCTCGGGTGGAACCCTCTGTATGTCCAAAACTGTTACTTTACAAAAAGTAGCAAAAGTAGCTACTGTGATGCTGTGGTTTGATCAAGTAGGGCGTTGATTTAGGAGAAAACACAAAACGTTAGAATATGCATAAGAGCGACGTTATGTTTGGCTTGGCTTCTAATCCACAGATGGGACCAAAAGCATCATGTAATGTAATGTAATTCCTTGATCCACCAAGAGAGATGATTGGCAGTTAGGAACAAGCTGGTCCCGGTATGGTGGACGATTCATGCTCCATTTGTTGTATTCTACAGACGACTGTTTCCACTGTGGACGAATTTGTCTCGCCACCAGGGCTGTTATTCAGGCCATTGAAACCTGAAGATCAGACTCTACAGATGTCTTTTAAATCCTAACAGTTTTCTGAAAAACATTGCTGTATCAGTGGTGCTCAAACGTTTTCACGTCAAGGACCCCCAAAATCATATGTATATGTATTTGGCTGCCGACCCACATCTCAGAATATTCTGTTCCAGGGACCCCCAGGAGAAAGGATTTGAGTTAAAGATGGAGTGCCACGATTTTTTCTAAAACATGATCATCAGGTATTATTATAATATAAGGAGGAAGAACTTTTTCCAAAGAGTGTACAGTATTTGTTAAAGTCATGCTTTTATGTGGACACGCCCACCAGTTCATTAAGTACGCCTGGTTTGCCTGGTGGGTGGTGATGGGTGGTGATCCACCTGAACTGAAGCCGCACCCACAGCTGTAGTTGTATGATAAAGGGGGAAGGGTTAGGGGAGGGGCTGATAGTGTGATGTCACTACATTACTCTTTATTTCATTGGCCCGTTTGACTGTCAAGGGTTCAGCCTCCAGGAAGAAACCCTAAATACATGCAAATTGATTGTGGCCGTGGAGTCTTTTAGAGAGAGAGATAGATTGCTGCTACACTATGTGGTCATCTCAGACAGTGTTGTGGGTGCACAGCTGCAACCCAGTATAGTTCCAACTTCCAGCCCTGACTCTGTCTGTCTGTCTATGTATATATATATATACATATACACAGAATATATTTAAAACATTTCTTCATTCATTTTTGAAAAGCCTAATTACCGGTATAACAAAGGAGGTCTTATTTAAGTTGTTAACCATTTAAACCCCTTGTGGTTGAACGGAGTTCCTCAGGGCTCTATACTAGAGGCTTGTCTGTTTTGTGTTATTGTGGAGAAGACTTTTGCTGAAAATAGCCGATTGACAAGCTCACAACTCTGCGCAGTCAGCTTGTCGATCTGCTATTTTCTGTAAAAGCCTTCGCCACAATACGGATGACGGGGTTCTTTTTTTCCCCCAGTCTCAGCCGCCGTGAGGTCCGCAGTGCCCAGGCATTTATTTTCGTTCGCATTCAGCACAAAAAGAGAATCCTGGGGAAACCCGCACAGAGGCGCTAACCGCGCCGCCGCACAGAGGCGATAACCACGCCGCCACACAGAGGCGCTAACCACGCCGCCGCACAGAGGCGCTAACCACGCCACCGCACAGAGGCGCTAACCACGCCGCCGCACAGAGGCGCTAACCACGCCGCCGCACAGAGGCGCTAACCACGCCGCCGCACAGAGGCGCTAACCACGCCGCCGCACAGAGGCGCTAACCACGCCGCCGCACAGAGGCGCGTCGCTTCAACTTTTTGTTCTCTGCCGTTTTGTACCGGGGAGGGGAGGACTAGGGGCGGGGGCTCAGATTGGTGAACCAATAGGATCCACCGTTTGTTTTGGACCGACACCCGCCCCTCAAGACCAGAGACCAGACCAGGCTGGGCCAGGCTACGCTGTGCGTGTCTCCACCGCCACACCCCCCCATCAGGCCGGGGGTAGAGGTGAGGGTAGGGTGGGGGGTGGGCACACGCAGAGGTCAGGCAACCCCCCCCCCCCCCACACACACACACACACACACACTTCCTACGCTGTCAGTGTGTGCAGTCTGTGCTCACAGAGGACGCTGGGAGATAAATTTAGATCCTCGGCTGAGTCGGCTCCCTCTCTCCATCTGCCGTTTGCTCCGAGTAGGCTGGTTTCCATGGGAACCGGTGTGCCAGGCTGCTGCCAGTAAGCGAGAGACAGAGAGAGCGAGAGAGGTGTGTGTGTGTGTGTGTGTGTGTGTGTGTGTGTGTGTGTGTGTGTGTGTGTGTGTGTGTGTGTGTGTGTGTGTGTGTGTGTGTGTGTGTGTGTGTGTGTGTGTGTGTGTGTGTGTGTGTACTGTAGTGAAATGGCACCATATTTTCTAAACGGCACTTAAAGCTAATTTAATGTTTAGCCGCCGTAGTTTGTCCGATGATGATGAGGACGGACGGACGTGAACGATGGCTGGCTCCCCCGCGGCATATTCTCATGTTGCCCCTGTATGTTACTGTAGTGCAGTACTGGGGCTTATTGTTGGTGCTGCGCTACAGAGCAGGTATAATGCTGTGGCTGTGTGTGTGTGTGTGTGTGTGTGTGTATGGACGCAGGGCGTACAGGACAGGAGCGCTTGCTGCCAATGTTTACCTTCATTACAATTCCAAAGACTTTAAGCAGAGCACACTGCTCCTCCTCCCTGCACGGGCCTGAGATGGAGACAGTGGAATCCACTAGGGCTACATGATGTCGCATGATGCACAAGATTGTACTTTTGGTCTTTTTTTTTAACGTTTTATCAACGAATCGATGTGGCATTAAGTTGCTTAGGCCTATTCGTAGTTTCGTACTCCAGTTTTAGATGATAAAGTGACCACCGAAAACTACAACATGACGTCGCGCCGCAGTGATAAGCGACTCACCGCTCGCCCCAACACATCTCTCTGTTTTTACTAACCACTTTTTCGGTGGTCACCTTATCACCTAAAACTGTATAGCATGAATAGGCTTTTAGTCTGATTAACCACTAAAAGGCATATTTCATACTTAATACAAAAATAGCAAACATAGAAGATCTTATTAATATGTAATATCGTCTCTGTCGGGTGAAAACACAAAAAAAACTGGACAGGGGAAACGGAGAAAGTGGCAGATCTACAAGCTCAAACCGCGTCGCTATGCAGCACATTTCGAGCTTGCAGATCTGCTACGTTTGACGTTGCTGTACAAAAACAACCCAGAAGTTAAAATAATTTGGAGATAAGAGGTTTCTGCCCGACAGTATGATGATTATGATGATGATGATGACGACGATGACGCGTAGATGTATTTGTATGTATGTGCGTTACGTACTCTTTGAGAGAGAGAGACAGAGAGAGAGAGAGAGAGAGAGGGAGGGAGGGAGAGGGAGGGAGAGTGCGGGCCACAAGGACAGTCGGTGTAAGCAGTACTGCGTATAAGGAGATCCCAGGGCACCTGCATCAGTGTCGGAGTTCCTGCTGACGAGACACACACACACACACATACACACACACACACACACACACACATTACATCACCGTGCACATTCCTCGTGCAAACACTCTGCTAGTGAGCATCAGTCTCAGTCACATTTTAGGCACAGACCCAATAGGTTGGTACATTGAAGTGATAGACCAACACGAAGGTCTCAGGATGATGTCTGCCTCTGCCTGGCAGGTTGACATGGACTCCTTCTTCTTCATACACGCACACGCTACACAGACACACACACGCACGCGCGCACACACACACACACACACACACACACACACACACACACACACTGCACACTCTGCAGCAGAACACCATCTTGCACGGGGGTCACAGGTTTCTGCACAGCACCACCACCGTTATTGTGGTAAATGTATTGCTTTGTCGGGTGGTCGTGGAAACCTCATAATTATGTCCAAAACTGTTCGTTTTCAGGATTCAAATTCCAAAGTATCAGATTTGCGAGCTTCGCAACATGGTTAGAGCCGGTGGTTCTGCTATACTTTTGATGCCTTTGGGGTTGGCGTGTTTTCTGTCGTATACGAGAGGATCGCATAGAACGCATTCCGAAAATAGCAGCTCTTCGTACAACAAAGAATACATAATCTTAACGGCCAACGACAGATCAAGCGAACAAATGCTGTTGTAGATCTAAAAACATAGCTATGGCTAACCTAATCGTGTGTGTGTGTGTGTGTGTGTGTGTGTGTGTGTGTGTGTGTGTGTGTGTGTGTGTGTGTGTGTGTGTGTGTGTGTGTGTGTGTGTGTGTGTGTGTGTGTGTGTGTGTGTGTGTGTGTGTGTGTGTGTGTGTGTGTGTGTGTGTGTGTGTGTGTGTGTGTGTGTGCGTGCGTGCGTGTGTGCTCGCTCTCTGGTCTATAAATAGACCAGACTGAAGGAGCAGCCCCACCCTCATCCATCACGGAGGTCCCGTTCCAGCATCAGCACCATGTGTTGTTGTTTCACTGCTGACATGTGTTCTGTTCACGGCTTCACGCGCGTGGCGCTTTCTTACTGGTAAT
Source organism: Protomyctophum parallelum (assembly GCF_964188405.1). Classification (NCBI taxonomy): domain Eukaryota; kingdom Metazoa; phylum Chordata; class Actinopteri; order Myctophiformes; family Myctophidae; genus Protomyctophum; species Protomyctophum parallelum. The sequence continues at coordinate 28,271,530 of NC_139698.1, read as the reverse complement.
CTATATCAGCCGTTTCACTAGTAAGAGACCACACCTTCTGCTCAAAGTGTGACGTATTTTTATTGAATGACAAGGGGAGGTTGAGGATGGGGAACCCAGGTAGGGTGAGACTCAGGGTGGGGGAGTAGTAGTCCGACTCTGCTCCGGTACTGCCCGGGTTCCTGGAAGAGATGGAGAGGATTGTCGGAGGGGGAGACTGAGGAGACGGAGGTGCTAGGGGTGGATTGTTCGAGACCACGCAGGTAGTAAGAACAGTATAAGTGACGGCTCACAGGTGTATTTATACTGTGGTGATTGTGACGGGGATTGGCCGAATGATAATGGGAGGCAGGTGATGTTGATAAGGAGGGAGGAGTGGTTGAGATGAGCAGAAGGAGGTCTCTCTCTTCTCCTGAAACTGTGTTGTATAAATCCAACTTCCCTTTACAAAACATCATATATAGCTGAATGCTGATGTGTCAGTGTGTCTGGTCACCTCGGAAACCCAAAGGAAAGGGACAGGGAGTTTTTTCCCTCCGGTTCCCGGAGGAGTAGTCGGACAACTACTGTATTCCACAATCTTTGCAATGATTTGTATATAGTCTACACCATCACTATCACCTGTCCATTTCCTTTCCATTTTAGATTTTTCGGAGACATTTGCGCAACGAAACGGAATTGGGGAAGGAGGCATCACTTTGCTTGATCATATTGCGCATATTGTTCTGTACTCGTACTGTACGACACATACTGTACACATACTGTAGTGTACTGTACAATAATGTACGCATACTCATACTGTACTGAGTATGTACTGTACTGTACTCTGTACTTTGCAGTACTGATATGATATATGATATAGTACTTTATTGTCAGTTCACACTGAAATTTGTCTTGCGACACAGCAGCCAAGTATGCAGAAACACATATACAAAACACAAATAACAAGACAATTTACATACATAAAGACATGAGCAATATCCACCGCTTAGATTATCCTGTGGCTACTACATCTCCTGATTAAGCCTCAAGGTTGACTGGTAGACAAAGGACCTCTTTAGTCTGACCTTATTGTATGCTGGTACACCATATCTCCTTCCTGAAGGTAGCAACCTATACTGTATTCTCCATACAACACATGCTTAGTATTAGAGGTGATATTCCTTGCTAACCTTAGGATGCTGTTATCATATGTGGATGTATAAAGTTTCTGAAGTTGTTGTCCAACAATCTTTGAACAAATGTTCAGTTGTTGCAGCAGTTGTGACTTTAGGGCTGCAGACAAACATCCATATCAGGTGGTACTACAGTACTGAAGAACACTCATAATAACAGAAGTGAAAAACGAAAGAAGAATCCGTCTACTAGCACCGAAGGATCTTAGACGGCGAAGGAAGTAGATTATTTGCTTTGTTTTCTTACACACTGAATCAATCTGATCTTTCCATGACAAAAGATGGTCTATTACTACTCCTAGGTATTTGTACGAACATACCTGGTTGATCGGTTCACCATGAATAGTAATGGGGGATCTGTGTATCTCTGGTGGTGTACCAAAAACAATCTCTTCTGTCTTTTTTGTGTTAATGATGAGAGCGTTGTTATCACTCCATTCAACCACCTTATTGTCTCCACCAGGCCGAAGGCATGGGGGGAGAGTATGTTTTGCACTCCGTCCGTCCGTCCGTGTGTCCGTGTGTGTGTCCGTGAGCAGCTAATCTCGGCCACCGTTAACCCAGTCGATGCCAAATTTTGCACACACACTCCCTGGATGCCAACGATGAACCTCTGCCCCAAACTTTCCAGAACGGCCTGTTATAGCGCCACCAGGAGGCCGCTTTGTGCAAAACAAGTTTTTGCACAGTACACCTACAGATTTTGTCCAAACAAATTGGTACACAGTCTCTCTAGAGCCATTCAACGAAACGGGTCTTTCAGATTTCTCAGACTCCATCCTGATTGGTTAAGATTGGCTTCCAAAGTTCACAGGAGTGCTCAGTTTCAAACAAAATGCTGCAAATCATGAACACATCGCGTGATTTCCGTGAAATTGTGCACCCACATTCCCACTAGGCCGAGGACGAAATGCCACATGAACAATTTCAACTCAGCCTCAAGGTGGCGCTATAACTGGCCGAAAAGTGTTTTTACCTCTAACTGCACGGATCTGTGGATAATTTACTTTTGTTGCCCTTTTATCCAACCACCAGATGAAGGCAAGCTGCAATGTCCTACATTCCTATCCTGGTGCCCAGAAGGGCACTTTTTCTAGTTTACTCTGTGTTGGTGCAGTCCAGGATCACTGGAACTATCTAGGAGAGAAATCAAAACTGTATCATCTGAGTATTTTAGAATGTATTGGTCTATAAATAGCCGATCTACAGGCAGAGTAGTATGCACAAATGGATTACTCATCACTGAGGGCTTTGCTGTGTAGAGTACTTTACATGATGCTTGTGTGTGTGTGTGTGTGTGTGGGCTGTTCTAGTGCTGGCCGGTTCTTTAACTCTGAGAAGGGACATACAGTATTTCAGAGGGAAGGGTCTGCTTATTTTTGCAGTGTACTATAGGGCTTATAGCCTAGGATAAGGCAGGGGTCTTCAAAATGTTTCAATCCAAGGACCCGCTAGATGAGACAAGGACCCCCACGACATATTGTATAACATTGTATTGCAGACTAAACCTTTCATAGATTTCATGGATATTTTCGTAGACTTGTTTGACAGCACTGTCATCAGTGTATGCTGAACCACTGAAATTGTCGATACCCGGCAAACTTGACCTTTCACTATGTACTTGGTCTACTCTTTTTGTCTCTCGACACCAAATCATCGAAAATAGCCGATCTACAAGCTCACAACGCATTGCACTGCGTGCTTGTAGATCTGCAATTATTTGGCTAAAGTTCTCAGAATATGGATGCTATAGGTTGAAGTAGTTAAAAAGAAATAATAACTACCCTATCACACAAATAGTTTTAGTAACATTGAGGAACCCCTGGTTGAAGACCCCTGGGATAAGGGTTAATTTAAGGTAAAGGGGTGGTCAAATAAATGGTGCATTTATATAGAGCTGTTATCCAAAGCGCTTTACATAGTGCAATTCATTCACACACACACACACACACACACACGCACACACACTTTTATTCTTATTGGACACTATAAGGACACTCTGGGGGAGCCCGGGAACTGGGACCCTCGCGGTTTCAATCCGGCCACTCTACCCCTGAGTCACTGCCACCGGAAAGTAGCAGTGTGTGTGAGTGAGCTCACTCACGTGCGTTAAGGTGTGCCAGCCAACGGTGGCATTCCTTGGCAAGGCCCTGACGATGTGCTTTCCCCACTCAGAGGAGTCTAGACGGCCATGAATAATGCACGCTGCGCTCTGCATCAACAGCCTTGCCAGAGATCATTAAGCTTACTCACGCAGGCCAGGAAAACTTGTTCTCGGACAAAGAAGCCCAGCAAGTCTCGCAACTTTATTCTTCTCTTCTTGTGGTTTTCCTCTGCAACTTCTCTCTCTCTCTTTCTCTCTCTACAACTCTCACTTTTTTGTTTGCTTTCTTTGCCCTTTCTGTCCACTGGCCTACGCACCTGTGCATACGCCTGATTTCTAGGTGTGCAATATTTTCTCCTAAAGTTGAGTCGTTTAAATTAAGTCCACTCACTATCAAACGGATAACTCTGACTGGGGAGAGGGTTAATGTCTAATGATCATTGCAGCCTGTTGTGAAAGAAAATAATGTTGATATGGCACACTAACTATTAAGAAAATTAAAACACGGCAAAGGTTGCCAACCCCTATTCTCTAGTCTATATCTCTTCGATTGATTGATTGCTTGATTGATTTGATTGAGCATACTGTATACGAGAAAACTAAAAAAAAAAAACTAAAATAGGTATTTTCACATTAAATTCATGCAATTCTCTAATCTCTCAGCCTGTTACTCTGTTACTTTCTAAATCTTTCTCGTCTTTCGATGTACAGTATCAACTGGACACATTTACCCCATCCCACTCTTGCCTCTCTACGTACAGTCAGTGTACATATCCAATTTTGTATACTTTTAAATAATGAAGAGAGGTCCCATCAAGACAGTGTTTACAGGGCTATTACATATTAAAACAATAAAATGCCACTCAACACCGGGAGGTTTCGACTCCACCGTGTCTTCTTCGGAGTGTATAATCTTCATTATAAACCTGTTTTAACTTTGTGAGCACCTCAGCATCTGGACTGCATATAGGAGTCATCACCCTGTCAACTCTCAGCAGCACTTGGCTCACCTTTGGCAAATGTTGTACTTTTTTTCTACGGTACAATGATTTGAAAACTTAACTTAAATTACCCTTTTGAAAATAGCTGATCCACAAGCTCACAACGTGTCGTGATGTGACCCATTGCGAGCTTGTAGATCTGCTATGGATTTTGTATGCATTTTATTAATTCGAATACTTGTGAAATTGGACACTCTTGCAGTACTTTCTACTTTTGGTACTTTTTTTCTTTTTGTCATGACTATAAAACATTTGATGAAAGAAAAACACGTATGTAATTAGCGGTATACTATATTTAACCAGTAAGACGCCTGAGGCCATATATGGAGCGTGTCTTGAGTGTACAGGGTGTGATGAGGTCAGCTCCATATATGGAGTCTAAGGGTGGCAGTGGGGGCAGTGTCTTGAATGTACAGGGTATACGTGACCATAATAATAATAATAATAATGGATTTTTTAAATAACGCACTTTACATTCGCAAGAATCTCAAAGTGCTACAGCAGTGAATAAAAGCAAAAGAAACAACACACCATTAAAAACATCTAAAAGAACAGGAACATATATGGAGATGTGCTGTCACGATACGTGACCATATATGGAGGCTTGGGTTATGATGTCTCCATATATGCATGGGGCATTCCATATATGGTGAATGGGAAAGAATCAACATATGGAATGTCAGAACAGGTTGCGACATATATCCATATATGGAGATCTAAGAGTTTGAGGTCAGATGTATAGTTGCTGGCCAATAGTGATGACATCAGGGATCTCCATATATGGGCTTAACTGTGACCGCAGGTCGCATTTACTATGACATCAGGGATACCCATCCCTGATGATGTCATGTGATGTCACGATAACCTGGGCACCATATGGTGGGGGCTGATGTCACGTGATCATGTGACGTCATGATGACCTGGGGGGCTTGCCTGGGGTGACCAACCAACACACACACACTGACGGGAAATGCTAGATTCCATAATTTAATTGCGACTTGCAGTCGCAATAAATACCCTTTGTTTTGCAGTTTAAAAAAACAGTACAAATCACAGAATCAAATGTTGAATGGTCATGATTCAGCAGGAGTCAGGACCCTGGGTGGCTTGAAGTAAAAAATGAAAGAAAAAAAAAAGATCCGCAAAATGGCCACCACTGCTATGCCCTATAATATATAGTTGCTCTGATACAGATACCTGTATCGCCGATATACTGCCTAAAATACAATATCATTGACTGGTATCTATGCCAGTCCCATATGTCATTTATCACATGATGAGATCTAGTTATGGGCTTCAGTAAAGGGAAGGAAAAAATGGTATGGGTACATCTCTAGTACTGTAGTGTCCTAAAATGATCTAAAATGAGCAAAGTCCTCCCTGGAGCTCAACAGAACAGCTAACTGTATAGCCATGGAAGAATGCAATAAGAAATCTCCACTGTGTTAAGTCTGCCTGTCTGAGGCTGAGAGAGACAGTCCAAGACAGACCA
>NC_139698.1:27843279-28263279 GCF_964188405.1 Protomyctophum parallelum | reverse complement strand
ACATGTAGGCCTTACTTTCCACTTTCACTGCTGACTGAGTAATTAAAATATAGTCCCTTCTAGTCGCCACCTTCCCGTTTCCCCTTCAGGGTCAGATCAGATTAAAGCCCAGGCTATGATTCCAATTCCAATTTATTTTGATCCGTTGCCATGGCGCTGTGGCCTGGTGTGTGTCCAGGTGTTGGTTGGTGCCATGCATGCCGGCCGAGAGCCAGAACCTAGAACCCGCTCCGGTTCCTGCAGTGTAGGCCGGTCCTGAGTCACATGATATCCGCTCAGAGTTTTTAATGCAGTCTGTGTGTGAGTGTGAGTGTGAGTGTGAGTGTGAGTGTGAGTGTGAGTGTTTAAGTACCAGCGTCTTAAGGATGCTATTATACAGCTTGGTTACAAATGTAAACTAATTGTGTTCATATTTGGAAGCCTCTGTAATGTCCATAAATCAATTGTGAGATGCCTGCAGATTGCAGGAATGCCCAAGCCCAGAGCTATAAGGCATCGGCACAATTCTGTTCAGTGTCTGCAATAATCGTCATATGGAGGAGGCGATGCTTCCTGTACCCGTGATCTGAAGCACTGCTTGTTGAGTTTTCCGAGTGTGTGCATCTACTATTGTTTGTGTTCAAGAAAATGACATTACAATTTTTGTTGTGTTGCATGTGCCTGTCTAATACAGTGGTTCTCACAGTGGGGTCCTCGAGGGGGTTCCAGCTGAATTATTTAATATAGCTTCAAAATCAGTGTAACCACTTTAACCATATTTTATTTCAGTAATTATAAATTTGGCTTTAACTTTTTATTTTTATATATATCGTTTTTTCCTCTATAGTTTCCTCCATAATCCAAATTGAAATTTGAATCCATTAAAATCTGTTTCCTTTTTAAAATAATACACTAAATGGCTACGTTGGATCGTATACCCGCCACAGCCTGAAATGAGAGCGGCGTGCGCTCATGTGGCGACGGCGACGTGGCTGCCTGGCAGCCGCTCTCATTACAGGTGAGGTCAGACCAATAACATGGTGCTTAAATGCAATTAAGTGTGCTAATGATCTCATTACAGCTCGCTGCCGCTCACCGCACCGAATATTAGAACAAGAAGTTCAGCCTCGATGAGTCCGGATATAATATGATAAGAGAGAGAGAGAGAGAGAGAGAGGGTCAATTGTTAACCCATTTTGGACTGAGGTCGATAAAAAAAGGCTTCTAAATCCTAAAAAGAATCTGAAAAACACATGTTTCTGTGTCAGTGGTGCTCAACCTTTTTCATGTCAAGGACCCCCAGAATTATCTCTATTGGGCCACGGACCCCCATCTCAAAATATGTAGTTCCAGGGACCCCCCAGAAGCAAATATTTTAGTTAAAAAATTTCGCTCTGCCCAGGCCGTAGCGTAACGGTCTGGGCACCGGACTGGTAATCCAGTCGCAGTGTGCCGCGGGTTCGACTCCCGGACCCGACACGGCCTTTACTGCATGTCATCCCCCCATCTCTCTCCCGTTTCCTGTCAGCCTACTGTCTGTCCCTTCAAAAATCAATAAAAAAAGGCGTAAGCCGCAAAAAAAATATATATATATCTAAAAAATTTCGCTCTGAAATATATATTCAAAGATTTGCGGATATAGCAGATCTACAAGCTCATAGAGCGCCACCGAGTGGCGCGCTATGAGCTTGTAGATCTGCTATATCCGCAAATTTTTCAATAGCTACATTTTAACATAATGTTTAAAACGCCAAAAGAGGTTCCCGCCCAAAATGGGTTAAAGACGGAAGTGGATGAGGATGAGGACTAATGACTCTGGCCTTTCTCTGTATAAGTTATAACACTCCCTCCCGGCTGTTTAGCATGAAAGTGGCAGCGTTTTGGTCACACTCCCCCCTTGGGAATATATGCTTTGCCGCGGACACCCATTTGAAATGAAAAGATTTTGTGCCAGAGACCTCCAGAAGAGATGATTTTATGTTTTATGAAATTGAAAATATGAAAAAAATCACTCGCACACAAAGAATATGCAGATTTACTAGTTCACAATGTGTTGTATTGTGATGCATTGTGAGCTTGTAGATAGCCTGCCTTATTATTTTATAGCCATAGTATAAAACGGAGTTAAAGTAGTTAAAGTGGTACCCATTCATTAAGGACCCCTGAGGGGGTCCCCGGATCCTACTTTGAAACCCACTGGCATTTGTACTGTAAATCATCACTTATGGAGGATATATCCGACGGCGCTGACAAGTAAAGGGTATGCAACAGTCACCTGGGTGTATTTTTACATTTCGGTGACTCACAGCTTCCTCGTCTTGCTTTTTTTTGTTTTCCAGAGCCTGTTATGAGCTGAACGGTGGATTCTGCCAAGACGCCGCAGAAGAAGACATGCAGAGAGGACGGTGGCGGAGCCATTACATTAAAAACACAGCTCGTTCTGGATGGGAGACGAGCGTCTCAGCGCAGAGCAGAGCCAGCATCTATGCGTACCTGCATCCTCGCACCTCCGGGGCACCTTTTAACGATGCCTTTCTCCGCCCTCTCCGGTGACTTTTGGCCGGCGCCGCACGGGTCCTCCCTCTGTCTTTGTGATTCACGACTCAGCCAGTCCATGTTCCCCCATGCCCCTGACCTCCCTGCCGCCATGCGGCCAGCTCCATGAGGCTCCCAGAGCCCGACCCCCTGTTTGTCCCTGAGGCCCCCCTCCCCACTCCATGGAGGCAGAGTCCAGCCGTCCGGCCGATGGGGAGCGCTCCGGACGGCAAGAGCATCGGCCGTCGTCCGCCGAACCGGTGCTGCAGCCTCCCAACCCACGCAGAGGAAGCCTGGGGCGTCTCCACCAGCACCGGCAGCCCAAGCGCAGTGACCTGCTGCTGCGGCTGCAGCAGCAACAGCAGCAGGCGGTGGCGTGGCAGCACTCGGACAGCGCGGGTCCCTCGGGAGGAGGCAGCTTCCTCTCTCCACAACCGTCCTCCACCTCGCCGCACTCCTCCGGGTCCTCCTCCGCGCGCAGCGAGCAGCACGCCTCCCCGGGCCTCCAGCCGCAGCCCAGCCAGGAGGCGGGTGGCCCGGAGGCGGGCGGCACGTCCAGGCGGGGGGACAAGAAACCCCAAAAGCCGGGGAAATACGTGTGCACGTACTGCGGCCGTCCGTGTGCCAAGCCCAGCGTCCTCCAGAAACACATCCGCTCCCACACGGGGGAGAGGCCGTACCCGTGTGCCCCCTGTGGATTCTCCTTCAAGACCAAGAGCAACCTGTACAAGCACCGCAAGTCCCACGCACACCGCATCAAAGCGGGCCTGGCGTCCAGCCGCGACGAGCCCAGCCTGAGTGGCACCGAGGCCGGGGGCCCTGGAGAGGAACCGGAAGAGCCCACGGAAGGCGAGAGTACAGACTCTGAAGAGGAGACGGGGGAGCACCGCCACAGGGAGAAAGCAGGCCAGAAGAGAGGCAGTCAGGAGCCGCCAGTGCCAAGAGCCCCCGCGGAGGCCCCGAGACCCGAGGACTCCCAGGCGGTCAAACAGAGGCTGGCCATGAGGCTCAGTGAGAGGAAACGTGGGCCCCTGGGAGCCTCTCCCGACAACACCCCCTCCTCTTCCCTCTCCACCTCCTCATCCTCCCTGGGCCCCGGCAGCAAAGGCAGCACGGAGTCCGGCTACTTCTCCGGCTCGGGCTGCAGCACCGAGCTGTCCCAGGTCAGCCCCCCCAGCGCCAGTGCCAAAACGTACGCCGAGATCATCCTGGGGAAATACGGGCGTCTGGGAGGGCAGGCGCGCGGTGGCCCCCTCCAGCAGCACCTCCAGTCCTCCTCATCCTCCGGGGCCGACGAGAAGGCCCAAGTCATCGAGCACATCACCAAGCTCATCACCATCAACGAGGCCGTGGTGGACACCAGCGAGATCGACAGCGTCAAGCCGCGGCGCTCCTCTCTGTCCAGGAAGAGCAGCTCGGAGTCCGCCAAGCTCGGCGCCCCTAAAGACCCCTACGCGTACGACCCCAAAGGGGAGGCCCGGGGCCTCGACTCCGCCCGCGACCCGTCCGCGGTGCCTCTGTTCAGGAGCCACTCGGTGCCGTCGTCGTCCTCCAGCCGGGCGGAGTCGTGCGCCCCGGCGGCGTGCACCCTGTCCCCGCGAGGCCACCCGCTCAGCCACTCCCTGGACGAGCAGCAGGCCATGGTGGCGGGGATGAGGGCGGGCCAGCACGCCCAGCGGTTGCTGAAACGCCAGCCCGCCATAGAAGTCCCGCTAGGGGCGGAGCTGCTCCTGGAGGGGGCAGGGCCATCTTCCTCCTCCTCCTTCTCCTCGGCCAGAGGGGCGGAGCAGGAAAGAACACCACAGCATCACCCCCACCAACAACAACAACAACAACAGTTTGAGTGTGCGGCATGTGGCGCCCGCTGTCAGGAGAGAGCGAGCTATGAGGCCCACCGTGCCGCCTGCCCCGGGCAGCCCAGGCTGGAACCAGAGCGACGGGACGTCGGCGGGACGCAGAGGGAAGACCGCCCCCAGATGATGCACTACAAGTTCAGAGCGCTGGCCATGGCGGTCCGGAAGCGGAGGAAAGAGGAGAGCCTGGAGGAGGACCCTCCTAGCCCCCTGCAGCAGGACCCTCCCAGCCCCCTGCAGCCAGGCTGCAGCCCCCTGCAGCCACCGGGCTGCTCCACAGCAACCAGCCACACCCCCTCAGGTTGGTTCAGTAGAACGATATCACCTCTGTCGGGTGGAAACCTCATTATATCCAAAAATGTTACTTTTCAGGATTCAATTTCAAAAGTAGCAGATCTCACAAGCTCGAAACGCAGCGTGATTTTCAAGCTTGTGGATCTTCTACTTTTGATGCTTTGATGTACAGTATGATTATGTACAGTAAGATACGGAAAAACTCAAAAAGTTATAATATGGAGATGAGATATCCCTTAAGGCTGCAACTATCAATGCCGCAGTGCCGCCAACTATATATATCAATTTGGTCGTCCTTGGCACGAAGGACAATGGTTTGAGAACCATTGATTTAAAAAACATTTTGTAGAATCTGCCTCAAGTCTTAACGGGTGAACTCTGGGAGAGTAAGAATGGTGTTTACACTCTCAGAGTTAAATTAAATGAAGTTAATGAACACTGTGCAGAAGGAACGGATGCTCTGGGGGTGTTTTGTCATGTTTAGTCTGGCAATACACTGCAGACATTTGAATTGCTAAACAGAAGTTCCCTGCAAATTAACATCAGTATTAACATAAACGGCAGAGCGCTTCCTCTTTGATGTGAAGCACCAAACAAACATGGAAATATGAACAGATAGCAGAGCTGCCTTATGGAAACACCACTGTATACCATTATATAGCTAAAGTCTATTATAAAGGTGCTGTAAAGTGATATATATATTTTTAATATTAAATAAGTGCTCTATGCTATATTTTGTTTGTTCAGTAACAGCGGTTACTCCCCAGCTCTCCAGCTCTTTTAGCAAACAGAAAATACATGTACATTTTCTGTTTACCAAAGAGCTAAACTCTGTTTAGCTATGATCACCATCAGAACATAGAGCTTTATTTTGAACAACACCTTTTTGTTTAACCAGAAATATGCCTTTCTTATTTGTTATTAGGCCTGTCACAATTATTACATAATTGCCAAATCGCAATTATTTGAACTAGTCGCAATAATGTCTCGCATAATCATCCTAATCACTTCAATTCCATTCCAATTTTCCATACATTTTTCGAAATACTTTAAAAAATAGAGGATATAACACATCGGCAAGATCAAAAGAAGTCACACGTTTTAAGCTTGTATTTCCACTATTCAGTTATTTGTCATACTGTATATGCCCTGTGCACCTTTGTTGCTAGCATGCTATTTAACGGATGCTAACTAGCCCATTCAGGGCGGGAACCCCTTTTGGTGTTTTAAACATTATGTTATAGGTCTGCTATTTATTTTTATCGTGAGTAAGAGATGTCCTAATTGTGGTTTGTGTCGTTGCTAGGCGTTCCCTTTCAGACTGAGCCCACACACCAGGACAGGAAGGGCGTGTCCGTCATCCAGCACACCAGCTCCTTTGAGAAGCAGGAGAGCATGATGTCCGCCGAGGCTCCGCCTCACCACGACGCCCCCCCGCCGCCGCAAGAGAGTCCCGCCGCTCCACCGCAGCAACAAGCTCCGCCCCCACCGCCGCGGCCCAAAGCCTCGGCTCCCCCCACCTCCTCCCCCCGCCTCCAGCGCCAGCCCAACATCCAAGTGCCGGAGATCCTTGTCACCGTGGAGCCTGACACCGACATGCCATCTGTGTCGCCCCCCGCCACGGTGCCCTCGTCCAAGGTACGGGACTATTCCAGGAGTTAGCGCTTTGGCTGTTCACGAATAATCGCGAAGCACGTTTATTTCATATACAGCAATGATTTTCTGCAGAAATAGTGAAAGTAGCCGATCTGCATTTGGTTCTCAAAGTGGGGTCCAGGGGTTGAGGTGGTCCCCAGCTAAATGATTGATAGTTAGGGACCCAATTGACCCTTATGGGTCTGTAACAGTGTACAATGGGGTCCCTGAGAAATTAAAAAGTTGCTATAGAGCCACACCGAAAAATTCTTCTCTTGTATGTTGTTCTTCTCCCAGGAGCCAGAGAAAGGGGAGGAGTTCCAGTGGCCGCAGCGCAGCCAGAGCATGGCCCAGCTCCCCGCCGAGAAGCTGCCACCAAAGAAGAAGAGGCTCCGCCTGGCCGAGGCCTCACAGTCGTCGGGCGAGTCCAGCTTCGAGTCGACAAAGTCCGTGCCTCGCAGCCCCAACCAGGAGGGCAACGTGTCCTACACCTCGTCCCTCCCCACCTCCTCCGTGGAGGAGGCCCAGGGGAGGTCCAGCGGCCAACAGGGTTCCCAGATGCTGACGGTGCCTTCCTCGTCCTACCAGAACCTCCAGGGCCAGCGTGAGATGCGGCGCTCGGCCTCGGAGCAGACCCCGGCCAGCCCGCAGCAGGCGGAGCAGAGCGCCGAGGCCAGGAGCAAGTCCTTCGACTACGGCTCGCTGTCCCCTCAGCACCCTGCGTCCGCCTGGAAGGAGCGGAGGAAATGTCTGCTGGTGAAGCACGCCACCCTGGGGAAACCCGAGCGGGAAGAACCCAGAGCGGAGAGCCCTAAATCCGGGCCCTTGTACTCCGGCCACCCCGCTCGCTACTCGCCTGAGGCCGCCGCCGGCCGCCTGACCCCCGAGGCCATAGGGAAGACCCTGCAGCTGTTCCAGCCTCACGCCCTCCCTCTCTCTCGGGGTGTGCTCGCCCTGCAGCCCAGAGCCTGGGAGGGGTTCCCTCATCGGCTGCTCCCCGCCCCCGATATGGTGATCTCCGAGGTCCTGTCCGGCTCCGCCCGGATCGTCCAGAGAGCGTTCCTGCAGTCGCACGCTCCCCCTCCGCCCATACGGGTCCACCCGGCGCAGATCCACATGGCCGAGCGGCTGGGCATCCCCCTCCATCAGCTCCCGCCGTCTCTCCTCCCCATCCATTTCCCCCCGGGGTCCGGCGCTGCGTACCTGCCCAGACCCTCCAGACTCACCATCCAGGTCCCGTCCAGCTCCTCCATGTCTCCCCCTGCTCACCTGGTCCCTCGCTCCTCCTCCTGCCAGTCGCGGCCGGTCATCATCACCTGCCTGGCCCAGCTGACACCGGTGGTGTCCCTGGTGGTGCCGGTGCGTCTCCAGGCCCACATGCCCCACTACGCCAGCGCCATGGACACCACCCTGTCCCAGATGCTGGCCTCGTCCGCCCGCTCCCAGGATCCCATCTGCTGCACCACCATGGTCATCATGGGTCACCTGGACAAGATGCACAGGTCCTACCTGAAGATCCCGGACATCCCGGACATCAAGAGCTACCTGCCGCTGTCCCTGGCCTCCGGCTCGGGCTCCGACGAGGGCTGCTGCTACGGCCCCCTGGGGGCCGGGGGCAGCAAGCGCATGCTGTCCCCTGCTGCCAGCCTGGAGCTGAGCACCGAGGCCCAGAGGCACCAAAAGAGGGTGAAGGAGGAGGAGGAGGAGGAGGAACAGAAGAGGGAGGGGGAGCAGGAGGAGGAGAAAGAGAGCAAGGCCATGGGGAGTAAACTGGAAGAGGACGAGGAGGAGGAGAAGGGGGCCGAGGTGGCCAGTGTGAAAGTAGAGGGGGACCAGAAAGAGGAGCCGCACGTGCCAAAGGAGGAGGAGGAGGAGGAGGAAGCTACGAAGGAGGCCAAGCCAAAAAGGGAAGAGGAGGTGACTGTGGTGCAGCAAGAGGGCGTTGGTACAGGTAGTAATAATCACCTGGTCACAATTATTTGAGCTAATATCAATAATCGCTATTGATCGATTGATTACTTTATTAGTCAAAGATAGATAAACATCACAGAAGTACAGTAACACTTGGACTATAAAAGGATAACACTAAAAGGTCCTGGGGACATTGTGGTCCTGACTCCTGTGTTCAATTCATCAGCAGAATATAAAAACATTTATACATTGTCATCAAAAAATACATATAATGTAGCTATATTTACAGGAGAAAAAGTTAAAAGAAAAAGAAACTGTTTGGCAGTGTATGTTTCCTCATCAAGGAGATGTAATATCGCAAGGTACGAATGTAACTATGGTTATGTGAATTCCTGGATGACTGCCAGTAGGCAGTAAACAATAGTGAATATGCCTCTCGCGCTCCGCGCAGGTCGAGTCTTTATATAAACAAAGTCATGTGACGTGTAGGCTGCCCGTGCGTCCCGGTAGGCTATATAAGCACGTGACAGCCTCTTAAGAATCTTCTCTGATTGCTCTGAGCGTCTAATATCCTGTGTTGCCTGAATGTACAGTTGCAACGCGCGGACTGGACACATTAAGTGGGCCCTTTCCTCCACCTCGGATGTAAACGGGGGAGGATGGAATCCCGCCAACTATATGGCCTGGTTAACATAATCGGGGGCAGAACCTTAGGCAAAAATGACACATTTGGCTAAAGTGTGACCCCAGTGCCGCTAGCCTTCCACTGAAGCGTGGAGCTCACTCACACGCTTAGCTGTCGTAACTGCTAACAGAAAGACAGTCTTAATCGATAAATTGCTCAAGGACGACCCAGCCATAGGCTCAAGGGCGCCCTGCTCAATGCCCGCAGGACCAGAGGTAGGTCCCAAGCTGCAGTATGCCTCACCCTAGGGGGGTGTAACCTCTCGGCACCACGCATAAACTGTCACCCAGTAATGCGCACCAACTGACCTGCCATCAATATGGCTATGATTGAAGGATATAGCGGCCGTGTGCACCTTCAAGGTGGATGCCGCACGGCCGGCATCAAGTAGACACTGTAAATAATGTATGTGTTGTATAGGGCAAGAGACTGGGTCCAGACCCCTGTCGCTGCACCATGATGAGAAAGCAGCCCCGCAATTAGAGTACACCAACCTTGTGGAAGGGGCCCTTGCATTCCGCAAGGTCTCGCATATTGAGGGGCCTAGCCCACTCAAGAGTGACTGATCCCTTTCAGTGGCCATACCCAAAGCTGAAGGAGGCTTGGCGATGGATGCCACAACTTCCTGTCCAGCTGGGACAGGAGGTCTACACTCACTGGAAGCTGCCATGGATCCCCGTCCAACAGACTGAGGAGCGTTGAATACCATATTCTCGAGGGCCACCTGGGGGCCACCAAGAGAACTCGTGGTCTGACGATCCCACCCTGTGAAGCACAGGCAACAACAAGGGGATCGGGGGAAATGCATAAAGGAGCGTTCTAGGCCAAGCGTTGGCGAGAGCGTCCATCCCGAGTGGGGCACTGGTCTCTGCCAGGCTGAACCACATAGGAAAATTAGTCGTGCCTTCTGAGGCGAATAGATCTACGTAGGCTACCCCGTGCCGATCCCAAATCAACTGTACCACCTGGGGGTGCAATCTCCACTCCCCAGGGGGCAGTCTCTGACAAGACAGAAGTCTGCCACAGAGTTTGCTCTGCCTGGCAGGTGCATAGCCCTCATCGAGGAAAATAGAGGATAAGCCCACGTCCACAGGCGATGGGCTCCCCTCAGGGACTCCAGAGACCTGGTCCCACCCTGATGGTTGACATGAAACACCACTGAGGTGCTGTCCGTCTGAATGAGCACGTGCTTCCCCCTGAGAGGGCAAGAAGTGCATCAGCGCCAAGGAAACAGTCCGGAGTTCTAGCACATTGATATGGCGTCCTCTCCATCAAGAGCACCATACCTCCTGGACTGACCTCCTCTGCCATACCACGCCCCATCCTTGAGGCGAGGCATCTGTTGTCACCACCTCTCGTCTCGCCGGGACCGAGCCGAGAGAGACTCCACTCAGCAGGAATGCATTGTCCCGCCAGCGGCGGAGATAACCAAGGCACCTGCGAGTGACTCTGACCTTGACCCGCCTGTGTAGACAGGGGCCCATGTGAAGGCCATTGAACCACCTCTGCAATGGGCGTAGATCTAACAGCCGCAGAGGAGTGATTTCTGAGACTGCGGTCAGCATGCCGAGTCTGAGCTATGTTAGGACGGTCAACCTCGCCCCTGGGCGGAAAGACCGCAGGAGGTTCTGTAATTCTCTCCACCCTCTGTGCAGTCGGTCGTGCCTGCATCGATACCGAAGCTAGGGACATGCCGAGGAAGGTGGTCTGTTGCGTTGGGAGCAAAAGCTCCTTTCGAGGTTTACGGTCATGCCCAGTACCTCGACGTGAGCGAGGACTCTGGACGTCACCTGTTCCGCCTCCCTGAATGAGGGGGCGCAGATGAGCCAATTGCCTAGGTAGGGAAGCATCTTCACTCCCGATCGGCATAGCGACGTTAAGGCTGCCCTCATACACCCTGTGAAGATGCGGGGAGCCAGAGACAGGCCGAACGGCCAACTGGTAGACTTTGCCTTGAAATGCAAGGCGGAGGTACTTTCTGTGCTCTGGATGTATAGGCACATGAAAGTAGGCATCTTTGAGGTCTATTGTGGTGAACCACTCCCCCTGTGTGATAGCCTGTAGGTAGGACGTCGACTGTGCGAAGCGTCCAAAACGGAAGGACCTTGAGGTACACATTTAACCCTCTCAGGTCTAGTATAGGCCTGAGAGACACCTCTTTCTTTGGGATCAGAAAGTAGGTGGAGTAGAACCCATTGTTCTGTGAACGTGGGTGAACCGTTGCTATTGCTCGTTTGTCCAAGAGCTTGGTCAACTCTTGAGACAAACACTGGGCCTTCACTTGGGTCTGTGACTGAAGTCACCCTGACCCGTGAGCCACATCATTAAAGTCGCCCAACTCACTCCCTGGCCCACTCTCCAAGATCTTGGACTGGGCAAGGAGCACAGAGAGAGAGAGAGAGTTCCCCAAATGGGCCATTGTGTCAGCAGAACCATATGCCCTTGCCAGCAGGTCATCAGTGCTGCACACTGCGACAGCGGGTTCTTTGCCTTCAGTGCCTCATCTGGAGAGAGAACCAGCGCCGCAATGCACTGGTCTACAGGAGGCATGCGAACCAGTCCATGCACTTCTGCCTTGTCCATGGAGGCCAGGGTCCTTGCATCCTTGCCTCGGTGGGCAGATGCACCCGGCTCAGCCCAGCACTGCTTCAGCTGACTTACTGTAGGTAGTGAGGCGAGGGTGGGACAGCAAAGGGTGTCATTTTAGTGGCGGCAGCTCGTTTTAAGAACGGGTTACTCGCCCCCTGAGCGGCTGACGGGTCGTCCAGCTCAATCTTAGCCAGGGCAGCACGCAGCGTTGAACGCAATGTGCAGGGCCCGATCCTCAGCTCATTGCTTACCGAGCTTCTGCGGGAAGTCTCTGAGCCATCCTCAGCCTGTCAATTAGATACTTAACTCAAGTTAACTGGGCTATCCCAGCGAGAGCTGTGCAGCCACAGAACGCGTGGGAACCTCCAGTAACCAAAGTTTTTTTTTTTTCTCTCTTTTAACAAATTAAGTTATTTAGATTAATTAATTAATTAGATTAACCATCAAACAAAAATGTCAATCGGACATTCAACTAGGCAATCCCAGCAAGGACTGTGCCAGGCACAGAACGCGTGGGAACCTCCAGTAATCTGAATTTATTTATCTATTCTTAATCAAATTAAGAATTAGATAATAATAGTTTAATTATCAAACAAATGTAATCAGACATCTAACTAGGCAATCCCAGCGAGGACTGTGCACGTGTGCAGGCACAGACCATGTGGGAACCTCCAGTAATCTGAATTTATTTATCTATTCTTAATCAAATTAAGAATTCGATAATATTAGTTTATTTAACAAACAAACAATTATAACTAGGTAAATTAGGCGAGTGCTGTGGGAAACCAGCAGCATGCGGCCAACACCCAGTGTGTGGAGGAAGCCCTTTAACAACACTACTCCATGAGAGTGTTTGTAGCTAGCTTAATGTCAATTACATACTTAACTGGGCAATCCCAGCGAGAGCTGTGTAGCCACAGAACGCATGGGAACCTCCAGTATTAACCAAAGTCTTTTTTTTCTTCAAATGAAGTTATTTAGATTAATTAATTAATTAATTAGATTAATCATCAAACTAAAATGTCAGACATTTAACTAGGAAATCCCAGCGAGGACTGTGCAGGCACAGACTATGTGGGAACCTCCAGTAATCTGAATTTATTTATCCATTCTTAATCTAATTAAGAATGAAATAATATTAGTTTATTTAACAAACAAACAATTATAACTAGGTAAACTAGGCGAGTGCTGTGGGAAACCAGCAGCATGCGGCCAACACCCAGTGTGTGGAGGAAGCCCTTTAACAACACTACTCTATGAGAGTGTTTGTAGCTAGGGATCCTCAAGACAACCAAAGAGAAATGGTGATAATTTGACAACCACAGCCTTGAGAGGACAACAATTTGCGCTCTCGGCAAATATAGAACTGATGTACAGATTCTAGGAGCTACACTTACCTACGATACTCACGTCAGGTAGCGAGAAGTTCAAAGAGGCCGGGTGTGGGCTGTCACGTGCTTATATAGCCTACCGGGACGCATGGGCAGCCTACACGTCACATGACTTTGTTTATATAAAGACTCGACCTGCGCGGAGCGCGAGAGGCATATTCACTATTGTTTACTGCCTACTGGCAGTCATGGCAGGAATGAAACATAACTAGCTCCACTCCGAATTGTTTGCATTTATAAAACAGCTGGTTGAAATGAACTGAAATGTCATATTTTACATTATTTCCAGTTGTTGTCCAAATGCTCTTTGTAACCACTTGTATTGGACATTTAAAGATGGAGTGCCACAATTTTTGTATTTTTCCAGTTTTTCATGTGTCTATGAGGTGACAGTACTTCATTAGACACCCTGGAGTTGTTTTTATGCGCAATGGTGTATTAACTTTGTATTTAGGGTTTCTTCCTGGAGGCTGAACCCTTGACAGTCAAACGGGCCAATGAAGTAAACAGCAATATAGTGACATCACACTATCAGCCCCTCCCCTAACCCCTCCTTCTTTATCATACAACTACAGCTGTGGGTGCGGCTTCAGTTCAGGTGGATCACCACCCATCACCACCCACCAGGCAAACCAGGCATACTTAATGAACTGGTGGGCGTGTCCACATAAAAGCATGATTTTAACAAATACTGTACACTTTTTGGAAAGAGTTCTTCCACCTTACATTTTAATAATACCTGATTATCATGTTTTAGGGTGGAAAAAAATCGTGGCACTCCATCTTTAAGGAGACATTTGTCAAAAGTGTTGAAATACTTCCAGACATTTTCAAACCTTTTCAGAAATACTCGATCTGCAACCTGTGAGCTTGTACGCCATAATTGTAGAAAATTCCGAAAATGTTTGATTACATCATGATTGTAGTATTGTATCCCTGTATGCTATCCCTGGCACATCATTTAATTATTTCTTTATCTTCTACTTAACATCTAATGATCGACAGCCCCAGGTGGAAGACGGGTGTGCGTGCAGCGCAGCAGCGCCCCCCAGAGCCCGGAGGGACCAGTCGTCACCGCCGCCCCCTCCTCCTCCCCCTCCTCCTCTCACCCGAGCCTCAACACAGCCACCACGGTCAACTGGTGCTACCTGAACTACGTGAAGCCAAACCCCGCAGCCCGGGAGGACCCCCGCGCCTCCGTCTACTCCGGCTGGAGCGTCAGCGTGCACAACCCCAACCTGCCGGGCCTCAGCACCAAGGTGGCCCTGTCCCTGCTGTGCTCCAAGCAGAGGCACAGCGCACACACCTACACCATGGCCACCGGCCCGCTGCACGGCCCCCCCGACAGGCCCAAGATGTCCGCCGCCAGCAGCAGCGCTCCGCACTGTGTGTCTGAGGTAAGTATACTGACAGTGGTGGAAATCAACCAAGTACATTTACTGTACTTGAGTAAAAATGTTGAGGTGTTTGCACTTTGCTTGAGTATTTCCAATTTACACTACTTTTACTGTTACTCCACTACATTTATTTGAAAAGTTTAGTTGCTAGTTACTTTGTGAATCATGATTATTATTACAAATCATACAGCGACCACTTCAGCCCTACTGTATAATACATTTCAACCATTTGAAAATAGCAGATCAACTCTAAACTCACAATGGTGCCACACCATATGACTGCCCCCTGGTGTTTAGGGGGGGGTTCATAATCTCAGATTGTGAGATGTGTCATGCTTGCACAGCCACATTCAATTCAATTAAATGTTTTTCCCATTTATAGTTTTACATACATTAACTTTTTTTTATTTTCATGTCATCGCAATAAATAGTTCATATTTGATGAAAGTGTCAGAAGAAAGTAGTCCCAGACTGCCAAAAACAAAACATTACTTAACCAATTTTGGTGTTAGCATTATGTTATGCTTTAGCTATTGAAAAATAGCAGATCTATACAAGCTCATAGCGCACCACCGAGTGGCGCGCGCTACGAGCTTGTAGGTCTGCTATTTTTGAAAAATCTAAGAACGACTGACATAGAAACAGCTTTTTCAGAAAACTGTCAGGATGTAGAAGACATTTTTAGAATCTGATCTCAGGTCAAAATGGGTTAAGGACATGTACTTAGTTTACTTTCCACCCGTTACCTTCCACCGATGGCGTGTGATCCTGCAGTGTTTAGTTCCAGCGTGTGTGAACGTGCCTGTGTTGTGTCTGGAGTGTAGGTACACGCCGCCCCAGCCGGCGAAGCCCCCGTCGAAGTGAAGGAGCCACACCCCCAACCGCCCCCCCACAAGGAGGACAAGAAGAAAGGGAAGAGGGAGGAGGAAGGAGCCTCCGTCCGCATCTTTGAAGGCGGGTAAGATGAGATGAGACACACTTTTATAGGATTCTTTTAATCCTTATAAAACATTACATGGGCCCTATATCAGGGGTTCTCAACCTGTGGGTCAGGACACTGAGGGGGGGGGCACACTGTTACTTCTCAGGATTCAAATTTTTTAAAAGTACTTTAACCCGGAGGGGAAGCCGGGCAGAGAGGGTGATATTTGATCACTGCACAGTGAAACAGTGCTGCCTCCTCCCGGTGGGGGCTCCTGGGGAGCAAGAACAGCAGCGGGAGAAATACATTGGCAACATTTAAATGTAAATTAAATGTTTGCGACTAAATTGGGTAAAAAAAGGAAATTGTCTCAGTCGCATGGAAACCTCATATGTCCAAAGCTGTAATATTTCAGGACTCAAATTCAAAAGCATCAAATGTACTGTACTTGCTTTTGTGTGACAAGGTATGATCAAGTAGGGCACTAAAAACACAAAAGTTAGATTATGGAGATAAGAGGTTTCTCCCCAACAGCATTGAAAGGCTCATTGTATATTGCTCCAGTCATCATGTGTAGGAGACGAGTCGCCTTCCTGCCGCTGTGGAATTGACGGCTTTATACACCTCACACATCCTGCTAGGAGGAAGTAATATTCTTCACACAAATATTCTTCCACATCTTAAATGTGGCTATTGTACCAAATGGGGGCAATCGGTCTGATTTCTCACTGGAACACCTGGAGTGCTTCTCAGATTGAATGAGGGAGAGAGAGAGAGAGAGAAAAGAGCAGATACAGTCTAGCAGCGCGGCCAGAGATGTAAGTGGGAGGGGGGGGGGGTATTTTTAGCAGCGACAGAAGAATTGTGCTGTATGTGTGTCAGTGAGCAGAGCGGCAGGCTGCCCCTCAATGAATGCAACAGAATCATGTCACTCCTGAGACCGTTCCTAACAGCTGTGGAACAATTTGGCTTTGCTCGTCGTTTGCCCGTCCTCGTTGTTCGACGATTGCTGCTTCCGCTGATTGAGCTGTACCTCCGGTAATTAAACCTCCTATAGGCAGAGAATCACAGAGAATGTTGTACAGTGCAGAACTGTACACTATAGGGGCCTGGGAGATATGACTTCAAATCAATAGCACTGCACTCAGGTGGTAAAAGTGGTGCAGCAGTAAAACGTGCCCGGCTGCGCTACCGCAGCGGTTGGGGGTTCAAATCCACCGCGGTGTATCCGGCTTTGCCGAGCGTCTATATGAACACAATTGGCTCGTGTTCGGGGAAGGGAAGCCGAGCGGGGAGGGAGGGTGGTACTCAACATCACGGTTATTTCAAACTTTGAATGATTATAGAGGGTATGCGCATGCATGATGTGAGTGGCAAATTGAGTGACATATCGAGTGGCAAAGTAGGTTTAACGTCATTTAACGTTGTTTAATGCAATCAGATTGGACTTTTCTGTTTGGATGTACGGGCTGTCAAGGCCAGAAAGTAGTTTTATTTTTTGCCACTAGTAGTATTCCCACTTAACTTCCGGGTATGATGATGATGTCACTCGCATACCCTCTATTAAAAACGGGTAAATAGCTGATCCACGAGCATGTTTATTGCTATTTTTGCACACCGCCGTTAATAGCCGTATAATACAGAGCTTAAGTCTTGTCAGTTCGTTGACACAGTACATTTAAAACAGTTTGGATATGTTTTGGGTTAATTGCCTGGCCCTGCTGTCCATGTCGTGGGTGAGAGGTGGGGAGAAGCAGATTGCAGTTCCTCCATAGAGAGGACAATTCATAGCGGGGACATAAACCATCTGTGGTCGGTTCCACTGACTGCGGGGTCTGCAAATAGCCCTTCAGTAAACATTCCAGATTGCATAAACAACGTTTTTATAGAGTGGATCTAAATGTGTAGCTGGATTTTTATTTTTTAAATACGCAGCCTATTTTTCAGTTGTTGGCCATAGGCAGGCTTCCCTATCCCTCTCTCTTAACCCATTTAAACCGGGAAGCATCTGCATTTTAGATTTAGCTATGTCGAAATATCAACAGTTTTTACAGAAAACTTTTGATTTAGAACATTGATAATCAAAAATAGCAGCTCACAGCACGTAATTTCGTGCGATCTGCTATTTTTGAAACATTTTAGAATAATTTTAATTTTACACAAACCTTCTCTCCTGGCAGCGTGCGGCCCTGGCACAAAACATTTTCAGACCAGGTGGTTGGCGCGGCCACATACGTATAATTGTGGAGGGTTCTTGGCACGAATAATCCTTTAGTTTAGAACCACTGATTTAGAAGGTTTGTAGAATCGTCCGCAGGTCTTGCTGGGTTATAAGCTGACTGCTGTTGTTGGCAGGGAGGCCCGGACGCTGCAGAAAGGCTGGCATTATGTGTTCACTCCACTCTGGAATAGAGTGCATGGAGGACGGAGGGAACCGCTTGCCTGCCAGGGGTGAAGTTGGGTCTTTTGGTGGGGCTTCCCCCTTCCAGCCTGCCTCCATAAAGAGGCCCTTTATGTGAAGAATGGTGTGTGTCCAACTGTCCATTTCCATCGTCGCTGCCAGGACCTCTTATCTTTTATCTTTTATTTTTGGAAATTAACACCCTAGTTCATCATACTATGGCGCACAAAAGTAGCAGATATACAAGCTCTTTGCGATCGCGTTTCGAACTTGTAGATCTGCTGCTTTTGCTACTTATGAATTAGAATCCTGAAAACTCACAATTTTGGTCATATGAGGTTTCCACCCAACAGAGACGTTATGTTGGTTTTTTGGGGGTAAATTAATGCTCTACTTTGTCGTACAACAACGTGCGTGGATGATTGCTATCCATGGTTTTGACCAACCATCCGAGTTTCGGATCTGATTTGTGATTTTCTTTTTCTAAATCGCGATCAGAATATTAACGTTTCTGGCGAAAGATAGACATCGTGAGCTAATGCTAACATTAGCCATTTCTTACAATGGTGGTCTGCCACTGCGAGCCTGGAAACTGGATGTTGAAATGCTGTATTTTCCCCATTTTCTACCACCAATGACCACAGGACGGCGGTCAAAGTGTTTTTAATGTCCTCTCTCTGTCTTTCTGTGGCTCTCCTCCCAGGTACAGGTCCAATGAGGAGTATGTGTATGTGTTTAATGTCCTCTCTCTGTCTTTCTGTTGCTCTCCTCCCAGGTACAGGTCCAATGAGGAGTATGTGTATGTGTTTAATGTCCTCTCTCTGTCTCTCTGTTGGCTCTCCTCCCAGGTACAGGTCCAATGAGGAGTACGTGTATGTGTTTATTGTCCTCTCTCTGTCTCTCTGTTGGCTCTCCTCCCAGGTACAGATCCAATGAGGATTATGTGTATGTGTTTAATGTCCTCTCTCTGTCTCTCTGTTGGCTCTCCTCCCAGGTACAGGTCCAATGAGGAGTATGTGTATGTGTTTAATGTCCTCTCTCTGTCTCTCTGTGGCTCTCCTCCCAGGTACAGGTCCAATGAGGAGTATGTGTATGTGTTTAATGTCCTCTCTCTGTCTCTCTGTGGCTCTCCTCCCAGGTACAGGTCCAATGAGGAGTACGTGTATGTGTTTAATGTCCTCTCTCTGTCTCTCTGTTGGCTCTCCTCCCAGGTACAGGTCCAATGAGGAGTATGTGTATGTGTTTAATGTCCTCTCTCTGTCTCTCTGTTGGCTCTCCTCCCAGGTACAGGTCCAATGAGGAGTATGTGTATGTGTTTAATGTCCTCTCTCTGTCTCTCTGTGGCTCTCCTCCCAGGTACAGATCCAATGAGGAGTATGTGTATGTGCGCGGCCGCGGCCGGGGGAAGTACGTTTGTGGCGAGTGCGGGATCCGCTGCAAGAAGCCCAGCATGCTGAGGAAGCACATCCGCACACACACAGACGTCCGTCCGTACGTCTGCAAACACTGCAACTTTGCCTTCAAAACCAAAGGTAATACATAATATATACAGTATATATACGTCTAATAATGCACGTGTCCGTTTCAGTTACGGTGATTGAGTGCATTGCGTTTCGTACACCTATCCATACCTATCCAAAATATCATGGCACTCCATCTTTAACATTCGATCGGACGGGGTTGCATTTGTTTAGACCACCGTTTCCGTGTGTACCCTTCTTTGGAAGTGCTAGGTTCACTCACAGGGTGGGGAAGAGCGCCCTCTACTGTAAACTCTGAAAACACCACATGACGAATGGCGGTCGATTGACGAATTGACGAATATTTGGCAGAAAGAGTTTTCCTTGTGATACCGATAAATAGTAACTTAAAAGTATACTATGTTAGTTTCATTGATCCAAGCCCGAACATGATTGATTGATTGATTGATTTGCCTTGATTATAAAAATAAACATGTTTTGAAAATGCACCCATCTGACAACTTAACGTGGCGGCCGGACGTGTTTTGGATGCATGCACTCGATACATAGCCTCCCCAAAGTTTATTACAAACGATAGTCCAACAAAGGAAATCCAGCATGACGTGTGCATCATGGCCACACGGTCAAGCGCGGGGCATTCAATCCTTTTCCTTCTTCCGTCCCAGGGAACCTTACCAAACACATGAAGTCAAAGGCTCATGGGAAAAAGTGCCAGGCCATGGGAGTGTCTGAGTCGTCATTGGACGAGCCAGAGAGCGAAGAAGCAGGTTTGAACCTTTGGCTTTGGGTACTATCCACCATTATAAAGGCTAGATGGCTCATCTGACGTAGTTTACCCGGCGGCCATCTTGCTGAGCTGCTACAGTACAGTATGTTCTATGGCAGCTCAAACTAAAATACCGTACTCATAAATCGCTCAAATCTTGATGGATTTACAAAAAGGTTGGTATATTACAAACGTTATCAACATGGCTATGATTCAGGATGCTTTTATATTGCAGGATATTTTGTTTATATGAACGTCATATAAAAGCGTTTATGTATGCAGACCAAACCATTTGAAAATCGGTTTAAAATGGAGCAAGTTATGGTTATTTAAAAAGGACATGCCCCATAGACACAATGTTATGCTGCACCCCAGTAAGATGGCCGCCACGTAGCGACATCGCTATCTATGCTATCCACTGTTTACTCAATCTGAGAATCCCGGTCTGGGCCGTGGATCAGCGGTCCAGGCACCTTGGCCGGTAGTCCGAGTCTGGCAGTGTGCCGCGGGTTCGACTCCCGATGCCGACAGCCTTTACTGCATGTCATTCCCCCATCTCTCTCCCCCATTTCCTGTCAGCCAACTGTCTGTCCCTCTATAAAAAAATAAAAATAAAGGCAAAAGCCGCAAAAAAACCTGAGAATCCCATCAGTAAATATTCTGGAAAACAGCGAGTCAACAATCTGTCTTAAGAGACTACTGTTTACTTTATTATAGCCATTATTCGATTAAGCACTTTAAAACTTGTAACAAAATGACGTAAGCGTGTAGATCTGCTATGATGAAATGCAAAATAATCGCTTTTATCTCAAATAATATTGCAATTAGACAGTTATGTAATAATTGTGACAGGTCATCCTCCTCTCCTCTCCATTCCTCTCCTCCTCTCCTCTGTGTCTTCCTTACTGACATCACACTTCATTCATTAGAGCCAAGGTCGTTCCATTCATATGTATCCATTCACAGGGCTGCTGTTTGTGTGTTCATCAATAGAGGCACAGAGGGTGCTAGCCAATGAAGTCCTGTTCTCCTCTATTCTCAGGCGATGTTGTGGTTAACGGGTGCAGTGGAAGCTTTGTTGGGCAGACAGGTCACTAGGCACACCGCCTTGAGTTGGTTCCCAAAATGTGTGCTCATGTTGTGTCTTTCAGGTCATTGTTTCCCAAATGTGTCAGGGACTAGGGTTGGGATTCTTTAGGAATTTAACGATTCTGGTTCCTTAACGCTTCTCTCCTTTAGAGGATTCTGGTGGGGTTCCAAATGGACCCTTGGAGGTCTGTAACTCTAAGAGTACACATGGAACCAAATGGACGGGCTGATTTGGTTCCATGTGTGCACTCTCAGATGGTTCTGAAATAAAAATGTTAAAACATTTTTTTTTTTAAACAATCGGTATTGGGTGGCACAGTTGGTAGCGCTGTCGCCTCACGGCTAGAAGTCTCCGGGTTCGATTCCCACTGGCGCCGGTGTTGGCGCTGGTGGCGTGTTCTCTCCAATCCCGGTTTCTATACTGCCTCCCCCTGGTCAGGTGGGGCGCCTGATGGAGTGGAAAGGAACTGGTTGGAATAATGTGTTCCTTCCACACGCTACGTCCTACCAGGGAAACTCCCCTTGCCAGATTATAAGAAGCGGCCTGCTCACTCCTCGTGCATTGATTCATTCCTCCGGCTCCGGATCCCAACCCTAGTTCACAACCTATTTGACATAAACTTTAGGTCACATGTTTTCCAATGTGATCACTGTTTGCTAATGCCTGGTAACCAGAATGAATGAATCTGTAGTGCTATGATTGATTACATTGCTTGGTTTGAGCCAGTACATATGCATTTGTATGAAACTATTCGTGCTAGGATTCGATTTGTAGGGGTTACATTTACACATTGGTTACTGATTTTGAGGTTGGGTTGTGTGTGGTTAGGCTATGTTGGGCTAGCAGGTCAAGTACAAATAGTTTTGGTGTCCCCGCAGCAAAGATATGTCTACGTGCATCTGTTCCAACAGGGGGCAGCGAGGAGCGAGTGTATGGCTCCGAGGAGCATCAGTTCTCTGACGTGGACGGCTCAGACGAAGAGGACGAGGACGAGGAGGAGGAGTCCTCGTCCCATGACGACCCGCCGTCTTCCTGCTCCACCGACACCCGTCGCTCCAGCAGCGGCAGGCGGTCCCAGCAGGGCACGCCCCCGGGCCTCAGCCCGAGCCGCAGCCAGGAGCCTTCCCCCAGGAGGCCGTGGCCTGGTGGCGGGAAGGCCGCCTCGCCGGGCAGCCGGAGAACCCTGTTCTGGCGCCACGGCGGATGGAACGCAGGGCCGCCACGGCGATGCTTCTCCTCCCCCAGCAGCGGGAGCTGCTCCCCCAGCCGCAGCCTGTCCCCCAGGCTGGACCTGTCCTCCCCCAGCCGTAGCCTGTCCCCCAGGCTGGACCTGTCCTCCCCGGTCCGCAGCCTGTCCCCCAGGCTGGACCTGTCCTCCCCGGTCCGCAGCCTGTCCCCCAGGCTGAAGCTGTCCTCCCCCAGCCGTAGCCTGTCCCCCAGGCTGGACCTGTCCTCCCCGGTCCGCATCCTGTCCCCCAGGCTAGACCTGTCCTCCCCCAGCCGCAGTTTGTCCCCGAGGACGGACCTGTCCTCTCCCGGCCGACACCTCTCGCCGTCCCCCGAGAGAGGCCCGTCGCCCATCAGAGCTGCGTCACCCCTGCGCCGCCTCTCCTCCGGCGGGTTCCGGACGGCCAGGAGGTCCCGGGTCTCTCCTTCGCCACTTGGGCTCCAGCACAGACCTCCTGCTCTCTTGCCCTGGGAGAGCCCTGGGACCAACAGCACCTGGGTGAGTTCCACTGGATTTAGCATTGCTTTTTGACAGAATAGATGCGCAAGGGTGCTGCTTTAAACTTTTAACAAAACAAAAGACAAAATAAATAAATAAACATTTTGTCTTCACCAAAAAATATCACTTGCCCTACCTTTGACCAGAACTACTCTCAGCACTACTATTGTAGGTTCCCATTTCCAGAGATTATGAAAGAGTTATTGTATTGATGGTATTGATGGTGTCTTTCCGCCCTCTACAGGAGAGAATTGGTACAGCAGGCGACGTGCCAATGTCTCCAGAGGCCACATTGTTCCCTCCGGCCTTCCGCCTGTCCCCCAGTGACGGCCACCCTGGCCGCCAGGCCACGGACCACGTCTTCAGCCACCTCCCTATGCACTCCCAGCAGGCCAAGGTCCCCTACCTGATGATCCCCATCGGGGGCATTCAAATGGTCCAGGCCAGACCCCACTCGCACCCCACCACCACCCACCACCACCTGTCCTCCCCGACCTCTCCCCCGTCGTCACTGGCCAGGTTTGAATTGTCCTGGGGCTGGACCCCCAGAACTCAAGGGCTTAGGACTCCTGGGCACCCCTGGTCAGCGAGCCAGGGAGAAGGAACCAGCCGGTCAGCAGCGGACAGTCGTTCCAGACCACAGTTAGAGACCACGGACTCAAAGCAATATGGCAGCTTGTATGGCTTCACCCACACACACCACCGCCACATGCCCAGGTGTGTAGCCGTCACCGAGACCGCTGAGCGTCGCTGCTCGAGAGACAGTCACTCGAGACTGCCCCCCAATCTGGCCACGCCCTTGCCCTTGCACGCCATTGGACAGCCGCCAGCGTGGGAGGATTCGCAGTCTGTTGCTGAGCCGGTGGAAGGAGGAGCTAAGGGAGAGACAGAAAGATCCGACCGGAGCACTTGAGCCTGATTCGTGCAGAGTTCTACGCCACAGTGTCACTCGCTGACGGGGGCACCTCACAACACGTTGTGAGCTTGTTATTTTTGTTTGCGACACTCCGTGCAATTATGTATGAATCAGACTTTAATTAGTCTACACCTTGATGCACCATGCATCCATTTTTTGCTTTGTTGGTTCTTCTTTTATTGCTTCGTTTTTATACAGTTTTCAATACTAAATGTTCGTTCTTTGGCAATATTCAGGTTTGTTATAAAAAGAAAATGCACTTTTTTTTCTCTCTTTTGTGGAAATAGTGTTTCTGTAAATCTCTATTTATCCCACATGCATCTCTGTTGATACTCGCTTAATATCGTAATATCTATTTGAATGTGTCAAAGGAATATTGAATACAATTTGTAAATGACCAAAATCTTTAATCAAAAATAATTCCTTTTTTCTTTTCTTTTTTTGTCCCAGTATTATTCAGACTGTACAGTTATTACTTGTGCCTTTTCTGTCTGGGTTTATGTTTTGAGATGTACAGTAACAGGTCAAATGAAGATGGGGAAGGCTGTGAATTTTTTTAAATAATATCCTGTTTTTGTTTTGTGTTTGGGAAGGGGTTAGGTAGGGTGTAATGTTTGATGTTCAGATTGTTTCTATTCCAGCGGTTCCCAACCTTTGCCAGTGGTGAAAAAAGGACTCAAATGTTTTAAGTAAAAGTATCAAAACTGCAATGTAGATTTACCCGGAATAGTCAAAGTACCAAAAGCTAAAGTACTCATTATGCAGTATGTCCCATTTCAAGTTTTCACTTGCATAATTTTTTTTTTGAAAATTGCAGATCTACAAGTTCACAATGGTCACATTGTGAGCTTGTATATCTGCTATTTTCAAATGGCCGAAATGTATATACAGGGTATATGTAGGGTTGTAGTGGTTAATGTATATTTATTATTTTCTAATAATAATCAAAATCTACAAAGTAACTAGTAACTAAAGTTAATTGATTGTTAAATAATTGTTGTGGAGTACAAGTACAATATTTGCCGCTGAGATGAGATGGTAGGTTGGTAGAAGTAAAAGTATTGAAATTGGAAACACTCAACACTAAAAAGAAAATCCTCAAATGTGTACTTAAGTACTTTCCACACTGCATAGGGCCCGCTTGAAAATCTGAAAGGTGTTCGTGGGCCGCCCATCTGACCACTCGTATGTCATATGGGTGGGCCGCCCATCTGACCACTCGTATGTCATATGGGTGGGCCGTCCATCTGACCACTCGTATGTCATATGGGTGGGCCGCCCATCTGACCACTCGTATGTCATATGGGTGGGCCACCCATCTGACCACTCGTATGTCATATGGGTGGGCCGCCCATCTGACCACTCGTATGTCATATGGGTGGGCCGCCCATCTGACCACTCGTATGTCATATGGGTGGGCCGCCCATCTGACCACTCGTATGTCATATGGGTGGGCCGCGTGTATTTTAATGATCAATGATCAATTGATTGTGTTCCAGCTTGTTAAAGCAGCACTTTCCTCTTCTACCCCGGATTTGGACCCAGTCATAAATGAACGCTTAAAAAATAAATACAATAAAAATTGCCTTTTTTTGTAATACCCTAATAATGTTATATTAATTTATCATAAAAATCTTAGTGTTTTGCCAATTATATACTGGGGCCCACTTGCAATATTCTCTCAGCCCACTAGTGGGCCCTGGTCCACACGGGTTGGGAATCGCTGCTCTATTCTAAAGGCCATTGCTTTGATGTCAGGGTAAGAGAGCGTCCAGGAGGCATTTGAAGGAGTAGAACTTGTCAAAGAGAAAATAATGCACTGAAGTTATATTTTTTATTACAAAACATTTTAAATGAGAACGTATCTCTGTACAAAGAGGAGTGTCCTTATTTATTGATATTTGATGACATTGGTCATTGTTTTTTGCTCCGATCCGGAATTTAGATTGATTAAATAAATTGTTATCTTATGTTTCTGTATGGGGGGCGTATTGCAACACAACAAAACATGTGGTTTGGTTGGAGACATTTTCCATGCTCCATGTTAATGAAAAATGGTGAGGTCTGCTTATCAGACCCGTTAAAAAGGGCCCCTACTACATGCTCCAATGTTTGCCATCATACCGACCCACCCTTTCTTCCTATCACTTATCTACCAAAAGTTCCTTATTGATTAGACCATTGGTTCCCAATCCAACCTTTTCATACTGAAGTACCACCTCAGACTCTCTATGTACCACCATAATAACTGAAGTTAAAATACAGGAGCCCCTTTTGTTCCATTCCTAAGCCAATAATGCTGCTGCTCTGATAAAACTCTGTCTAATCACTAATCAGCTAAACTGATTATTTCTTTTTTTTTTTTTTTTTTTTTTTTAAAGATATTTTTTTGCGGCTTACGCCTTTATTGATTTTTTAAGGGATAGAAAGTAGGCTGACAGGAAACGGGAGAGAGATGGGGGGATGACATGCGGTAAAGGCCGTGTCGGGTCCGGGAGTCGAACCCGCGGCACACCGCGACTGGATCACCAGTCCGGTGCCCAGACCGTTACGCTACGGCCTGGGCCAACTGATTATTTCTAATGATTAATCCATTCTCAAATCTTCTATGAATAGCTAAGTGTGCTGTCATGCTTATTTCAGCACGGCTGGATAGCCTATTTCAACCAATTGCTTGGTCAGAAGAACTACCTGTAGTAATTTTCTCCTTTTTTGGGCGACTCTTGGGGGCTCAGGGAACCTCTGGATTAGACACCATCATGCTCTTTTGAGGGTTGACCTCGCCTCCATCTGGTTCCCAGCCCTCCAGGAGTGGATGGCTAAAATTGGAGCATGTAAGGTCCTTAAAAAGCTTCCTTTTGGTTCCTATCAATCATTCTGGGGACCCCCTGGAAATCGGGGCTGCCCCTCTTTCCTGTTTTTTTTTCTGTAAAATGAATGCTGAATTAAGGTTTCACACAGAAGTATTGAAAATACTTGCAATGCGCCACGTTGTAACTTGTGAGCTTAGATCAGTACATACAGCATTTGTTTTGATGTTCT
The DNA here is from genome assembly GCF_964188405.1 of Protomyctophum parallelum. Taxonomy (NCBI): domain Eukaryota; kingdom Metazoa; phylum Chordata; class Actinopteri; order Myctophiformes; family Myctophidae; genus Protomyctophum; species Protomyctophum parallelum. Next base: position 28,236,666 of record NC_139698.1, on the reverse strand, counting down.
CTGCTGGATAGCTGGATACTAGCCTCGGTACCATGCACGCTTTCATTTTCATTCGCTGGTTACCAACTATGGATTATGGAAGCGCCATGCGAGCTGCTCTGCCATCTTCGCTGTAGTTCGAACATCATTTCTTTGGGAAATCCCGGATTGGAGCTTTTTAAGTGTGTCTTTTTTTTCATGCAGTTCTTGTGACTTGAAATGGAGATGGGACAAGGAAGGAGATCGGTTGGCTGGTCGCCAGAGGATCAAAGGGCCTGCGGATTTTAAACTTCTGGTCTCGGAACAAATTAAATAAAAAGTGCACCTGTTTGTGAACATTAATTTTCTGAAACCTTGTGTTGTGTTTTGTTTTCTTTACCTGACTATACCTATAGTGTAGGCTCCAGGCACGTGCACATATAGCCTACTGTAGTGTACACTCTCTCGTCACTGTAATTTCACAATTTGCTGTTGAGTATTGATCGATCACAACATTTCTGATTGACAGACACCTCTCAATAATCGATAATCAAGTAAATGCCCTTTAGGGTGAGGTCGCATGCACGCATCCGCCTGGGTGACGGCAGACTGCTGGGCGAATGCTGGCGCTTTGGCATGGGGGGTCAGAACAACATATGGAATGAATTCTGTACTGGCCATATATGGAGTGTGTCTTGAGTGAGGTCAGATGATCAGCATATGGAATGTCAGAACAGGTCAGCTCTATATATGGAGATCTAAGGGTGGCAGCGGGGGCAGTGTCTTGAGTGTACAGGGTTTGATGAGGACCCAGGTATAGGGCCAGGCATTAATTTTCGGGCCTGTAGATCCGGTGCGACAGGTTTTCATAGTAATCTGCGACCTATGGGTGCAATTATTAGTTTACTGCAATTACCGGTTTAGATTAGTCTCTGTCCTCTCTCTCTGCCTCTCCACTGTCCTCTCCCTGAAGCCTTGAGCCTGAGTGTCATCACCTGTGAGGACCAGATGAACTAGGTTGGATAACGAGCTTATAACGAGGTTATTGGACTTCAAAAAAGCTCATAGCGTGTTATGTGCTGTGAGGTCGTAGATACTATTTTGAAGATATCAATAATCAAACAAAAAATGCCTTTAGTTTATATTGCCTAATAAAAAGGGCCACATGTGTCACATTACTTAGAAAATGAAACAAATCTTCCTTCATGGGGGTCCCTGGTACATCTTTTCAGTTGGACCGTGAGGTACAGTACACGTGGGTGTGTCCCTGTTAAAAGACACACACAAAAGAAAACCCACTGCTGTGATGAGTTCTGAGGTATGCAGGCCTGAATAAATATAAATAAAGTGTATTCACAGGTGTGATGATTAGCTCATGTTCCTCCAAACAACTGCTTTTAATTATACAGGGCTACTGAAAGATGGTGATTCAAATGACATAGCAGGCGGTGAAGGGCTAGCGGGCTATAGCTGTATTCAATATTATTTGTTTGGCAAAGCATTAGCTATAAGCATAACCTGGCTACCAATCAAGAATAGGCTATATATATTATATTTTTCCAAATATGTATTTTGAGCTGAGCAATTGTGCAAATCATGATTAGAAATCAAATGATGGGTTCTAAAATGCAAAACGGGGAATGGGCAGTTCTTGCAAGTGGCCAATGCTCTGTACTGTATACAATTCAATTCAAATGGCTTTATTGGCATGAGAAAACATATGTTTACATTGCCAAAGCATGAAGAACAATACAACAATACAGCAATACAATCAAAACGAAAATGATGTACATTTGAAGGTCAGAATCTTCAATAGATCACCAAGGTCCAAGGTCACTCGGTGCAGGAATATACACAATAATTAGTCTTTAGGGTGGTTGTGTTCCATTTGATATCCTTCTCCTATCACAGCAACTCACAAATCTTGCTGCTGTGTTTGCACATTGTTGTACTTCGCCCAGCAGATATGGGAGTTTTTTGTCATTGGTCATGTTTTCAAAATCTCTGTGTGTGGTTGTAATCTGTGGGAAGTATGTGTCTCTGATGTCTTGGTACAATGGACAGATGGTTAGGAAGTGTAGCTCGGTTTCCACTTCATTTTGTGTGCAGTGGGTGCATAGTCTGTCTTCTCTCGGGATGCAGGTCTGCCTATGACGGCCTTTCTCGATCGGATACAATGGCCTGGGCAGCACAGGTCTTTAAATTACATCGAGGCAGCCCCTCCTGATGCACATTGCACACATGGCCTATGCTCCGTTCTGCAGTACTACCACTAGATGGCGCTACTACACCCAGCATACAGCAGCATAGTCATCGTCTAATATTATGCAGAGTCACAGGCTGGTGCCATATGACGGGCGGCACATGGTTCCCAAAGTGGGGACAGTGTACCCTACCTTGAGGGAATACCAGGGGCCAGGGGGTCCCCCTGCAAAATTCGCTCATATAGGTGCTGCTATGAGCTTGTAGATCTGCTATTTTTTCTGCCCTTTTCTTATTATTCTTCTAAAATCTTCTTCCTCCTCTTCTTCTTCTTCTTTGTTTTGTTTTTTGTAAATTCAAAACTTCGACTATATCTTTTACAAATATTATTGGGGGGGGGGGGGGGTTTATGCCTTTATTATAGATAGGACAGTAGGCTGACAGAAAATGGGGAGAGAGATTGGAAATGACACGCAGCTGAGCTAGGCCGTCGGTAGCCTCGGAAACCCAGACGTTTTTATTTCCAGGGAGAGAAAGAAAAGTCTGGGGCTACAAACTTTATCCAATAAATAGCCTACCCTCAAACTGGAATCTGCTTGGACATCCATCTGTTATGCCGACGCTATTGATTGACGGGTGATAGGAAACACCTGTGCTGTGCAGCTCTATATTCGGTGAGTTGTGTGGAAGCTGGCTGTGACTCATGAACAATCATGTCTAGTGGTGGTGATGCCCGCCCGGCCGGCCACATGCCGACATGGCTGATGGCACTATAGGATCCTGAAAAGGAAAAAAGAATTGTGAAACATACAGCTAACATTGAAGGAACTCATGAAGTCAAATGACAATGTAGGAGCAGTGAAATGTCACTTAGATGAAATAATTAATTTGTGTGGTGAAGCAAGAGCAGATCATTCATCATTGGTGGTTTTGCCTGAAGAGGAGATTGAGAGGCAAAATCAATGGTTTCAACCAAATATTGATATTCTGGAGGGTTTCATTAAATATGTACATGCAGGCATCAGAGGTGAAACATATGATCAAGACACTGATGATGTTGGACCCCATAACAGCGTGTCAAATATTTTAAAATCAAAATCCACACGCAAATCCACTGCATCCAAAGCATCTTCTTCAACATCATCCGCTCTCATTATAGCTCAGGCTGAAAAGGCTGCTCTGATGGAACAGATAGAAAACATCAGATTGAAGCACAGCTTAGACTGCAACAGGAACAATTCACAATGCAACAGGAACAACTCCAAATGCAAATGGAACATTAAACTCAGATTTGCAGAAAGGAGCTGCTGCTGCTACTCAAAAGGAAACGACCTCCGGTACATTAAATCCAAACACATACTTACAGTACCTGCTCAAACCAAGGGGCCAGTGAGGCACCCTTTACACATTGGCCTATTATAGCGCCACCAGGAGGCCACAACCTGACCTGGCCTGGTGGAGACCTGTGACCCGAGGGGCACTTTTTCTAGTTTTTGGTGTATCTCGATTTACTCCTGTGAAACATTATAACATCACCTGTATTCCACAAGGCTCCATGATGGAGCCTCCATCACCAGTTATTTTCAGTCTGTATGCTGCAGTGTCTTCAGGAAACGTTACATGTGCAATTCCCATAGTTACAGTGACAAATCAAAATAAAAAACGTGTCATAATTGTGCATAATTGTTATGATTTCTTTGTCTATAATCCCTGTTTATAGACATTTTAAGCTCCCGGCAAGAAGTATGTTATTTAGCATTCCCAATAGTAACAGAATCCATTGACAAATCTCTATCAATTAAATCTAAAACCAAGTGCACAATCTTCACACATTCTCTCCCAGGTATATCCTGAAAATACACATTAGCAATGAATCCAACACACGCACGCACGCACACACACACACACACACACACACACACACGCACGCACGCACGCACGCACGCACGCACGCACCCACGCACGCACGCACGCACGCACGCACGCACGCACGCACGCACGCACGCACGCACGCACGCACACACACACACACACACACACACACACACACACACACACACACACACACACACACACTGGTTGCATATAGTCTAGATCTAAATTAGAAAAGGTCCTTTCCAATCAGTAGGAATACCAGCACTCAGGGAAATGAGTGGGCACGTATTTGCTTGGCACAGTGCCAACTAAATACAAGGGCCTGCAGGGCATTTCCTTGCGTGCTGGTATTCCCTCCGATTGAAAAAAAGACCAGACACAATACCACGCACGCATGCATGCATGCACACACACACACACACACACACACACACACACACACACACACACACACACACACACACACACACACACACACACAGTCACACACACACATACACACACGCACACACACACACACACACACACACACACACACACATTGTATAGGTCACTAACCTTACCTGACCCATCGCCAGCTTAACTGAAGACTATAGTTAAAAAAAATGAAGAATATGGGAGGCGTGAGTTGGTGACCTTTGGTGACCCTGACCCCACAGTGACTACTGACTATACAGATTTAAATCAATTATCCTAAATGAATAGGCCTAGTAACACTTACATCTTTTGAGTGTGCATGTGCGTTAAATAAATAACTATGTGTATCAAATTGACTGACAACAGCTTGTGTGGGAGGGTCAGGATTCAGGAGATGGACTAGGCTGAAATGAAAGTTTATTTTCGCAAAACAGGAGAGACACACTGGAAGAAACAGTCTGACTGAAACAAGTGTACACACTTAATTGGGACTAAGGACCTGGCACAGCTGTGGAGAGGGACCAGCATTAAGGTAATTAAAGGTAATTAGAAAGGAGGTGGAAGGCAAAAACAGGGCAAACACAAGATAGGTGATTATAGGGTCCATTTTGTTCCATTTGTATACTGTCAAGAGTTATGGGTGTCGTGGCCTCATTCATACCAAACATGAGGGCGTCTTTGAAAATGATTTAGCGTCACTGGCTCAATTCGCTCAGTTCCACTTGTCTTCCAACATGACATGACCAAATGCACAGCAGGGTGGAAAAAAGAAAATCAACAAGGTGCTCAATGGAGGTGCAGACAAAGATTAAGAAGTCGGCTGGTGCTTCAAAGATCAAAGGGACTGAAATGCTGAAGAAAAGGCGGCGATCCGAGCACAAAAAATATAAAAATGATATACTTTATTAATAATGTTAAAACGCGTCTCACAAAGAAGTCTTCATCATGGCAACTTGGCAAGTAGGATGTGTTTTATTATGTAAACCAACACACACTGGCACTGTGACACATGCATGCAGCATGACAACAACAAAGGGCAAGTCCCATAGAGTTGTTGCTGTGCAGTGTGCCTTGAACATTCCATAACATTACAAACGCGGCAGTATGAGGGAGGGAGGCGTTATTTTGTGAAGGTTTATTATGTCGTCTCTGTCGGGTGGAAACCTCATTATGTCCAAAACTCCAAAACTGTTACTTGTCAGGATTCAAATAGCAAAAATTGCTGATCTACAATCTTGCTTGTTTATAGCTTCTTTTGAAGTTTTGTGTGACGTTGTAGTATGATCAAGTACTGTATACAGTAGGGCACTCATTTACGAAAAAACCTGTTAAAATATGGAGATAGAAGGTTTCTTTCCTCCGATAACAGTGATGTCACAAATAAACAGAACCGTGTAGCGAGGAGGGAGTCAGTCTGTGCACCATGAGGGGAGTCAGTGGGTCAAAGGTAGAGCTGAGAGAGAGAGCCATGAAGTGTAAGGCCTATTATTTAGGAGTGACAGTGTGTAGAGGAGGCAATGTTGTTAATTAAAAATAAACACCTGTTTCCATGACACAGTCAGGGGGAGTGTAGCGGCAGAAAGAAACAAAGCGCTTATCTGACTTTTCCGTTGATTTGCTCCCGCCGTGGAGTCAACACAGGGACAAGAGTATATTGTAGCTGTTTTGACGGGTTCATGTGTTTGGTCCGACGGAGCATTGGTCCGAACGACAACCTACCTCAAACCCTCACCCTAACCCTAACCTCCCCCGGGGCAGCACACCTAAACCTAACCCCAACCCTCTCCCGACCCCCAGCGCACCTCGGACCAATGCTCCGTCGTACCATAGTATGTCTCCCGTTTTGACTCCTTGTAGCCTGATTTATGATCTGTAACAGTGCACATGGCCAATCTTCAAGCTCACAACAGTCAGCTATTTTCGTTTTTGTTTTTGTAGGTGTTTTCTCACTTTTTGATTCTAAGAATGAAAAAGTCTATATGGCAGTGATTCTGCCATTTGACTCGATCCACAGAGGCTCGATGATGAAAGACCTACGGTGTCCCTGCCAACTTACTCTGGGCAATAGAGAACATGTATGCAGGAACAATGGCTAAGGTGGTGACCCCAGATGGCAACAATGAGGAGTTTGACATCTTGCCTGGGGTACTGCAAGGGGACACCCTTGCAGTACCAGGACTATGCCGAAGAGGAAAGGCTAGGTCCTAGCCTTTCCTCTTCGGCATAGTCCTGGACTATACGTGCTAAGGAAGGCCATCAGTGAACGAGAGCACGATCTTGGCCTCACCATAACACCAAGGAGGTCAAGAGAACACCCCACAGTAGTCATGACTCCTGACAGACCTGGACTACGCGGACGACATCAGCCTGCTCTCTGACCACGTGGAAGTTATCAACTATAACATCCCTTCGGAACATCCACTTCTGACAACAACAGAAGGCACCGCTCTGACGGAAGCCAAGGACTTCAAGTACCTGGGCTCATGGGCCAACCCAACTGAGCAAGATCCTAAAGTGAGGAAGGCACTTGCATGGAGGGCCCTGAACGGCATAGTGTATGGAACTCCAATCTCCCCCGTCAAATCAAACTCAGTTTCTTCTACGCAACGATAGTCTGTTCTCCTATACCACAGTGAATGCTGGACCCTGAAGCCTACCCGGCAGAAGTCTCTAGATGGGTGCTACTGCTACACCAGAATGTTGCATGAAGTACTTCACATCAGCATGATCAGTATGATGGAATGCCAAGGGTGAGCCAGAAAATAGTAGCCAGGAGAATGAGACTATATAGCAGGACACTGCCAAAGACACCAAGAGCTTCCAGCCTGCTGCCAACACATGGGCACCGTGTCACGAGGATGTCCGACATTAACATATGTATTGTGGATGCAAGATGAGCACCAACGAGCTGGCCAGATGTATGGTGAACCAGGATGACTGGAAGCAACGATAGAAGGCTCATCTGAGGATGACCTAGACCTAGAAAGAGAGAACGTTTTCTGAATGGCCCCTATTTCTGAAGTTATGTTATTTCAATATATTCTTCTCGTTAGTTGTAAAGTTGTGTAGACAAAGATCTTCTCTTCTTTAGCCCATTAAGACCTGAGGCCGATTCAACATATGCCTTCCAAATCAATAGTTTTCAATCGTTTTTTGTGCCAAGGACCCCCACAATTATATGTAGGCCTATTCCGCCGCACACCCCCCATCTGAAAATGTTTTAAGACAGCTACCCTCGCAGAAGAGTTGACAAAAAATTTAATAAAAAATAAAACAGACCAAAAAAATGTTTTTTTTTAAATAGATATATTTTTTAAATAAGCTATTTTTGAGAACCACTGTTCTACATCCTAAGCAGAAAAAATCAGAAAAATGTAGTTGCTACATAAAACTAAAATCTAAAATGACTTAAATGCTTTCCTGGTTTTAATGTGTTGAAATAATGTCTACTATGATGCTCATTTTCCTGCAGGCCTTAACAGTGATAATGGGCTGATTGTCGACACCATGTGCCTTTGATCAGCCCACATCCAAACAGAAAAGTACTGACATACATTCCACATACAGTATCAGACATTCCACAACATAAGATATCCTTAATTATACAAAACAGCCATCCATTAGACCAGTGGTTCCCAGACTTTTAGCTTGAGTGAAACCCAAAAGAGAAATGTGTTGTCTCCGGTCCCAAACTGTAGGGAAAATAGCCGATCTACAAGCAAGAGTTGTGGGCTTGTAGACTATTTTCACTACTCCTTTAAACCATTTTGGGTGGGAACCTCTTTTGGTGTTTTAATAGACCTTTTTTAATGGAAGAATGATTCAGTAAATTTGATGAAAGGTTGTGATTATTATTTATTTTTCACTTTTTTCAATCTTTTGAAATAATTTATATTTTTCAATGGAAGACACAACAAAGCCTGGGGTTACACTTTGCATTAGACAATATATACAGGACACCAACAGCATGAAACAACAATTAGTGCTGTCAGTCGATTAAAAATGTGTTATCGCGATTAATCACATAATATTGTGTTAATTGTTAATCTCACTATTAATCATATATCTAATCGCAAATGTCGATCTGAATTGGCTGAAACGTGAATGATGAACTGAAAAGTGCAATGTGCTGTATATTATATGCAGCAGGACACATTCAAATGCATTATTATTTATTACATTTCTGGTATTCCCAATGCATACAATGCTATTTTTTTCATTATCTTATAAATGATATCCTCCCTGGTGCACAGAGAGAGACACACCCTTTATCTCTCCCTCTCTCTCTCACTCTCTGAAGCACGCACGCACGCACACACGCACATGCAAACACACACACACACACACACACACACACCCTCACACACACACACACACACACACACACACACACACACACACACACACACACACATATATACACAGTTGGTCCTCCTGGGAGGTTCCCAGAGGACCTGAGATAAGAAATATCTTAAACATTCTGAGAAAGTCCCATTATTATAAGAAGCCTGTATGGTCATAATTATGAGATGGATACTAAGTCATAAATCATGAGAAAAATATCTCATTATTGTGAGGTGTCAACAAGTGGTTATTATGAGAAAGTATAGTTAACTTATTATGAGAACGTATCAGATTATTATGAGAAGCTATCTGATTGTTATGAGATACTACGGAGGGCCCAGAGCACACTGTTCTTCCTCCTGAGGAGGGGGCTCAGGCCACTGTTGCCATGTCTGCTTATTATAAGCCACTTTGCGGCTTGTTTTTCTGTAAAGTTGCTTGTAGAATATTGGTAGTTGCTGAAGGTTTTGCTTGTTTTAAAAGTGTAGTTATTTGGGCTTGCTACAACCTTATTTTTTTAATCAATATTATTGTTCTGAAACATGTCAAGGATGCCCCAAATTAATGCATTTCTCCACAGACCCCCATCTGAATGTTAAAAAATAATTGATATTCCAATTATTTATTTCTTATAGATCTTCAGGCTCCCAATGAGTTGGGAGCTTGTCGATCTGCTATTGTACAATATAGGTTATGCTCATGTAGCCTATAGTATACTATAGTATTTTGCGCTTGTTTTTCGTAGACCTGGCTGCTTGTTTTTCTCACAAAATCTGGCAACGGTGGATGCTGCAGATGTTCTAGTAGCAGTCTGTTGTTGCCAGCATCCTCTTCTCTGCAGGGGTGAGGGGGGGGGGGGGTGCATTACTGTAAGAGGCTGAACAAGCTAGTGTCTCTGTCATTGGTGCTAAACAGGATGGTGTGACTGTGGGAATAGGTGGTGGAAGATAGGTGAACACAATGAAGAAGCCATGCTGCTGGTGGCCGTCATGGCTGACCCTTCCATTCCCTCCAGAAGGAAATAGCAGTGACCATTGGCTACCATCCTTCCAATACCTGTGGACTGGGGTAAGTCCTTTGTGCCAGCAGCAGACTGATAGATTACTTGATTGATTAAATACTTATACTTTATTAACAAGTGTGGTAACATTGCAGTTATAGTACAGTCAAATATTATTCCAAAAGGATGCTGTTTCCATTGTGGTCTATTGTGCTCAATTAATCAGTAACTCATACAATACAAAACAAATGCAATGGTGTAAAACTCGGTAGCATCAATATTTACAGAGAAAGGAGGGGTGTGGAGTAGAGCAGGGGTCTGCGACTTTTTTTAAATGAAGTGCCATGTTTTTATTTTCTAGATTGTCAGTGTGCCATATCAACATTAATTAATTTTAATAACACCATGTGAAAAAAATACTTTCTCACACACTTGCCAGTGTGCCAGTGATCACCCTCCTTTGTGCCAATGTTGGCACTGCATGGTGCCTAAGGCCTCACTCACACCTTTCGATCTAGCATACAACATTGATGCATGCTAGATGTAAGCAAGATGTAAGTGTCATGGCCGCCCCAATGCATTTCCAATGGAAGTCACACGGTTTGATACAACATTTTGGACTACAAGCTGTTGTACGGCTTTCGGCTGTGTTTCGACTGCCCCCCTCCCCCTCATACAACACAAATGTTGTGTCAAACCATGTGACTCCCATTGGAAATGCATTGGGGCAAGATGTACCACACCCTTTGTATACAACAAGCATACATCAGTCTGTTGTAGGCCTAGGGTTGCCTACCCCTGGAGTAGAGGATGCTATTACCAGGCTGTTCAAGGACTCAAGCTGCTCAATTGTATTTTAAGGTCAGTCCATCTTTTAGGTTAGTTTTGCGTTTGGGTATAGGGGGGGTCGAGAACCCTCATGTGTTTCGGGAGGTCATTCCACATTATGGTGGCATTAACAACATAAAATGCATGTTTGATATAGTTTTTAATTTGGAGTGTTACTGTTATGGGCGGGAGTTTGTTCTTTACCTTGAGCCACAGCCCAGACTATAGCAACGTGTGTCTGAGGCCTGGTAGTAGTAGTAGTAATAGTAGTATAGTATTAGGTTGTTTTGAGAGGTCTGTAGTTTTGTATTGTGAACCACAAGGTGCATTCACATGTATACAATGACGCCAACGCTTGATCAACCACCACCAGGCGTCCCGCCCGGTCTGTGGTCGTTGTTGAAAGATCAATTAGATTCTTGTTCCTGCACCTCTTATTTTGCATGGGCTAATGACTGATAATGACAAATTATGTGAAAGTCTCATTATAAGAAGACTATAATAGTCATAATTTTGAGATGGATACTAAGTCATAAATCACGAAGAAAATATCTCATTATTGTGAGGTGTCAACAAGTGGTTATTATGAGAAAGTATAGCTAACTTCATTATTATGAGAACGTATCAGATTATTATGAGAAGCTATCTGATTGTTATGAGATACTATGGAGGGCCCAGAGCACACTGTTCTTCCTCCTGAGGAGGGGGCTCAGGCCACTGTTGCCATGTCTGCTCATTATAAGCCACTTTGCGGCTTTTTTTTCCTATTAAGTTGCTTGTAAAATATTGGTAGTTGCTGGGGTTTTTTTGGCTTGTTTTTAAAGTGTAGTTATTTGAGCTTGCTTCAACCTTTAAAAAAAAATCAATATTATTGTTTAAACCAGCTCAAGGACGTCAAGGACGTCCCAATTTAATGCATTTCTCCACAGACCCCATCTGTATTTTAAAAATCACACCCGTTTGAAGTCAGGGGCGCCATTATATTAAAGTCTAACTGATGTTGATTAGGTGATGTAATGGTGATGAAAAACAAACGGTGCCAAAACAAACTCAAATTCTCTTTATTGTTAATGGCATTCATCGTCAATGGCGTTTTTAAAACAAACATTGAACTAAAAACAAACATTAAACCTATATAGGAGGGGCTGGCGCCCCTCAAAAATAATATACATGCCAAATACGTCCATAGAACTTTTTGGAAAATAGCAGATCTACAAGTTCCCAACAAGTTGAGAGCTTGTAGATCTGCTATTTTCAAACTTCATAGACCTGGCTGCCTGTTTCTCTCACAAAATCTGGCAACGGTGGATGCTGCAGATGTTCTAGTAGCAGTCTGTTGTTGCCAGCATCCTCTTCTCTGCAGGGGTGAGGGGGGGGGGGGGGGGGTGCATTACTGTAAGAGGCTGAACAAGCTAGTGTCTCTGTCATTGGTGCTAAACAGGATGGTGTGACTGTGGGAATAGGTGGTGGCAGATAGGTGAACACAATGAAGAAGCCATGCTGCTGGTGGCCGTCATGGCTGACCCTTCCATTCCCTCCAGAAGGAAATAGCAGTGACCATTGGCTACCATCCTTCCAATACCTGTGGACTGAGGTAAGTCCTTTGTGCCAGCAGCAGACTGATAGACTTGATTGATTGAATACTTATACTTTATTAAGAACGTTGCAGTTAGTACAGTCAAAGATTGTGCTGAAAGGATGCTGTTTCTATTGTGGTCCATTGTCCTCAATCAGTGATGCATACAACAACACAATACAATAATGGTGGAAAACTCTGTAGCATCAATATTTACAGAGAAAGGAGGGGTGTGGGTAGAGTATGCTACTGCATTGTTACCCATGTTTGATTTGTTTTGGAGAAACGAGGTCAGATGCTCCTTCTGGTGTTATGGGCGGGAGTTTGTTCTTTCAGCAACTCTGTCTTACACCTTGAGCCACAGCCCAGACTATAGCAACGTGTGTGTGAGGCCTAGTAGTAGTAGTATACTACTACTACTATAGTAGTAGTAGTAGTATAGTAGTAATCTAGTAAATTGTTTTGAGAGGTCTAGCTTTGTTTTGTGAACCACGCGGTGCATTCACATGTACAATGACGCCAACGCGTCCGTGGTCGTGGTTGAAAGATCAATTATAGACTCTAGTTCAGTTATTTTGCATGGGCTAATGACACGTGTAATAATAATATAATATAATATGAAACTAAAATAATGTGAAACTTGTATGTAGTTACGTCTGTCTGTCTGTCTGTCTGTCATAACAGAGTGTAGTACTTTCCTATGCTATTTTGAGTAAATATGTCATTATTATGAGATACTACGTAATTTATTTTTGATAAAGTATGTCATCATCATAATGATGACATACTTCCACTCTCTTTAATGTTTATGTTTACAAACACACGTACGCACGCACGCAGACAGGCGCGCACAACACACACACACACACACACACACACACACACACCAATTAATCAAAAGGTTTAAATTAAGAATTGAATTGGCTGGTCACACGGCCCTGGCAGGAACATGTTGTATGTAAATACAGTTATTTAGGGAGCTTTTAACGACAGTGTGATACTGTTCTTTTCACCCCAGGAACATGTTGTATACATGCTGGAGCTAGACGGCTCCTTGTTTGGGTTATAAACGCTATGGGAAAAAGTGCAGAAGACGGGATCTAAGGTAACTAAGTACTCAAGTACTGTACTTAAGTACAATTTTGAGATTATTTTTTAAATTATTATTACTTTACTGGAGTATTAACTCTTTTCAATACTGTATACTTCTTCTACATCTCAGAAGCTAATATTTACTTTTACTACTCAGATTGTGATTATTAATGCAAATCATACATTAAAAACTTCAGCTCTACTTGGCCAACATAAAAAATGAATCAAGTGGTTATGATTGTGATGCTATATGTTAGAGGGCAAGGCCACTTTGGTAGAGGTTTTGGTTGTGTAGTAACTCCAAAGGTGGGCAAGACATCAAAAATTATTCCTCCAATGATTAGAAATTGATCATTCAAATTCAATATATGTTCCTCTTTGACTTACATTGTACAGTGAAACAGCTCTCAAAGACACTCTTTTAGCACATAACAAACACAAACAATGTGATTCAGACGATATAGAACATCACCAAGCAGCAGTATTGTTTTTCGTTTTAATAATAATAGGCTAATAAAAAAGAATGTCAACTTCCTGTTGCTTTTACTATTAACTACCGGATCTGGTTCTTCAAATAGTAAAATCAACAGGAAGTTGACATTTTTACAAAAGAAATGAAAAAAGAAACGTGCTAAAATAGTTACTTTGAGAGCTGTTTAACCGTACAATGCAAGTCAACGAGGAGCATATTTTGACTGAACGATCAATTTCTAATCAATGGAGCAACTATTTTAGATGAACTTGTCCACACCCTGCCCTTTATTTAGAGACCCCCTGGACCCCTGTCTGATACTTTTCAGGATCCAAATAAAATAGTAAAACTAGCCGATCTACAAGCACTTTCTCGTTTTTTCTTGTTGCTCTGTTTCTCGTCTGTGCCTCTTTGTTTGGCGTCTGGTGAGAACGGTGTGTGCCTCCTCTGCCTGTGTGCCCTGGCTAATTACCGCACCTGTGCCCGCTTATACAGTATATACACAAGCTCTGCTGTGTCTAATAATATTGCAAAATAACCAAAATAACCTCCCAACAACAAAACATGAATGCTACAATGTTTTGAACACGCCGACGGAGGAGATGTTCAAGCCTCTGGGAACAATGTCAGGGAGTTCTCAGACACAGCTATAGGGACTGGCCTTATCAGCAAGTGCTTGTATTGATGATGTTTGTTCCCAATTAAAACCAGCCTGTTTGGATTTTCCCTATAACTGGCAGTAGCCATGGATTAATGGCGAGGTACAGCGAGTGCTGTACAACATGCATGCAACGCTGCCTTCAGATCCTGGAAATGTGGGGTCTGCCGGTATACTGCCGACCGCCACAGCATCTTCAGACGGGAAGGAGTAGGAGTAGGCCTACAAGGTTGAAGTGGAGGATGAGTTCTATACAGTGCTCTAACACCAGGAGGTTGTGGCAGGCAGTGATGGAAGGAGTATACTCAGTAAAAAAGTATCAGTAGGCCAGGCCTATGTACTGTACACTATTGTCTGTGACTAGTGACTGTGACTAGTAGTCCGGTATTAAAAGTACAAAAGTATTGCCATCAAAATAAAAGTAGTAAAAGTCCACATTATGCAGAATGTGCCCTTTCACAAGCTGTCATGTCTAAAATGTATACAGATCTTTTGAAAATAGCCAATCTACAACCTCACAGCTTGTAGATCTGCTAGTTTAAAATAGCCAAGGTTTAAATAGGGCTGAAGTGGTTATGTATATGACTCAAATGTTTCATGGTCATGATTCATCATGAGCCTGGGTGGCTTGGTTCCAGGCTTAAAATAATTGATATAAATAATTTCAGTAATCTCTAGGCCTATACGGTAATCGAATGAATGGGGTTTTCTATCTTTGGCACCACAAAATTGCCGCCACTGCCATGGACTTGTGTGTGGTGGAGGCTGTAGGCCTATACTCTCACATTCTCCATCAGCACCTGGCTTGGGAACTGCTCGGTTGTTGAAACTGCCCAAGAGGAACATATCCCCTCACAGCAGTCTTCCTTCCATTGAGGACATCTATGTCAGCAGCAGGTGCAGGAGCAGTGCGGCCCCCTGCATTATGGAGGACCCCCCCCCCACCCACCTACCCACCCAACCGGCCTGTGAACTGTTTGACCCCGCTCCCCTCGGGCAATAGGCTGCGGAGCATCAAAGCTAGATGAGCCAGGCTCAGTTCTTCAGCTTTTATCCAGTATCCATCCATAGGCTGACCGCCGTTCTGCCTTGCTGTTCTGTTATACAGAATGTCATGCTGCCATGGACGGTTATGCTTATCCTGACATGATGAATGGTGGATGCAGCTGTTTTTAACGTGCTGCACAGTTTTAATTCACTGCACTTTAGTATTCTTATTAGATAATGTGCTTATAATTTTATTTATTGTATTTCAGGTTTACTGTACACTGCTGGTCGTGAATACCGTCTTCATTTTCATTTGTATATGTATTTGAATTGCGATGGCCCTTCAGGACATTGTTGTTGGTGGACTATAGCCTACTGTACAGCTCAGCATTCAACACAGAGTCATGTCATGATCTGTGTATCTGACCCTCTGCCCTTCTGGCCATTCTCTTTCCATGGACATTCCTGCTGCGTTCCACTACAGTATATATGTTCTTCAGCCTTTGGACTTTTTTAGTTGCATCCTCCGTTCTTGTTCCTTCTTTGTTTTGCCTATCGTATTGTTTCCCTGGTTGCTTATGTGTTTGTAATCGTTATATTTTGCCTATAGCGCCTGTACCAGGCTTGTCACTATAAGCTTGAGAACAACCTTGCTCTAATGCTAAAAAGGCAAAGGAGCTGATCGTGGACTACAGGAGGTAGAGGAGAGAGTACGCATAGTGGGATGTACTGAAGCCGTCGTCTGAAGAAGTTTAGAGTAGGCACCTGCATCCTCAGTTTGTAACAATCTTTAATAGCCTACTTTCAATAGGCCTACTTTACTCCACTACAATTAGTTAAACTTAGTTACGACGACTGTGGCTCAGGAGGTAGAGCAGGTCGTCCAATGATCTGTGGGTCGGCGGTTCGAATCCCGGCTCCTCCTGTCTACATTTCGAAGTGTCCTTGAGTAAGACACTGAACCCCAAATTGCTCCTGATGTGCTGGTTGGTACCTTGCATGGCTTCCGCCGCAATCAGTGTATGAATGTGTGCGTGAATGGGTGAATGTAATGCACTATGTAAAGCGCCTTGGATAAAGGCGCTATATAAATGCACCGTTTAAGTTACTACGTTACTTTGTCGATTTTGAATGATCGATTTAGATTACTAGCCCTTACCCGTTGTGAGATATTTGCCCCCCCCTTGTGGTCGTGGGGGGTACTGCGCCCGGGTGCGTTTGTAATTGACTAATAAATTCATTAATAATCATTAATGTGTCAAATTGAAAAAAGCCCTCCATATTCATATGGTCAATGCCTGTGTGAAAAGTGGGAGTGATTGGTGCAGGCAGTAAGGAGTTACGGCAGTCACAGTGACACTCAGACACACGGACACACACACAGACACTCAGACATTGTTAGAATTATAGTATGATTATTACAAAACATACATTTATCACTTCAGCCGTATACATTTCAGACGATCTACAAGCTCACAATGCGTCACGATGCGACACTTTGTGAGCTTGTAGATCTGCTATTTTCAAAAGATTTGTATACATTCTATAAATTTGAAAACGTATGAAATGGGATATTCTGCATAATGAGTTTCTACTTTTAGTACTTGGTACTAAACTTTGAATTCCGGACTTTTACGTTTAAACAGAGTATTTCGACATTGAAGTATTGATACTTTAACTTTTAACTTTTTAAAAGTATGTGAGTAGTTAATTCTTCCAATACTGCAAATGTATTGGAATACTTCGATGCTTAGAACTACAAATGTTCTAAGCATCATGTACAACAGTACACGTACATACTGTATGTATACCTTTGATTTGATTTAAGATTTTTCCATCCTGTTTTTCTTTTATCTCCTGCTCTACTCTACCTCTATCCTCACTTCTCACGAAACTACAAAAAGATTGAGCACTCTCTTCTTTACACCAGTAAAACTGTGATGTGAAAATGAAGTTGATTCTGATAAATGAATGTGGACAAGACATCAAAAATAATTGCTAATCAACGAGATTATAAATTGATAATGCAAAATATGCTCCACGGTGCACTGTACGGTGAAACAGCTCTCAAAGTCACCCTTTTAGCATGTAAACCAATGCAAATAAACCTGATTCAGGCAATGTAGAACATCACAAAACCGAGTGATACAAATGTCAACTCCCTGTTGATTTTACTAACAGGAAGTTGACATTTTTTATTAAATAAAACAAAACTAATATTATCTCTATATTATCTGAATCAACTTTGTTTGTTTACATGCTATATAAAAGAGTGTCTTTGAGAGCTGTTTCACCGTCCAATGTATACGTCAAAGAGGAGTATATTTTGAATGATCAATTTCTAGTCAATGGAGCAATTATTACATAAGGTACATAACTACACAATCTAAAACTCTACTAAAGTGTTCTTGTCCTCTATTATTTGACTGAGCAAAACTATTCTGCCATACAGTTCTTGGTGCATTAATGTAAAACAACGCCTTTGTCAAAGCATCGTTGCAGTTATTGCATACTTCCATTATGGTTGACACTAGCCCACTCACACAGATAAACTGTCATGTTTCTTCCCTGCCCAGGGGCAGACATTAGCCCGGGGTTATGTCTGACCCTTGTGTCGCCCGGTGACTGGACACAGTAGCCATGCCCCGGCCCTTCCTGATAGCCAAATGGAAGCCCTCGCTCATGTAAATGAAAGCGACCGCTAATCTCCCAATACACTCCTGATCAGCGAAAACATGATGCTATCACCGCGCTGCGGCTGTATCTTCATGGCAGCTATTCAGCCCGAGCTGACAGGTGGAGGAATCAATCGTCTGATAAGGAAATTAGGTAATGATGAGTATGGAAATGGAGGCAGATCAACGTGTCAGTCAGGATGATTTGTGCCTCAGCTGAGACAATGTGGGCAAGTGATGATGATGCACACATTCACTCATTCACAGGGGAAGGCCAGGCTGTTTTAGACTAGTTGTCTATATGACTATATCCCTGTGCTTCACAACCTTTTCAGGCTGTGACCCCCCAAAAGGAACACCCCCACCCTGACAAGCACTTGGAATCATAGGAGTTGAGGCGTAAAATGTTGTTTGACTTGTATTGGTTACACAGATAAATATTGTGAAAATAGCAGATCTACAAGCTCACAATGCCTCGCGTTGTGAGCTTGTAGATCTACTATTTTTCACAAAACACCTGTGTGAACTGAGAGGTGCATCTATACTTGTGATAGGTACTGTACTGTACTATACTTTACAGTGCTCTGTAATGTAGTGTAGTGTACTGTAGTACTTATTTGTGAGATTATTTGTGAGAAAATCTTGAAAATGTTTGAAAAATGTTGAATCATTTTGAATTGTGTACTGTACTGTCCTGTCCTGTGCTGTACTGTGCTGTACTGTGTGTGTGTGTGTGTGTGTGTGTGTGTGTGTGTGTGTGTGTGTGTGTGTGTGTGTGTGTGTGTGTGTGTGTGTGTGTGTGTGTGTGTGTGTGTGTGTGTGTGTGTGTGTGTGTGTGTGTGTGCGTGCGTGCGTGCGTGCGTGCGTGCGTGCGTGCGTGCGTGCGTGCGTGCGTGCGTTCCAATCGTACTCAGACAGACATACAGTACTGTACACACTCGGGTCACTCATGGCATGGGAGCTGTTTGGCACCGCTCAAAAAGAAGGGAATGAGAAGTGCTGAGGCTTGGGTCTGAAGAGGTGGGTTTTCTGAGTTGACAGTGTCAGATAATGAGGAGTGACTTCACAAGGTCAAACCTGGGTCATTCAGACAGATTTCAAAGCGTTTAATATATTATGTAACCTAGAATCATTCAACTTTTAAACAATTCAGCCTTAAATAGGTATGTGTTGTTCAACTTGTTCATAAAGACAGCGTTTTTTGTCATACAGTGACTAACTACAGTATGTAACTACTGTCACTGAAACTATTTAGTTAAAGTTTTTCACTATGATTTGAATGTTATTTGTTCAGTTTATCACCCTCTGTGTGTAGCAAAGAGTAAAAATAATAATAATGAAAATAAACAAAACTTCACAAATGTTTATTTAAAAAAGGTTTCCTCTTTTGGTAATCAAATCTTCAGAGACAAAGTTTATTATAACATTTGTGGTGTTCAAAACATTTTTCAAATATTTCCAAAAATAAGCAAATGAAAAGGCTACCACAAAACTTACCAGAGTTTGGGGAAAAAATATTTAAAGCTACAGTATAAGCCTATTGTAGGGTTCCTGTATCAAGGACTCTGTCAGTCATTTAGGTCCATTTAAACTCAAACTATAAACATTTATGTTTTGTTTTAGTGTGTCACTTCTTCACTTGTTATGATGGAAGAAATGTTTTTGTTTCTAAGAATAAATCCCCTTCCAGCAAGTTATGCTAATTATTTTAGTAGGAGAAGCAAAAAATGGAGTGAAAACACAGATAAGAAGTTTCCAGAACATGTCCTGATGCTGAAGGTCCTTGTCTTTACTGAGACGTTGACAAATACAAGGATGCAATGTTGATCCTAGTAACTAAGTACATTTACTCAAGTACTGTACACATTTTAGGTATTTTTTACTACAATTATTTGGAATATTGAGTATACTTTATAGATTTAGAAAAAATAATATGCATTTACCACTTCAGCCCTATTTAAACTACGGCTATATGAAAATACCAGATCAAGTAGATCAGTAATTTTCACAAGATTGAAAACTTGCGTGAATAATTACTTTTACTTTTTTGTTCTTTAAGTTTGTTTTGATACCAACACTTTTGTACTTATTCATATTGAATATCAGGCTTTTGCTTGCATTTATGCATGTATTTTTTTGTATA
This sequence comes from Protomyctophum parallelum, assembly GCF_964188405.1. NCBI lineage: Eukaryota > Metazoa > Chordata > Actinopteri > Myctophiformes > Myctophidae > Protomyctophum > Protomyctophum parallelum. The sequence goes on along the minus strand of NC_139698.1, from coordinate 28,216,439 downwards.
TATAAATATATTTTATACTTTAAACTTTAAGTAAAAGATCTCAGTACAGCAGTGATTATGTCATCATGGCCTGTCCCCTCCGGCCACAGTTTCCAGGGTCCCCCTCCATCCATTCATCCACTCCCGCCCCGGTCTTCCCCTGCATGTCATTCCTTATCACAGCATATTCAAATCAGCCAATCGCCATTCATCTCCAGTGGTGGAAAAAAGTGCTCCATTTTTTTTTTTACTTAAGTAAAAGTACTGCAACATATTAATACTCTGTTACAAGTAAAAGTCTAGAATTCAAAATGTTCTTGAGTAAAAGTAGGCTACAAAAGTCTTGGCTTCAAAATATACTTAAAGCTAGTACACAAATAAAAGTACTCATTGTGCATAATGTCACATTTCAAGTTTTCGAATGTATAATCTTTGGAAAATAGCAGATTTACAAGCTCACAATGTGTCGCATCTATTTAAAATAGCAGATTTACAAGCTCACAATGTGTCTCATCTATTTAAAATAGCAGATCTACAAGCTCACAATGTGTCATCTATTTAAAATAGCAGATCTACAAGCTCACAATGTGTCGCATCTATTTTCAAATGGCCGAAATGTAGATAGGGCTGAAGAGGTTAACGCATTTTGGACTGAGGCCTGACTCACACCTTTACAACAGACTGATGTATGCTTGTTGTATGAGATGTATAGCTGATGCAAGCTCGTAATGCATTTCCAATGGGAGTCACATGGTTTGACACAACATTTGTGTTGTATGAGGGGGAGGGGGGCAGTCGAAACACAGCCGGAAGCCGCACAACACAAATGTTGTGTCAAACCATGTGACTTCCATTGGAAATGCATTGGGGCAAGATGTATCACACCCTTTGTATACATCTAGCATGCATCAATGTTGTATGCTAGATCGAAAGGTGTGAGTCGGGCCTGAGGCCGATTCTAAAAACGCCTTCTAAATCCTTTTCTGAAAAACTTCAAATATTTATACATGTAGCAGCATACATATTTTGTAATTCTTGAATACTGTACATACTGTACAGAACCCCAAAAGGGGTTCCCGTCCAGAAGGGTAGGGTTACATAATACAATTCTACAAAGTAACTAGCAAATAAAGTATTGGAAATTGGAAATACTCAAGTACAAATAACTCCGAATTGTACTTAAAGTCACAATGTAGAAATACCCTGTTACAAGTAAAAGTCTGGAATGAAATAATGTACTTGAGTAAAGGTACAAAAGTATTTGCATTAAAATAATACTTCAATTCAATACATACGTACTGAATGTAAAAGTGCCCAAATGTCCAAGTTTGCAAATTAATAAAAATGCTTTGAAAATAGACAAGTACTTGTACAGTAGATCAGCACTATTTTCTTTTTCCTTAAAATAATATGAATAAAAAGGTGTTATGGAGTCTGGACGTACATGGTTTCGAACTCGACAGATATAGTTGAATAAAAAAGGTTTTTCAGACGTACATGGTTTCGAACTCAACAGATATAGTTGAATAAAAAGGTGTTTCAGACATACATGGTTTCGAATTCGACAGATATAGTTGAATAAAAAGGTTTTTCGGACGTATGGTTTAGAACTCGACAGATATAGTTGGAGGAAGAATGAAGCCATCATTCATCACTCAAACACTGACAACAGACATACAGTAATTGCCAGAGGATATCGTCTCTGTCGGGTAGAAACCTCATACTATATGTCCAAAACTGTTACTTATCACGATTATAATTATAATAATTATAATTCCACACTCACTCCAGAAGACCACATTGCATCTATTGTAGGGCAGAAACCTCCGTATTTTAACTTTTTTCCTAAAAACACAATAGTAGCAAAAATAGCAGATCTACAAGCTCAAACGTGTCGCAGTGCGACATGTTTGTGCTTGTAGATCGCTATTTTTGCTATTTCTTTATTGGAATCCTGAATAATGTTTGGCTATTTTTAAATTGGAATCCCGAAAAGCAAAATGTTTCTTTAATTTAAAATGCATTGTTATACTTATATTAACTTAAAGGAGCATTCCACTCATTTTCAACATTTTACTATGTCATTAATATACCTTAGAGCTGTTGTGTGGAAATAATAAAAAGTACCCCCCATTCTGTGTTTCCTAGAACTGGAGGTCTGAAAGAAATCTTTTCAGACGCTACTAATCATTAAGTTACCTTTAATCCACCCGACACTGAAACATATCTTTATTACGTCACCATTGAAAGCCAGTTATACCCTGGCATTGGTACATATCTTCATTACATCACTCTCAAATCATTCAAAATGTGTCAAAATATTTCCAAGTGTTTGCATCGTGAGGTGTTGTGGGCTTGCAGATCATCTATTTTCAAATAATGGCCTAAATACTGTATAAAATAGGGCTTAAAGCGGCACTATGTAAGTTTTTTATTTAATAAAATCTGTATGGTAGATGTTTATACAATATAACTCATATAGCCTCATTTGAGTGGTTGTATTTAGTCTCCCTGCTCTTCTATTGAGCAGACATTTAAATTGTGTCAAAGGTCATGTCTCACCTACTAGACACAGAATCTGACACGGATTTTGACCCGAAGGTCAAGATAAAATGTATCCCCTGTGCAAGCAGGCAGGCTCTATTAGCTCAATGGTAAAAATGTCAGCACTTGCACAGTAAACCGGGTTCAAATCCGGGCTAGAAGAGGAAAGTTACATAGTGCAGCTTTAATTACAAAGTAATTGTGGTGCAGTAAAAAAGTACAATATCATGCCTCTGAGATGTACAGTGTTTGGAGTAGAACAGCTTTGAAAATGGACATGTACTCTCTAAAGTAAAAAGCAACACAAAATTGTAATTTAAATACAGTACTTGAGTACATGCACTTTTAGTTACTTTCCACGGCCGCATGTGGCAGTCGATAAGTGAACAGCTTCTCTTCCCTGTACGGTGCCGGGTCCCAGCCTGCGGCGGGCTGTAGTGTGTTAGCCTGACAGATAGGAGTAGGAGAGGGGGGGGGGGGGGGGGGTATAGGGAAAAGAGGAGGGATGGTTGGAAAGGAGGGGGAGGAGGTGGAGGAGGTGGTGGTGGTGTGTACTGTGTAGAGACAATGAAATGGCAAAGATTCCTGGAATGTTTGGGCTAGTCAAACAGCCCCTGGGGTTGTATAACTGAAGTTGTAGCAGACCATGGCTTTGCATGGAGGCGGGGCTTGCAGTGTGACATCATGGCCGGGGAGGTTGGGTATAAGTTGAGAGGCTCATGTGCACCTGCAGACTAACAGTGTTGTATAGCAGCTCTTCTTCTCCCACTGGACTCTTAAAGGATAACATTGTGCACACACAGCTGCCATTATTAACCATGTCCTCTCACGCCGGACTGCTCCTGCTCATCACTGTGTGGGCTTCCCTGCATGATGGTGAGTGCTGCTGATGTTTGTTTGTTTGTTTTCACCCCCAGAGAGAACAGATGCAGCTACGGTACATGCAATGTGTAAAGGAGGAGGGTTTTGTAATGATGCTGGTATTATAATTAGCCCATGTGTTTTTGTAGTGTCCAGTACTATGCATCCCTCAAGACACATTTCTCCCACATTGGGAGACAAAGTGAACCTTGACCTTGAGTTTGGAGTAGTCTGCATTTCATTAATTAGTTCATCTGAAACTTTGGTAGTTGCTCAACCATGAATGAAGTTTAGAAACCTGCTTTTTTTGTGTGTGGAGGGAGCAATGCACATAATGAATTAATCACTTGTGCATTACACTCAGTCACACTGCGCCACAAAGCAATAACTGTCTTCTATAGGCTATAGATGCATGTTTCAGCAAGTCCTTTTCCTTTGCCTTTCTTCTTAAATTTAACTAATTCTAGTCGACATTGCATAATAACTACAATGACAAATAGCTGCAGCAATCACTCGCTATAACCTGTTGCATAACATTTGATCTTTTTCTTAGAAATGATTTTTCTTTGATGTTTTGACCAGAGTGAGCTGTCAATTGTCATGCTACTCGTCTGGTCTGCTGTCTAGTTACATCCAGCTCTCATTCATGATTCTGTGATATAAAGTAATAAACCTCATAATAATTCAGGCCTCTTTAACTTAATAAAAAAGTCCACTTTTTTTTATTAACATTATTATTAAAATGTCTAAATTGGTTGCACCAAGGAAAGTCAGTCTCCACCACCCGAAGGGGTGAATCTATTTGAATCCATTTGATATCTTCTTCTTTTCACTGTACGGTAAGGCACGCTATGTGCCGCTGACAGTACACGAATGGAACAGCTGAATCAGCGCCACTGATCTCATTGCCCCAAGTGAACAAGTGTTTTTGTGTTATCATTATTGTATAGCTGTACCTCTGTACTTTTTTGCAAATAGTTAAAGAATTCAATCAATCAATCAATCAAACTTGTCTCTTCTTGTCTGTTTTCCGACGGCAGGTTTGTCTCTTCCTCTGAGGGAGGAGACGGACGTGGAGGCCAGCGCCGCCGTGCTCCCTCCACACCGGGTCAGGACCAAGCGCTGCGCCTGCAGCAACCAGCTGGACTCTGAGTGTCACTACTTCTGTCACCTGGACATCATCTGGGTCAACACGCCAAGGTTTGGATTGAGTTTTTGAGGGCTGTTTTTATTGACAAAACACACATTTAATATACAGTACAAGTCCATATCGTCACTGAAACATCTCTTATCTTTGAACTTTTAGTGGGTTTTTTTGTAAATTAACGCCATACTTCATACTACAGAGACACACAAAAAACATCAAACGTAGCTGATCCGCAAGCTTGTCGATCTGCTACTTTTGGAGCTTTTTAATGTGAATCTTGAAAATTAATACGTACATAATCTGTCTGATAAAAAGGCCAGCAAAACAAATACAAACTGGTGCAACTCTGAGAGAGAGAGCAACTGGAACCAAAATGGTCAAGGTTCCATTTGGCACTCAGAGTAATACATTCATATAATGACACGCACGCACGCACGCACGCACACACGCACACACGCACACACGCACACACACACACACACACACACACACACACACACACACACACACACACACACACACACACACACATGCATCATATGTTCAAGGCAAGCACCCAGTGATGGAAAAAGTACTCAAATGTTTTACTTAAGTAAAAGTATCAATACTGCAATACCAAAATGTATACAGTAGGGTAGGGTAATGTATGTTTGGTAATAATAATAAATAATCTACAAAAGTAACTAGTAACTACACGTTTTCTAATAAATGTAGTGGAGCAAAAGTACAACATTTGGATCCGAGATGTAGTGGAGTAGAAGTATTGGAAAAAGTACAAATACCTCAACATTGCATAGATAGATAGTTACTTGACAGACACCCACACAAATCGCCATGAAGTCAAAAGTGATGAGCATCCGATCCATTTATCAACGTTCCCGTGTTCTGTCTCTGTATGTAACGTACCTATAAGCGGATGTTTGATATAAACCATAGGTTATCAGTATACAGTTTCTGGAGAACTCATCCCATGCTATCGGCACGCTCTGATTATTACTGTATAATTAATCTTGCTGCGCGTCATCATTATCAAAGAACAACGTTTGAACAAACAAAACGCTTATTATCTGTTTCCATAGAAGGATTAAAATAGGTGTGGCGGAGTAGCCCTGCCCGAGGTCAACAGGGCCAGGGTTGAATCATAGATTGAATGTAACAGAGTAGACCTGGATAAGACCAATATCTCCCTCTGGTCAAGGGGGGGATTCCCTTTTGGATGAGCGGTTAGGATTCCCAGGCAGGGGGAGACTTTATATATTTCATCCCATCCAACCCATTAAAACCGCAAAAGCATGTCGTTTTAGATTTTAGCTATGTATTGCTATATATTTTAGCAACATAACGCTTTATTTTTTCCTGTAAACTCCTAGGTTCACTGTGTCTCACAGTGGCTCAAATATAGCAGATCTACAAGCTCACAGCGTGTCACTTTGTGCCGCACTGCGAGCTTGTACATCTGCTATTTTTGAACATTTTTGAAAAATCCTGAAAGTGTTTGAAAACGTTTTATGAAAATTTGAATTTATTTTCACGAATCTTCTCGTCTGGGGGTCCCTGGCACAAAACATTTTCAGATGGGGGGAGTCTTCGGCCAAATACATAATCATTTTAGGGGTCCTCTACACGAAAAAGTTTGAGAAGTTCTGGTTTAGAATACATTTGTAGAATCGGCCTCAGGTCTTAATAATTGGTTAATTATTGACTCGCAAAACATCATTATTGAAACGTATCAACAGTACTTGATATCTCTCTCTCTCTCTCTCTCTCTCTCTCTCTCGGTGCAGCAAGACAACGGTCTATGGTCTGGGCAGTGCCCTGTCCCGGCGTCGCAGATCTACAGGTCGCTGTGTGTGTGCCAACGCTGCCGATCACAGCTGTGCCAGCTTCTGCCACAACAGGTGAGTTGGGAGCCAGAGACACACAGACACAGACAGACAGACAGACACAGACAGACAGACAGACAGACAGACAGACAGACAGACAGACAAGTATATATTTGAGTGTGACAGCTCAGACACTTGGTCGTGACCGTTGGTGACACTTGGCATTGGTCTGCTGTGTTTACAAGGGCAGGGTCCAAACAGCTCTTTATGGAGCGTGAGGCGCCGTGCCGTCCGTCCGTCCGTCCGTGGCACCCAGGGGTCAGAGAAGAGGTGCTATCATTAACACTGATACACTGCATGTTCAGTAGTACCCTCTCATCAGAGCGTGTTGATTGGCTGAGGGTTGCAGTGTGTAGGAGTTTGATAGGACGAAAAGCCTGAGTCAGGGATTCATGGAGACGACATGTAAACAAACATGGCGTACCAAGAGAGGCACACTACAGAGACCACAGTTGAACCATCTGAACACTTAATTAGCGTCTCTATTCTGGGGTGAACATTGGCTGAACTCTATAAGCTCACAATGCAGGACAACAAAGATATTTGGTGTTGTAGGGGAATACAATTTAAGTATCCATGAAGGTGTTGAAACTGACACTTTTGAAATGTTTTGAGAAATGATAGCATACAGTATAAAACATCTACATAATCAATTTTCACAGGTTACAATAAAAATCTTTAGTGAGCGTGTAAAGATAAAAATGTTTTAGGTTTGCTCAAATAAAAGACAAAATGTAACAATAAATTCCTTAATGTAGGGAATTCTGCCATCACGCCAATAAAACAATAAAATGCCACGTGTAGTGTATAAAAATCTTCAGTTCAGTTCAATTCAGTTCATTTCACTTCAGTGATAACTTCTAACTCACTGTTTCCAAAACAGCGGGTCGGGGACAGATTTTTTTTGTGGGTCGCGAGCGGAGCAACGTATTGTAGATCTGCTATTTTCTCTAGTTTGGATCCCAGGGAGACATATATTCTCTTTTGGGTCTCGAGCTAAAAAGTTTGGGAACCACTGGTCTAACTCTATGACTCATGTCATTGCAGCCCTGACACCCCTTCACCAAAGAACGCCGCGAAGATGCTTCAAACCAACGTGCTCAGTATCCTCAGGTAAGACTTTGAAACCCACGGATACACACACAAACGTATCTAGGTTCTTTGGGGTGGTTGAGCACAGCACCGCTGCCATACCTGTTGACCACATAACCCTAGTGGGCATGAATGGACAACTGGGCATAGGCAAACATTAGGTAGACTACAAATGGAACATTTTGCAAACGTTGAATATGTATATATTGGAGCTGTATGTACTGGATCACCAAAAGAGGTTCCCCTATGGTTACAAGCCAAAGCCACTTCTTTAATGTATACGCACGCATGCATGCACGCACACACGCACGCACAGATCTCACAAAAACAAATAACAAATATCAATGCTGGTTCTGTTTCTGTTCGTCACTTACCTGTATGTTTGTGTTTCTTTTCTTTTTTGTCCACCATCAGATCTGTGGCCAGCATGTCTGCCAGGCTCCGGGATGAGGCCCTGTTGTCCCACAGTGGCCGCCAGGCCTCAAAGCAGCAAAACGAGCGCTAAATGGGCGCCGTTCCGGAAGGCGGCGAGAGAGAGAGAGAGGTAGAGAGAGCGAGAGGGAGAGATAGGAGCGCGAGCACCTGAACAAATGCATGTCCCTCCTCGGACACGGAGGGAAAACAAAAGGGCTGCTGAGAGACGTCCGCGTCCCACACAGGAAGTGGCCGCAGTGCCGCTACACGCTGGTCTGTTTGTACCCACGAATACAGTAGTAGAGGGTGGAACATATGACACGGCACGGTCCTGGGGACAGCGTGACAGCTCATGGAAAGCAGACGCTGGGGGATTATAGTTCTCAGTGAGAGAGGGCTATAGGAGAATAGCCGTAGCCCCCCCCCCCCCCCCCCCCCCCAAGGCTGTTGGGCAGTGGTGGAAGAAGAAATGTTTTACTTAGAGTAATAAAGTATCAATTCCACAATGTAGAAATACTATCTGTCACAAAGTCTGGTATGCAAGATGTACATTGAGTGAAAGTGCAAAAGTACTGGCCTCAAAATATACTTAAAAGTATACAAAAATCTATTGATATTTTTTAAACACAAAATATATTTTGAGGTCAGCTACAAGTTTTGTCCAATCAGAAAACACAGATAAAAAGTGAAATGAGCAGAAAATATTGGAACTGGACGGAACACTATAAAATTGAAGTTGACGAATGGGTTCCCTCTCCTAATTGTATGAAATTGGTGTCCCGTCTGAAAATGAGAATGTTCTGTTTATTAAAGCGCAGGAGAGACAGGGAGACGACCCCTGTTACTGAACAAACACTCGATAGCAATGATTATATACAGAAGAGCATTATCTTTTTTAACAAAGAATTAAACTTAAACAATATAACTTGCAGACAGTACTTTTAACACATTGTACTGTCACCTTATGTACCTTATGCAACTTATATAATGGCAGACTGTCAAATACAAGAATAGTGGTGGAATTGACTGAAAAGCTTCAGACTGGCTTCTGATACAGTACAACCACTGCGACTCAATCCTCCTTTAATTTGTCGCTGTTGGGCAGAAACCTCTTATCTCCATAATTTAAACTTTTTGTTTTTATCCATAAATGAATGCCCTACTTGATCATGCATCATATAAAAGCATATAGCACTTTTTATTTAATTTGAATCCTGAAAAGTAACAGTATTGGACATATGAGGTTTCCACCCAACAAAGACAAATAACTTCTTTGACATTCTTTATTTTACTTAATAGCAATATTGTGGTTTTGCTATTTATGTCATACATGAAAACCTACATCATAAGGGCTGGGGTTTTTCAAACCTTTTCATGTCATTCACCTCCAAATTGACTCATCAGGCCATGGATGGGTCCTCCATTTCACCAATTATTCCTATAAGACCCTGATATAAAACGATTGGTTTGGTTTAAATAAAAATTGTGCAAATTGAATACATGAAGAGATTCATAGATGGTGATACTGAAACATTAGTAACCAATTGTTTTTTCTTGTTAGTATTGTACAACGTAATAATGTTAAGTGAATTGAATTATAGAATAGGATTTATTTAATATATATTAAATATATTAATATTTAATATACTGTATGTACAGTATATTGATGACTGCCTGGGTGTTGAAAGGTTAAATTAAGTTATGTAGAAGACTGTCAACTATATATTATTAGTGAGTAGAGTCGGTTTTGAATTTCAACACTTATGTATCGCTTGCTGTTGTGTGGAAAAGTGTGAAATGAAATCAACTGAATAAACAGAATGTTTTGCATTTAATATCTTTCACTGTGAAAGTTCTTGACTACATAAGGTCTTCAAAAGCAACAGTTTCTGGTTTCTGGTTCATGACTGAAGATGTTTGGAAAGATGAGAGAGGTGTGATGTGAAAAATTACTAAATATGACACATTTACATTATAAATATTAGTTATAGCTGCAATTTTTTCCTTTAACCCATTAAAACTGGGAACGCATCCCGTGTCATTTTAGAGATGATAGCATTGGCTATTCAAAAATAGCAGATCAACAAACTCACAGCTGGTCACTTTGTGGTGCGCCGCAAGCTTGTACAACATCTGCAGTTTTTTGTAACATTTTTGAAAAGAACATTGGGGGTCCTTGGCACAAATGTTTGAGAATAGTGATTTAGAAGGCATTTTAGAATCTGCTCAGGTCTTACAGTAAGCATGGGTCATCAATATGTCTGTATGAGTCCATGACAAAGACTTCATTGTCTTTGTCTGTGGCACAGTATTGATTTTCTGTTTTACACACCATTACACTCAATGTTAGTCTAGTTGATACAGATGTACTATGACACTATGGCACATACAGTACTGTATTATGAGTCTACTAACTAGTACTATAGTGGTTCTTCTAAAACATTTGATTTGCAAGGACCACCATAACCCTGAGAATCTGAGAGTTACATAACATATCTGTTATGGTCATTCAGGGCTATAGCTTTTTGTGTGTTTCTTTCTGTGGCAAAAATGGGAATTTTGACAAAAAATGTCCACCACAATACAACATGGCGATGACCCCTGACAGTAAGTAAACACTGCTTTGAGCTCAAATGAACTCAACATATAATGAACAATGAATCAATAGTTTGACAAGCAGACAGCTCATATTATGTGATCATAATGAATCCATATGGTATAGCTTGGACACAAATCAGAATGAAAGAATGTGATGCTTTGTAACTTTCCACAAGGAATGAAGAGGGGTGGGGGTTGGGGGGTCTGTGCTTCTCATTGTAGCCTATACAAAAGTTCCGTGTCAATCCTTGTTCTTATAGTTTGTACATACTGTCCTTATTCCTTAAACATTCACATGACTCCTTAACACACTCTAGACACGCAGCCCACAGACAGGGTTGTGGTCTCTAGCAGCATGGGGGACCATCAATCACAAAAAGCACGATGGGAATTAAAGCCCAAAGTAATTTTACTGTCACTTGGTGAATCATAGCGCTTAGTGAACTGACCTGCACTTATGCCTTCTAACGGGGATGAGTGATGCTCGTGATGAGTCCACCTGATAACACTCCAGTGCTAATGCGCCTCTAATTACTGTACTGTCTCCCCAAGAGAGTATATGCGTCCGGTGTGTGTGCGCGTATGTTTGTGCACACACATGTGTGTATGTGTGTGTGCGTGCGTGTGTGTGTGTGTGTGTGTGTGTGTGTGTGTGTGTGTGTGTGTGTGTGTGTGTGTGCGTGTGCGTGCGCGTGTGTGTGTGTGCGCGCGCGTGCATGCTGTCTTACTGTTACTGTCTTGTGCACGCTGACAGCAGGTCAATAGCCTCAATTCCCAAATATTATACCAATCGATCAATGACAACTATGACATTTTTGAATTTGTATAATTGCAGAGCAATCATCCCTCCAGGCTATGGGATAAGCATCCAGCCAGGCTCACCACAGGCTCAAGGCGACATTTGAGGAACACCAACATACACACATTTTTCCTGGTCATATGACCGTGTCACATGACCAGGAAGTATTTGGGATGTGATAAAAGGTGAGTTCTCTTTATTACTCTATGGTTCCTTCTGTTAGATAGACCTCTCATGGTTTTAGGTAGATAGACCTCTCATGGTTTGTCTATTGTTTGTTTATTTTATGGATATGAATGTTTGCCAAAATGCTTCTAGGCCACTTTAATTTGTGTCAAACATCATCAGTTTCAGATTACAAATGAAGTGACCTCCAATAAACTGCTGTGTGGCTCTGGAGACCTGGAGACATGTAAAGTATCCTTTCTATATATTGTACAGTACAGTATGTGTCCTCATTGTGTATCCTATACTGTAAACCCTCTGTGAGAATACATTTCTCGTCATTGGGTTGGTCCTCGCAGGCTATGGGATCTGTAGCAGTTTTGGCCACGGGTTTTGATTGTTATGGTTACACCCCGTGCAGGCTATAGGATGGACACACACACACACACACACACACACACACACACACACACACACACACACACACACACACACACACACACACACACACACACACACACACACACACACACACACACACACACACACACATCATGTCCAGGTGGCAGAAGTGATGATTGAATGGGTGTGATATCAGTGTCAGTACTGTCCGAGTGGAATAATAAGAGAGTGGCGACACGCTTTGATCTCGCCGCAAAGCAGGTGCCTATAGGGCTATAGTTCCAAACATTGGAACTATCCCATTGAGATAGAATGAGCACTTCCGCATTCCATTGTTACAATGGGAGTCAACGCTAGTGTCGCCACTCTCTTACTATTCCACTCGGAGTACTGTCACCTGTGGAGCTTCTTGGGGACGGGGCCATGCTCTGCAGAGCCATAGAGTAAGGTTCACACTCTATAACATACGACGAATTAGACCATTCCTCACCCAGGAATCAGCGCAGCTCCTAATCCAGACAACAGTCTTGTCAAAACTCGACTATTGTAACTCCCTCCTTACTGGCCTACCAGCACTTAAGCCTCTCCAGCTGATCCAAAATGCAGCAGCTCGCTTGGTCTTCAACCAGCCAAAGTTCTCACATGTCTCCCCCCTGCTCCGCTCCCTCCACTGGCTCCCGGTCGCTGCCCGCACAGAATACAAAACTCTGATGCTGGCATTCAAAGCAACCAAAGGTATGGCTCCCCCATATCTTGCAAGTATGATTGAACCCTACAAACCCTCCTGCGCACTCAGATCAGCCAACGCAGGGAAACTGGAAGTACCCTCACTAAAAACGCCGGGACAACGCTCCACACGTCCCAAACTCTTCTCCCTTCTGGCTCCAAAACTGTGGAATGCACTTCCCATTGCAGTCAGAACTGCAGCATCACTCCCAATCTTCCGCCGTAGCCTGAAAACCCACCTTTTCAGACTCCATCATGGCCCATAGCACTTACCCTAACCCCTTAGATAGCATTTCTGTTGGCTTAGATAGCATTTGACACAGACTTATAGCATGTTATGTAGACAGCACTATAATTGTATTGTATATAGTCATAGCACGCCATAGTACATATGTATAGCATAGTAGTAAATATGTATAGTTTATATGTATAGTGTATGTATAGTTTCATTATATAGATATTCCACTGTTACTTTCTTAGCTTACGCATGTTTCATGATAAATGCTTTTATGTGATGTATTCCCATGCTTTTGTTCTTGCTTAAATGTAAGTCACTCTGGATTAAGAGCGTCTGCTAAATGCCTACATTTTTAATTGTAAGACAGAGTTACGACAACTCCGTTCACTTCATGGGCCAGTCCAATGGTGGCTCTTCTACATAGACTTTTATTGGCAACGCCGTAAGTTTGCATTGGAGTCTATGGGCTCGCGCGAGTACATGAACCACGTGACCGGGCTGTTTTCTGCCCCCTCAATGTTGCAACTCTGTCTATACTCTATGGCTCTGGTGCTCTGTAGAGTAGACACTGACATTACCATTACACCATTACCCATGTGCTTTCAGTCTTGCGTGAATCCCCATTACCGCACAGTATATACAGTATCAACCAAAAGGGGAATTTCCCTTGGATTGGGGAGATATTAGGCTTTTTACTCATCAGGCAGTGAGGCAGAGTCATCTAATTAGGCTTTTGAATGTCAGTCAGCATATATTCCTAGGCAGCATGGTTATTCTTTTAACTAACCTTAAACCCTCTGCGTGGCAGCGTGGTTATGAGATACAGTGGCAGTAGGTATTCAAGTTCCACAAAGAAAAACAGGATATACCGTTTGCACATTCCTGTCCGTCCACGGCAGAGAGAGTTGAAAGGGCAGGAAGTAGCAGGTCAATCACAGGAAAAGATATGAACTGGTACACGCTTGATAATGAGGTGATTAATCTTCACTTCAGACTGTTTTACACCCCGGTTGCCAAGCACCTGCATAAGCAACGATAAACAACAACATTGTTGTTGTTTATCGTTGCTTATGCAGGTGCTTGGCAACCGGGGTGTAAAACAGTCTGAAGTGAAGATCACCTGTGTGGGATAGATAGATACAGGATAAAGTTTATCCTGTAACAAGTGTGTCCTAGCTTCCCTATTCACAACTTTAGCAAAGAATAGCAATTCTACACACTCACAATCAGTGTTGGGGAAGTTACTTTGAAAGCGTAGCTTGTAAAGCTACAAGTAGCTCACCATGGCAGTAGCTTGATCAAGCTACATAGCTACCCCTGGAGAAATGTAGCTTGTAAAGCTACAGCTACATGGAAAAAGTAGCTCAAAGTAGCTCAGCTACTTTTTATTTTTCAGCGTTAAATTGAGAATGTACATGTGGGAGACCCCTCCTCCCCTCTGGGAGACCCCTCCCCTCTGGGAGACCCCTCCTCCCCTCTGGGAGACCCCTCCCACCCTGCTCCCCTCTGGGAGACCCCTCCTCCCCCTGCTCCCCTCTGGGAGACCCCTCCCACCCTGCTCCCCTCTGGGAGACCCCTCCCAGCCTGCTCCCCTCTGGGAGACTCCTCCCACCCTGCTCCCCTCTGGGAGACCCCTCCTCCCCCTGCTCCCCTCTGGGAGACCCCTCCTTACCCTGCTCCCCTCTGGGAGACCCCTCCTCACCCTGCTCCCCTCTGGGAGACCCCTCCTCCCCCTGCTCCCCTCTGGGAGACCCCTCCTCCCCCTGCTCCCCTCTGGGAGACCCCTCCTCTTCTCTGGGAGACCCCTGCTCCCCTCTGGGAGACCCCCCCACCCTGCTCCCCTCTGGGAGACCTCTCCTCCCCCTGCTCCCCTCTGGGAGACCCCTCCTCCCCCTGCTCCCCTCTGGGAGACCCCTGCTCCCCTCTGGGAGACCCCTCCCACCCTGTGATACCAGGGCCAATCAGAGGCCAATTAGAGGCAGCTGTTGGCTTGTCAAGTGCTGATATGCCCTCAAAGCAATCAGAAAAAGGAACAGTCCTTCATTTTTCAAAGGGGGTTCTAGTACAAGAATTAACACAGCAACCAATGGTCAAAATTTATATATTTCTTTCATGTTATTGCCCAAAATTGTAGCTTGTAACTTGAGTAGCTAAGCTACCAAAAATGACCCAAAAAGTAGCTGAGCTACTTGACGAGGTACACAAATATGAATGTAGCTAAAATACCACAAGCTACAGCAAAATGTAGCTAAGCTACGTAGCTCAGCTACATGTAGCTTAACACTCCCCAACACTGCTCACAATGACTCACAGCACAATCTTATACAGTAAAATGTATATATTGTATACTGCAGTGGGGCCTGTTTCATCTCTATCTCAGCTAAGAGGTAGCCTGAAAAACATTGAAGACCCCTGATCTAGGTCCCTGCTTTTTCCCTTTAGACAAAATAAAATCTTTGCAGAAAATAGTCAATCTACAAGCTCAGTCAATCCCTTATGGTATAGTTAGAATGTTCACTCTAGAATAGTGATACTGAGCTTAATGTTCAACCAGCTCGATGGACCCTCTAGGGACATATTGTGTAACGTAGAAATCGGATGTAAACCTCATAATCCTGTTACATTTCAGGATTCAAATTCAAAACTAGCAAAAGTACAACATCTACAAGCTTGAGCTTTGCGGAATCACGGAGTTCGGACTTCATGCCACGTTTCAAGTTTGTGGATTTACCATTTTTTTAAGCTTAATTTGTGTGACAGATCAACTAGGGCGTTCATTTTATGAATACAATCACAAAAAGTTTAAATATGGAGATCAAGAGGTTTGGTGGGTTTATCATTTTACTTAAGATCATGTATTGTGGTCATTCAGGAACTGCTGCTGGCAGCATGCAGCCACATCTTGGATCAGGCTCTCTCTCTCTCTCTCTCTCTCTCTCTCTCTCTCTCTCGTTGGCAACTCCAGTGCTCTGTCCATGGTGCTGGAGTTGAATCATTTGACTGCTGCCATGGCAGCTAATGATGATGGGCTGCATTAACAGTCAGTGGGCGTTTGGGGTACTTTTACCATCGGTATTTCGCCTTTAGAAATTCTATATCAATCCATCTCCACTGAACAACACAACAGACTGCCTGTTAGATATTTTAACCACTTAAGCCGCATTTGTTTTATAAATGGTCGCATTTACTCTTGCCAGTTTTGAACCTATGAGGACATGCCCAAAACATAGGGACGCCAGACTGAATATGATTAAAGCAAATGTGAAGTTACTGATAGAACTTTTATAGCATTTCACTTCCATTTCAACATGTTCCCAGAATTTCCTCAAAGTGCAGTAATGAAATGGGTTGAGGGAGCAAAAAACAAAGTCTCTTACGTAAGACTATCTGAAGTAGACACGAGTAAATGAATAAGTCTGTGAATATGTAACCGACTGGGGATAAGACACAAATGTTCACTTTCAGCAGTGTGATTGCCAACTCCATTAATCAAAGTGTTTGTAGGCCGTATACCGTACCAGAGGCTGGTGTAGGCCTTGTATCAACGCCGGTGGAATTCATTCCCCTCACTTCATTAGTCTCACAGGTCAAAGGGTCAGACACAGTAGTGGGTCAGTGAAACTCAATGTTCTCTGGATGGGGAACTAGAACAATGTCTTATAATCATGCCACCATATACAATCAATTATACTGTAAAGCTGTAGTATATACTGCATATAACTTGGCATATATGGAATATAAGTGCTATGAAAGCAAGAAATGTCCACCATGCAGAACGTGCTGTTCCAACAGCAAGGATGTTTTGCTTTGAGATCGCAAGGTTGAAACATTACTCAGAGAAAGCAGTGGGAATAAAAGTACACTATGAATCTGAGATTCATAATGTACTGTATGTCTGTATTTTAGCCACTCGACTTGTTTTTTCTCTTTCTCTACCTCTGAATTAAAGCACATGGATCCTGCTGTTGCTGTTTTGGACTACATTTTCAAAAGAATATTCTAACTTTGTCACTTGTTTTTTAGTTTTTGTTGTTTTGTTTTTTAATTCGTTCACACGTCATGATGCAACACGTTGTGAGCATGTAGATCGGTTATTCTTGCTATTTTGTATTACAGTATGGCTCAACTGGTTAAAGGCAAACAGCAGGCCAGTAACTAACTGGCCAACCAGTGACATAATGTAAATCAATAGCACCAAGAAACCGCATTGGAGACATGTTTTTATTCTGTTATTCTGTTTTTTTGGGATTGACTAAGCTCTTGATAGGACTAATAGTATAGAAGATAACAGATATATCATTTAAAAACTTATTTTGCTTTGCTGTAATACGTTTGCAATGTCTGTAAACATTTGAGTATAACAGACCTTAATGATGTATGGCAGGTTGAGCAAGTTCGAAATCACATTAGAATGTATATGTGCATGTACTGTAACCCTATATCGTACACGTTATGCTAAAAGCCATCCAGGACTTGGCCTTTAAAGGTCAGAGTTTTTTATTTCACATCAATCCAAGTAAACCCTGTAGATTTCACTAAACAACATCCTATACACTTCAGCATGAATAATTAATTTAGCAGGACAAGAGAGAATAGCTGAGTGTGCGTTTTCGTGGACGATAAACGTTTGCCGGTGTCCATTATTCGTATCCACCTCAGCTGACCCGTGGCAAAGCGATCTACACAACAGGAAGCAGAGCTTCCTCGACAGTCCAAACAAACAAACTCTCCCTTTTCACCCCTGTTCCATTCTCTCCTCTGATAAACAGCCCTCTCTCTCCCATTGTCCCGGGTTTGGCTACTATACGAACGACCCCTTTGACCCCCGTGGAACACGGCCTCTGGGGGTCATGCTGCACGCTCTCATGTTGTGTCTGGGATTGTGTTGCTTGGCTCCGTTGAATGTCTCAAATGCACACACGACGTGACTGCCGAGAGCACCTATGGGACCCGCAGGGTGAAACATATTGTTCAAATGATTGTTCCAGCTCTTGTTTATAGGGAAAACGAATGGTCTGACAATGACATAAAGAGAGTAGGATAGGGGCTGACGACCATGATGACATAACATACTGATCAAGACTATAACCTTCCCTACCAATAGTCCCTACAGTATGTGTACTTACTTATTTTGTTTGTGCAACAAGGTTGTGTCTTGTGACTCCCATTGGAAATGCATTGAGGTGGCCATGACACACAGAAGACACATAACACAAGTGTGTCTTGCGTGTGTCTTAGGTGTGAGTGAGGCCTTAGTATGTTGGATGTTAAAGGGATATTTCACTTTCAATAAACATTGAAAAAAAGGAAAAAAGTAATGGAAAAAGCACGTCCCCCTCATGCATTAGAAGGACATTCTAATGTGTGAGGGGACCGTGATTTTTCTATTCCTTTTTCATTTGTCAGGCTGCAATGCAAATTGTTGATGGAAATGTTGAACAGAGAGCCACCAGGTACAGTATGTTCATATTCATGAATATCCTCTCTGTCGGGACAATGGAGTTAATCAGTTTCCTCTCTACACATGTGGTGGCTAAGCTGAGAACATGTGTTCATCTTTAAAAAAATTCCAAGTCATAATATTTGTATACATAACTACAGCATGAGGTTTGGTCAAATAGCTTTTATACATTCATCACGAGGATTTCACTCTTCTTCTATGCCTCTGTTGTTCTAAGCTTGTAGATCTGCTATTACTAAGTAGGCTATAAATCATGCAGGCCCTAAGAGGAATGTAAACACAGAGTTATATGCGGCAGCAGGCAATGCTGCAATTTCAGGGAATGGGATATTTGTATTTTTGGATACTATACGTATTTCAAAGACAATAATAGACATGTGCCCCTCGGGGCACAGGTCTCGAATAGGCCAGGTCAGGTTGTGGCCTCCTGGTGGCGCTATAATAGGCCAATGTGAAAAGGGTGTCATTTCTTCTTACGCCTTGTATGGCAATTGGATGATTTGAGGCATTTTTTCCAAAGATGTGTTTTGCAAAAATCCACCTGATGGTGGCACTATAACAGGCCAATTAATGTGAAAAGGGTGGGATATATTCCTCAACCTAGTAGGAAAGTCTGTGAAAGATTTCACGTAAATTGCACACTGTGTTCATGATTTGAGGCTTTTTGTTCAAAACGGGCTAATCTTGCAAACTTTGAAAGCCAATATTAGCCAATTAAGCTAAATGTATATGAAATATCGGACAGATCCGTCTTGAACACATGTAATATCAGTAAAAGAAAGACGGCCTCCTGGTGGCGCTATAACAGGCCGTTCTGGTCAATTTTGGGCAGAGGTTCATTGTTGGCATCCAGGGAGTGTGTGAGTGTGTGTGCGCTTTAATACAGCATTGCATTAATATTAAACAGAAAATATACTTTGTAACAGTGTTGGACATAATGAGGTTTCCACCCGACAGCTAGAGACAATATTCATTCTTTATAAATGGTTTAGATTGTATATTTTAACGTTATATTACTAAATGTTCTTAAGCATTTTAGTTGCATTACAGTTTCAGAGCCAAGAGTTGGAGCTGCATAAAACTGTGGTTTCAGGTAACTAATTGGTATATAGTCAGATATTTAACCACCATAATAATGTATGTCCGTATTTACTGAAGCTAATCATTTAAGTTACTCAAACAATAGGCTAATGCTTTAGTGAAACATTTAGCCAGAATTAAGCATTTTTTGACTGAGTCTGACTCATGGGGTGCGGTGAGGATGTATGGAAGCTTTAGATAAATAGCTAAACAAATATCGTCTCTGTCGATTGGAAACCTCATATGTCCAAAACAGTTACTTTTCAGGATTCAAATTTAAAGATAGTAGTATGCATCAAGTGGGCGTTCATTTACAAAATCACAACAAATATTCCTTTAAGTTCAAATATGAAGATAAGAGGTTTCTGCAACGATGAGTGCCCTCTCTCTCTCTTTCTCTCGTGCAATCTCTCTCTAAGAGCATTAGTCAAGTAGGTTGCCAATATTTAAGATATACAGCGCTTTAAGATGTTTCATCTGGTAACACTACAAACATTGGTTATGCAACTGATGGATTTGTATACATTGAGTAGACGGAGGGGTTCATGCCCTATGCACACAATGAACACTATAGGGAAGGAGAACATGGATAGTGTCTTGTTTTTTGTATTCCACGAGAGAGAGAGAGAGAGAGAGAGAGAGAGAGAGAGAGAGAGAGAGAGAGAGAGAGCAGGTGCAAGTACATCTGGTACTGATGTTTCATATTTTACGGCCGGACACATTGGGGATAAGCTTTGTATATTTTTCATTAAGGAGGTCAGAATACTCTGATTGGCATCTGTTCCCCGAAATTCCACTAGATCCTTTGGTGATTCTCAAAAAAGAAGAAATAAATAATAAAATGAGTCACATATGAATAGTGTGGTGTTGAGTTCACATGTTTGGAATGTGAAATAAATGGGAAGCAGTTTCATTTTGCAAGCTTATTATGGGAACTGAGCCTAAAAGACTGACTAGACCAGCTGACACCCAAGTCTTGGTAGTTTTGTTTACTCGCTGACATTGTATTTTAGCTAAATTTAGCCACATCACAGACATTGATTGTAGCGATGTAAGGATCCAGCATGCACCTATATCCTAAGAACCAATATCCTAGAAAACCTCATCAACCACATCTCCATATTCTAACTTGTAATGCTTTTTCGTATGCCCTACTTGATCAAATAAGCAGATCTGCAAACTTGAAATGTTCTTGAGCTTGTCGATCTGATACCTTTGCTATATATAATGTGCTCTTACCGTTAGTCATGATTGAAAATAGCATGTTTTTGTATTCTTACACTATTGTAAGAATACAAAACATGCTATTTTCAACTAAATTTGACTGAGGGACTGCCATTGGATTTTTCACGTCATATGAAAGCAGGGAATCATAGCTTCAAATTGACATTGATTGTTCAGTTTGACCCACCAGTTTTGGAGATATGGCTTATAGAGTAATTAATGTCTTGCAGAAAATAGCGAGTTGAGAAAACAGGCTTGAAAGGTTCACTTCTGTGGTCTCTAATATTACACCTAGCTACATGTTCATATTTACATTTCAGCTCTGACACTTGACAAATCTGGTCACATTGTTTGTGTTATTACAATAGTGTATAGCTATTATAAACCACTTAAGTCTCATTTATACAGGCTCGGGTGGTGTAGTGTATAGGGTAAAGTATCTGCCCACCAGCGCAGAGACTTTGGGTTATAATCTACCGCGGTGCGTCCGGCTTTGTCGAGGCGGAGAGAGACCAGGCAGGGAGGGTTCTATTGGTCATTGCATGTACTCCTACGGGCTGGGGCAACACCTGTCAGCAGGGAATGTTGGGTGGGAGGAGTAGGACGAAGGCCCTACGTCCTCCCGGTGGGGGCTCCTCACTGGCAGGAAACGATGTGTGTGAGGACGAATCAATTGGCATAACGACTAAATTGGGGAGAAAAAGGAGGTAAAAAGCAACCACAAAACATTCCTTTTGTCCTCATTGTATGACACTGTCTTATTTCTTATATTTTTTGTCTTAAAGGTTTAAGACAAAATAATAAAATAATGTATAAAAAGCAGGTGGCTTGCTTTGCACACATCCAGTTCCTTGCTGGTGCTGGACAAAAGGTAGATAGATACAAAGAAGGAGATGTCCGCACACAAATGAATAGAATAAAACAATACCTATAATGACATGCCAAGAATAGTTGAAAGTGAAAGTAATTATTCTCTTAATAAAGTTGTTGTTTTGACTTTTTTGCCACTTTGAGTACTATATAAACTGGATGTATTATTATTAATAGGCCTACCTGCTATTAAAACATAAATCACACACACACGCACACGCACGCACACACACACACACACACACACACACACACACACACACACACACACACACACACACACACACACACACACACACACACACACACACACACGCACACCCCTCATTATCTATTTATATATGTCTATTGCCATAGCATTAGAAAAATGTCAGTGATAAAGTTGCTCAACATGAATAAGGAACTCAAGTATTTATTTCCTATCCAACTACAGCTGTCCTCCAAATAAAAGATGCACATTTCTGCCTAGCTACGCTATCATTACGCATTTCATTTACACCTGGTCATATATTTCCGTTGTGAATCTGGCCCTAGGTCTCTATTGCCATAGCATTCGAAAAATGTCAGTGATAAAGTTGCTCAACATGAACAAGGAACTCAAGTATTTATTTCCTATCCAACTACAGCTGGCACATTTCTGCCTAGCTACGCTATCTCAGAGGCTCAGATCCCTTCACAAGCATGTGTGCTGGCATGTGCTATGGACAGGAATGACAAGAGCTTGTGTGTAAATCAGGGTCAGGGGTCCGGGACCCCTATGGGGTCCTCAGCCATGTTTGTGTGATAGGAACTTTTAACTTTTAACCACTTGAACCAGCAGCATCCCTATTCCGTGGATAACGTTAGCCGAAAATAGCAGATCTACAAGCTCACGACGCTTCCTATAGAGCTATTTAACGTTTTAAGAAACAAAATTTTAAATTACTACATCACTGACTTTTATTATTTATATTATTATTATTATTATTATTATTTATTTTTAGCTAATAGAGCCTGCTTGCTTGCTCAGGGGATACATTGAATCTTGACCTAAATTGAGGTCTAAATTCATTTCAGATCCTGCGTCCTTTGACATGATTTAAATGTGTCAATAGAAGAGCAGGGAGACAAAATACAACTTATATTGTAAGCTTACAATAGTGCCTCTTTAAGTGCTTAATAATAACCATCAAAACACCCAGTGGGCTGCCTTTACACTTGCAGGCCACTGTACAGTCTTTATCACCAGGGTACAGCAGCACCATGTTCTGTTATTCAGGAAAAAAGCAGCTGGCTGTTCCCTTCTGTCAATGTGTGTATGAGAGAAGACACAGCACATGTATGAGCCCTGCTGTGCCCTATGGTGTGGCTCTTCACTGTTTTCGTAGGAACATTTTGAGTAAGGGACACAGCATGCAACATTTTACTGAGTGGGATTTTACACGTCACGGAGCAAAGTGTCAAAGTTATAACTTCAAGCAGTTCTACAGAAGGAGGACATAAAAACTGAGATTGCTTTATAAGCACTCATTAAATGACTCATCACAGCATTCACAACACTGGATTAACCTTCCTTAACCTTTCATCAGAAGTCAGTGTTAATTTCTTCTACTACGAAAAATGTTTGTTGACTACCTTTTTTCACTAAGTTATGATGGCTTAACTAAGACTTAATATATTGACGGTTTCGTCAACAAAACTAGTCTAAAATGCTAGGGAGCATCTAGTGGAGAAGAGATCCAATAGATCTAAAAGTAATTTTATGTTTGGTTGTGCTTGGGTGTTGCGCTCTGAAAATGCCAAAATACATTTTCGGTGATAAAATCAACTGTAGATTGAATCAACTAAAACTAGACTAGAACACCTGGATTCCAGGACTTTGATGTTATTCCAGGTCCTGGAATAACATCAAAGTCCATTTTAAACTTTAAAAACATTTTTCACCTTTGGCTCCTATATGGAAGAACCCAGATTTTCTCCCCTCATGTCAGGGCCCAGTATTCAGGGTTTGGCATGATAAGGGATTGGATCAGCTTGCTAAACTATATAACAGAGGCATAATGGAGTCATTTGAGAATCTAAGGAATAAATATTCATTACAACAGTCACATTTCTTTAGATTTTTACAAATTCGTCATTATGTAACAAAGAACATGCAAGCCCCTAGACTCCTAGAGGACATCCTTCCTAGAAAATATTCTTACAACCTGTGCCAGAAATATTTATTTCCTATCTGTATGAATGTTTTGATGTAAGTTCAAAGCACTCCACTGATCATAATTATTCGAAGGCAGTGGCAGATTGACTTGGAATGTCAGATAGATCATAGAAGACAATACTTGCAAGCTTCATGGTCTCAGCTCTCCGAACTGTAATAAATGTGACACAGAAGTTGGTACATATGCACATATGCTTTGGAAATGTACAAAGATACAGGTGTTTTGGAATGAGGTGAAGAATGAGCTGGACACCTGATTGGATATTATTTGAAGTTGTCACCTCTCCAGTGTGTAGGAGGTATCCAGTGCAAGGACCAGACACAACGCCAAATTGGTTGGAATACTCTTATACAGTACATAGCGAGAAAGACTATAGCCTACTCAAGCTTTGGATTCATAGAGACGTTCCTACACTGGATGATTGGTACAAGGAGGTAATGACTGGTTCCTCTGGAGAAACTGACTTACCGGTATCTCCTCCACGATAGCCTCGATACCCAGGCTTTCATTTCGTCTGCGCGAAAGATGAAAGCCTGGAAAAAGCCGTGGGCTGAACCAGTCTAAAAGAGTCAACCCTTCCGGGTGGGCGTCGCTCTAAATGATGTGACGTAGCTCTGCACTAGGGGGGAGAGGAGGGGCCGGGGGTGACGGACAGATCGATGAGATCCAATCAGGGTGCGCGCATTTCTGAGGCGCGACCCGCCCCTCTAGACCAGAAATGTCTCTGCTTAGGTCAGGCTACCTCCACGATAACATGGAAGGGTTCACGAAGGTACATGGGAACCAGTCTTAGATACAGTGGACCCTTCTAGACTGCGCTTCAATGTACCTTATTGAACGGTAGTGAATAAGAAAGACTCTGGTGACCTGTAATGTACAATCATGTCAAGACTGTGGTGTACTCGTTTTGTTCTTTTTGTTTGTATTTAGTTTTTTGTCTGTGTAATGTCCGTATTGTGGTACTTGTTGTTTTCCTATGTTGTGTTTAAAAAAGAAAAATGTGTGGTTCTATATACATTGAATTGCGATTGTTCAGCTGTGACATTTCAGAGCCTCAATACAAATACATACAAATACAAAATAGACTAAAACTATAAAACCTTTCAGATGACAAAATTCTGCAAAATACTAAATTACATTTTATTCTAAAGACTATGACTAAAACACCTTACACCTACACATTATATATCAAGTGTTCCCAAACTTTTCAGGCCACGCCACCCCAAAATAATCCTATTTGACCTGGGGACCCCCACACTGACAAGCACTTGGAATAGGCATTACATTTAGTTTGTATACTAGTTGGTTCCACTGATACATATTGTGAAACTATAGCCAAAGGCGTTGTAATAAGCTATCTCACACAAGGAACGGACCTGCTGCAGGACTCATCAGGAGTTCCCAAGTCTTCTTTTCCTTTCCTTATTTTATCTGTAACAATAAGGAAATGACTGCAGATAATGATGTCAGCAAACCATGACAGGCCAATTGCACATTTTGAGTGCAATAATTATGCTTCAAACAATATAGGCCTACTCATCAAAGATGTTTCACACACAGCCCTTTGCCCTAATATATTAAAGACTAGAAAATAGCCTATAATAAATTACAATAATGATTCTTCCTCATTTCTAGGCAATACATCATGTTTTCTCAGGTTTTTAATGTTATTGTAATAATTTGACTGATTTATTGCCCTCTCTCGCTTACTCTATTTTCTATTAAATTAAAATGAAGAGGGCATTTTGTGAATGATATATGAAGAGAGAGAGAGAGAGAGAGATGGAGATGTGAGTTAAATAATACATTTAGACCTGCTTGCTCCCTCACATCACGGCTGCTATACAAATGTGTTTTACCACCATCCCTTCATAATTATATTCGTTTAATAATGTATATGTAAAGTAAAAGTATAAGTGTGTGTGTGTGTGTGTGTGTGTGTGTGTGTGTGTGTGTGTGTGTGTGTGTGTGTGTGTGTGTGTGTGTTGTGTGTGTGTGTGTACACTAACCCCTTAGATAGCATTTCTGTTGGCTTAGATAGCATTTGACACAGACTTAGCATGTTATGTAGACAGCACTATAATTGTATTGTATATAGTCATAACACGCCATAGTACATATGTATAGCATAGTAGTAAATATGTATAGTTTATATGTATAGTGTATGTATAGTTTCATTATATAGATATTCCACTGTTACTTTCTTAGCTTACGCATGTTTCATGATATTGATAAATGCTTTTATGTGATGTATTCCCATGCTTTTGTTCTTGCTTAAATGTAAGTCGCTCTGGATTAAGAGCGTCTGCTAAATGCCTAAATTGTAAATTGTAAATTGTGTGTGTGTGTGTCTCCACTTCAATATATTGACATGCTATTGTCATAAATGGCCACTAGATGGCTGCTTTGTCTAATCTGCAAACCAATGCTCAAACAAAAGGTCTCACACACGCGCAGCTGTGTCAGCAAGATCAGCACTCAGCAGCTCTGTGAAGATAAAGAAGATAAATCAATTTTATTTGTAAAGACACATAGTGTCAAGAGCAATGTCAAAATTAATTTGACATTTGCAGAAGTTAATGTTAGTGCCAACGCTGCATTTAACACTGCCATAATATTACAGACAGAGGCAGAGCTCTACCGTTTTACATGTACATATAGGCCTAATAATATAATATTTCAAATGAAATTCGAGTTTAAACCATAAGAATACGTTTGGACACATACTTTAATCTGCTAAACATGTAGGCTACCGGTATGTTTGGTGAAACGTCATTTGAAGAAAGAAGAAACAGAAATGATGTGTGTGTGTGTGTGTGTGTGTGTGTGTGTGTGTGTGTGTGTGTGTGTGTGTGTGTGTGTGTGTGTGTGTGTGTGTTTTGCCTCCGTGCGTGCGCTCACGTGCCTTTTGTGCGCGTGCTCGTCTTTCTTCTTTTTTTTTACTCTGGCGGCCGCAGTGGCTTATGGGCAGCGTAGTCTTAAAAAGCACAAAGGACAGCGGCGCGTCCCGGTCCCAGCGCCCGGGCCACAATGGAAGCGCGTTCCCCACGAAGAACTACCGCTACCAACATGCCCTCCTCCTATATAGTGGCTGGTTTCCGGTAAATGCGTAAAAACTAAAAAGTTTGGGACCGCGGTGGATGGATGGATGATGCTGGTCTTTGCTAGATGGATGGATGAATGGATGGGTGGATGGATGGATGATGGGACTATACTGTGGGAATGGGGGACCGAATGTTGAGATGTGGTGTGGAAATGACCCGGAGGAGTTGTTGTTTGTAATCGACTGTAACTGATTTCAAAGGAGGAGGGAGGCAGGATGAGTCAGGAGGAGGAGGTATGTGAAGTTGTGAATTATAACTGCACAGTGAAACACGATCAGGATCATCATCATGCAACACGCACAGGGAACATGCACATCTCCCTGTCTGTGTAGCGCACACACAACAATACAAATGTTACTAAACTTGGCTGAAACAACCAGCTAATAACTGGTATTTACTCACACATGTTATAGATTGTACCCCCGTTTCAGAGCATGCCATTGCAGGCTCAAATCAGTGCTATTGTTGTCCAGCACGTTATCCTTCTCTCTCTCTGCAGAAAGGCACACCACACAAAGGATGCGTAGCCGTAGAGAATGATGTGGTTTAGTGACTGATGCTGTTTTGTGTCGAATCGGCGGCGGATGTTTCAATGAGTGGGACCATGGCCATGCATGACCCCGACACACACATGTTACATATTTACTACTAACCCCTTTTCCCAGAAGAGAGTGAAGTAATGTGTAATGTCAGGTAATAAATAGACGAGGCTCCGAATCAAAGGCTGCAAAGTATAGCTACGTGTTTAACTTGTCACGGTAAAATCTAAACTCACGCGTTCAACTACGAGAGTGTGTGACCCGTAATAATGCGTCCATTTGGTTACATTTGCACACTCTAAAGTTACAGTATCTCTATTCTCAATACACTCGCTGGCCGCAATCGTGGCTTTTTGTGTTGTTGTTTTTTTTGGGTGGGGGGGGGGGGGGGGGTATTCTGTCGTAAGTAAGGTTGTTGTGATGAAAACTGTCATAACGATGCCCTCTTGCGGCCGCTCAGGCCAACTGAAACACCGCCGTGTCCTATCCTCATTCACACATCATGCTGGCTGCGACGACTGACGCGCGCTCTCACACACACACACACACACACACACACGCACGCACACACACACACACGGGTCGGCCACACAAACACACACACTCGCATGCACGCCCGCGCGCAAAAAGAGGCGGCCATACAGATGTGTGTGATGCTACGCTACTACTACGCATTATTTCTCATTCTTTATTTCTCCTCTTCTGATGGACTATAATTCGAGCCATTTAACTCCCCTTGTCATGAGACGCGTTCCCTCCCCCCTATATGGTGGCAGATGATCTCGCAGGTATTTAATTTTGTTCATTTATGTTATGCATTTAAACGGACGGTTAAGTTGTCTTGTCTTGTCTTCTCTTGACATGGATGGGTGGATGGAAGGGGAAAGCAACGCTATTAGATATCAACAAATTCCCCATTTCTTTACATCTATCTAATTAGGACGAGGACTGTTTCTATTGAGGGCAAAAGATGGAAGTCATGTCGCCTGTTAGTGTGTGTGTACTGTGTGTGTCTGTCTTAACAATCCGATGGTTTGTGCATGCCTGGCTTGTGGTAAAGTGTACAGTTCAAGCCTTGACTGTCATAGATGTAGGCATGTAGGCTACCCTTGTATCGATGACAGTACGTTTTGATCCAAGGCTAATACTAGAGTAGTCTGTCAGTCAGATCATATTCATAATGTTGTGGGGGGCTGAGGTGAGGTGCAGGGTGCAATGGGTGCATCATGTCAAGAGGATGTCAGGTGCTTATTTGCAACATCTGGCAGTGTGTGTGTGTGTGTGTGTGTGTGTGTGTGTGTGTGTTTCCCCTAAATCTATACATCATCATCAAGGAGAGTTACGCTTCAAGGGCACTGTGGAGACTGTGGAGTGATGCCAGAGGTGTATGTTTATGTGAGATTATAGCTGACACATTGTGTGTGTGTGTGTGTGTGTGTGTGTGTGTGTGTGGTGGGTGATGTAGATGTTTATGCACTACTAACCAGTAGTAGCTACACAGGTTGTGTCTCAATGGTCAATGCATGTGTTACTTACAAACCTGCCACAGTGCTATTTAATGGAACGTGTGATGGAAAGCGTTTTCAATATGGTAACAAAAGGAAGTGTGTGTGTGTGTGTGTGTGTGTCCTTGCTTGCATGCCAGTGTTTGGGTGCGCTCTTAATTACTGTCACATTAGCAAGCACGTTCTGGTTTAGTCACCGTGTTTATTTCATTACGATGGACATGGTTACTTAATTAATTTCATATCCTGGGCTGTTGATAGTAAAATAAGATGCCACACACACACACACACACACACACACACACACACACACACACACATATACATTTAACATCTTTATTTGTATTCACATTTTACAAGAAATTTCTTGAACACAAACAATAGTGGATGCGCAAACTTGAGAAACTCTACAACAAGTGCTTCCGATACAGATCACGGGTACGGAAAGCATCGCCTTCTCCACACACACACACACACACACACACACACACACACACACACACACACACACACACACACACAATATGGCATCTTTGGCTTTTGAACTCTACTAGAGTTGCTCCGATACCAATAGCAGTATCAGCAAAGCTGCTGATACTGCCTAAAATACCATGGTATCGCAGAGTATGGCCGTCTATGCCATTCGGACACCATGTCATTCATCACACGATGAGCAGATGAGATATATTTGGATGCTTCAGTTGATTGTTTTACACTCTTACTGTACTACTATTTACATCATTAGTTTGCCAACTTGTAGATCTGCACTTTAACAATTAATAATGGAATTTCTATTCATTCCTATATCAGTGGTTCTCAAACCTTTTCATTTCAAGGACCACCTTAACCCTGAAAGTGTACAGATGATTTGCACACTCTCAGAGTTATGACCTGTAAGGGTCCATTTGGAACTCCCTCAAGGAACCCAGAGATTCCCTGGACTCCACTTTGTCCTAGATTTTATTTTAAATGATATACACTGGTATCGGATCGGTACTCTGTATCGACCGTATCCAAAATAAGGGAATACATTGTATCAGTACATCTCTAATGTCAAAGCCTGCATTTCTTTCAGATTGTGTGATTGTGCGTGACCGCTCCGGGCTTTTAAAGAGTCACTCTCCCTCTCTTTCCAAAGTGAATTGAGTCTGGAGAGAAAACGCTTGCCTCAGTTGTTCTTGGCCCTTTCTACTTCCTATTGGAAGCCCCCTCCCCCCCGTAATGGGCCATTAAGAACCCACCAAGATGGGTTAAACCATCAGCTGAGCCTGATTGATTCAGTTAGACCGCAGATTAGACTGATCTCTGCCTGAGATTCCTCCATAATTCTGAGTTAATGCCCTCCACCGCCGCCACCACCACTATACCACCACCCTCCTCTTCATCCCACACTCACTGGCAGTGGTTAGAGGCCCTCGGCCCGGGCTCTAGGCCGTGGAGCCGTAACTTGGAAGAGCTGCTTTTACCAAAGTGCGAACCAGGGGGTGGACACGAAGGCATGTGTATCATACTGGCCAATGACCCCTTTAGCTGAGAGAGAGAGATGAAGCTGGGCCCCCAACTACATTATTGTATAAAATGGTGTTGCAGATACAACTATTTTTTATAGAGTTAATAGGTTGCTTCATAGACTTGATTGACAGCACAATGATCAGTGTTGGATTCATGTTAATGTATATTTTCAGATCTTTAACCACCTAAACCCTCAATAACGTTGGCTCTGTACTTGTTCTGCTCTTTTTTCCCTGTAGTCTACACCAAAACTCTTTGGCAAAAATTGCCGATCTACAAATCTCATAACGCCTCGCAGAGTCGCAGCGCAAGCCGTTGTGTGCTTGTACATTTTGAGTAATTTTGATCAGAGCTTGTTCCCTTCAGAATAGGTTTTCTAGAGTTCAAAAGAAATCCTATCCGATTTGGCAACCCCCCCCCCCCCCCTCTATTAACTCTTAGTAACGTCCCAGACCCCCTGTTGAAGACCCTTGCATTACATTTCTGCATGTGCTCCGTAAAGTTCATGTCTGCGTTGTAGTGTGATGATGATGAGGAGGGCGGACGGACGGTGTGTGTTTGTGCCAAGGTCCGTTCATTCTCCTACGCCACACCTGGGCGTCTTTTTCTTTTACACCCAGGTGGAGAGTGAGAGAGATGTTGGAAGAAGTAAAAAAATGAAAAATGAAAAGAAAAAAAAAAGTTTTTTTGAGAAAGTGGGCCATAGGTCCCTGTGGTGGGTGAGTGATGCTTTTCTGGGACAGGCTCAGTGGCGATGACGCTCGGCTGGCCCGGATTGGTCGCAGATAACGCAGGAGAAAAGGAAAAAAGACCCAAACCCGAACCGGCCGCGCATAAAGAGGCTGCCGCCGCATTCCCCGGCGTCGTGACACCTTCTGTGGGGTAGAGGCTCCTTCACTGACAGCCCCTTCTGGAGCTAAGACCTACTGTAGTGAGTATCTATACCTCTCTGTTCATCATCCCACCCATCTCGGACTGACTCTTTGGTAGAGTGTTGTCGCGTTGTGTTAAGGTAGCTCTCTCCACAAAACAGACTGTAGATTACTACATACTGGCAGTCCAATGAAGTCAGGAGATCAGTCTGTTGGAAGGTGTGAAAAAAAAGTTGCTGAATGCACCTGAGAGCCGACACCGACAGACTACTGCACTGCAGAGTGCTTAGGCCATGGGCACAAGGTTATCTGTATTTAGACTATTTTTGCTGTGTCATAACTTATCTTATCATATTTAATGTTAACATGTTGTTGAAAGTTGCTATTTGCCCTGTTTGGTGCAAGCTGTGACACTTTAGCTGCGATGTTCTGTTTTAGGAACAGCTCAAGCGTTGGTTGGCAGGCTGACGCCTAATTCAGTGGTTCGTTCTCAAAAGGACTCTTGAGAGTGTACAAAATGTACAGACTTGTCAAGGGTCCATTTGGAACCCCCCTTAAGGAACCATGAAGGGTCCCGGCTTGGACCCCACTTTGAGATCCACTGGCCTGATTTATGCTCAGTGACGCAGAGGTGTTTTATTTTCAACAAAGTATGAAACAAGCTTAAAATGAAGAAGAGTGGAGAAGATAGCACTTCTTCCCTCCGCTATATAGTTAGCGTCCATTTGTGCCCCAAAAACCTTCCAAGTGAAGAGGCGGGCTGTTTATTTAAAGATGGCACGAAACAAGCCAAGCTGCTCCCATTTCCGCTATCCGTTGTAATTGAATCATCGCTAGTTGAGTGCGCCAGTGCTCTCTGTGTGTGTGTGTGTGTGTGTGTGTGTGTGTGTGTGTGTGTGTTGCACTGCCCTTCCACACACTACTTGATTATACAGTCGCATCTCCAGAGTGGTCTGCAAAGGGCCACTTTTGCATACCTTGATTGTTGCTCTCTGGCTTCCTATTCCTGGTGGTGGGTGATGTTTGGGACTGTGGGGCGGGAACATGGCACGGGGCTGGCTGGGGGGGGGGTCAAGGACGTCCCACACTCACTAGGCATGTATGTATGTATCCACTGTAGGTAACGTATGTTAAAGCTGAGATCTGTGAGATGCTTAAGTCCCATATTCAGCCCTAGTATATACTTTGTCGCAATACTAATAGTGAAATCAGCCAATCTACAAGCTCACAACATGTCGAATCGTGATGTGTTGTGAGCTTGTAGGTCAGCTGTTTTCCATGCATCGGGACACCAGGGTTGAAGTGGTTACTTTTTGAAAGACACAAATAGACAAATGGCATTACATGGAAGCTGATCCTATGCTGATCTGATCTGACACTGCAAAGTGTTGCAGCTGCAGACATTCTCTTCTTTTCTCTCGGTTACATCTCAAGAGACCCTGGTGCTGGTTTCTGATCAGGAACCAGAGGTTCGATTTTTGGACGATCGTATCGTCTTGTCGGGTGGAAACCTCATAGCATGATCAAGTAGGGCACAACAACAAATGCAACAACAAAAAATTAACAGAAAATTAACAAAAGTTAGAATATTGAGATGAGAACGATATCCATAATCGCGGTGGTTGTTCTGTGTTCGCCGTGTCATGATTGGGGACGAGTTTGAGTGACAGCAGTCCTCCACCTGCGCTGTCGGGCGGAATCATCATTCTTTACATGGATGGATGCAGCCGAGCTATCTGCATGCCAGAGCTCGGGGACCGGGAAGGGGTTAACAATCGAAACGGGAACTAGGCCATTAAGATCCTTTTTTCATTTATCTTTTTTCCATGGGCAGCATTGTGCGGGCGGGCTGTGACCACGACAGGTACCAGAGGAAGCGGCACAAGTCACAGTGTCTGTGCAAAGCCTGTTCCTCATACATGGACAGTGGTTCTCAAACTCTTTGATGTCAAGGACCCCCATCTGAAAATCTCTTGTGCCAGGGAGTGGACCCCTGTATCGTTGCTGTACGGGGCAGAAACCTCATATCTCCACATTCTTTTGATCTATATGTAAGCTCAAAACGCAGCCTGAAGCGACACATTTTGAGCTTGTAGCTACTTATCCTATTTTTGAGCGGTGGGCAGCACACCGTCTCCATCATGTAGCTTTGTGTGTCCCTATGTCTGTCCGTCCCTGTCTCTGTTTAGGGTACCAACAGGTGAGAAAGTGGCACTGTTGAGCTTCACACTGCACAGGTGCATGATGGGAAGCTGAGTTTTTAGTGTAACAACAGTCTTTTTCAGCACAAATGCATCTGTCTGGGCCTGTGTTGCTGTTGAGCTTCACACTGAGTACAGTACCATTAGATACTCGTACAGTGCATTACGCGCACAGTACTTGTGCAGTACAGTACAGTACGTGTCTTACAGTATGAGTACAGTATGTTGAGCTTCAGACTACAGACTTCAGACTAGAGTACAGTATGAGTACATAATCGTACAGCACAGTATAGTACAGTACAATACAGTACAGTACAGAGTAGCCTACAGTAGGCTACAGTAGGCTACAGTACAAGTAGTACAGGAGTACAGTACACTGAGTACAGTATAACAAGAACAGTATAATTCCTCCACTCACTTAACACAGGTGTGATTTTGAATTTGAATCCTGAAAAGTAACAGTTTTGGACGTATGAGCTTTCCAACAGACAGAGACGATAGAAGGTTTGTGAAAAAAAAGATAAATTATCTTTTGAAAAGATCCCTGCATTTATTTCTTGTTCGAAACCAGCCGATCTATGGGCTCGGTTAAAGGCCTGGGGGGGGGGGGGGGCTGTACTGTCTTACAGTACATATAATCATATGTTTATGACACGCGGTGCACTGCTGGGGGGGACGGGGGGGACAGGCTTAAGATTCTCAATATGCACATTCCTGCTTTCTCACTGCATCACCCTGCTAAATCAATTCAACTCTGAGTGTTTGAGCAGCAATCTGGAACTTATTTTATTGACTAAAACATTATTTCAATCAATCTGCAATGGTAGAGTCATCATCCTTCGAGTGCCCTCGAGATCTGCGACACAAGCTGCTTCCACTGGTCTCTGTTGCTCATCGCCACACCAAGTTCATTCACAGTCAGTCCTGTGCCCCTAGAACTGGAAATGTGAGAGGTCTTGTTCCTCTTGATGGGCAGGGTAGTCTACACAGCTCCTCTGAGCTTTAGTGGGATGGTCCTTCCATGAGAGGTTCTGGACACGCATGAGGCGTCTTGTGTATGTTCCTGGTAGATGGTAATGGTATAGAGTATGTTAATACAATAGCCTAGTATAACTAGTACATGGTGCAGTGGTTGGAGGTGGTCTCCAGAGGTGGTCACACAGAGTTGCACCACTCACTTCACAGTACACGGGTGTGATTTCCCCCCTCTACAGTGTAGAGTCTACACCGAATCTCTTCGCTGCAAATAGCAGATCTACAAGCTCACTGCAACAGAATTGGGATGCTAGGGTGGTTAATGAGACGAAAAGCAAAAATAGTCACATGTTTCATCACAGATTTGGCAGCTCTCCCGGCCACAGTAAGTCTGAGGACCCCCTACGGGTCCCGGACCCTCTGTTGAAGACCCCTGGTTTAAATGAATACACTGTGATAGATCTTTGGGTTACTTTAGTAACCTCAGTTATATAAGTGACTCGAGAGAGAGAGAGAGAGAGAGAGAGAGAGAGAGAGAGAGTCATATGGGGTCCAAGCCACTAGATGGCGCAAGCACACAGCCTAACATACACTCACGGAACAATTTCATTGGATCGTGAACTGTCGCTCATGGCGTGGTTATATGGACCACCCACCAGGTATATAACCTAAGGTCCGCCCTGAGCAACGTCATTCCTATCAACCTGCTTTCTGACGTCTTTGAAAAGACAGAAGGGCGACTTAATGACTCTCTCTCTCTCTCTCTCTCTCTCTCTCTCTCTCTCTCGTCACTTATATAACTGAGGTTACTAAAGTAACCCGAAGTTATCTTAAGTATCTCTCGGAGAGAGTCATATGGGGAACATAACGCTCCCGTATGATCGCCTTCGGCTGATAGAAAATTCGACCCTAGGATCATCTCTATTTGAGAGAGACCAAACGCAAAGGAGGCCCAAGAAGCCAACCCTGCGCGTTCACCCAAAAGAGACATCCTTTATAAAAGGTGTCCTTGACCCAGGGCTGACAGCTCTGCTGTTCCAGCCCTGCTGGTCAAAAAACACGATGGTCATCCATCCCTAACGGTCTTGACCTTATGAAGATGTCCCTGACCCAGGGCCGACAGCTCTGCTGTTCCAGCCCCGCCAGTCAGAGGACACGATGGTCACCCATGGTCAGGGGCCAGAAGGGATCCTCGACCTTATGAAAATGTCCATGACCCAGGGCCGACAGCTCCGCTGTTCCAGCCCTGCCGGTCAAAAGACACGATGGTCATCCATCCCCAATGGTCAGGGGCCAGAAGGGACCTCTTGACCAAAAAACCAGTCAGACTTCCTGACTCAATTGGCGGCAACCCCCAGGACTGCATGTCCCAGGGTTGCAGAGGCCACATCCAGGTTATAATACGTGGCGAAAGTCGACGGAGACGACCAACTCGCCGCAGCGCAGACATCCTGAATAGGGACACCCCTGGCCAAGGCCCAGGATGTAGACAAACCTCTTGTAGAGTGTGCACGTAGGCCCTCTGGGGGTTCAGTACCACACGAGGTATAGGCTAACCTTATAGCCTCCACAATCCACTGCGAGAGTCTAACTTTCGAAATGGGTTTACCCTTCCATTGGGAACCCCAGGCCACAAAGAGCTGCTCACCCAGCCTGAAGGGGGCAGTCCTTGACTTGTAAACTTTCAAGGCTCTCACCGGACAGAGACAATGTAGTCTCCTATCCTCCACCGAAGAGAAGGGAGGAGGATGGAAGGCCGTGAGATCCACGGGCGAGCAGCCCGCGGGAAAAGTCTTAGGCAGAAACGAAAGGTTCGGCCTGAGCGTGACCCTGGTGTCATTACCACTGAAACAGCTGCTGCTCACTGAGAGTGCGTGCATGTCACCAGCCCGCTTCGCTGTCGTCAGGGCAATGAGCAAAGCGGTCTTCAGAGAGAGGAACTTCAGGTCCACCGTTTCCAGTGGCCCGAAGGGGTCTCTCATTAAGGAGTTCAAGACTATTGTCAGGTCCCACGAGGGGACCAGAGATCTGGCGACCGGTCTGAGGCGCGTAACTCCTTTCATGAACTGACGGATCAGCAGGTGTTCACTGATTGGTCTGTTGTTCATACCAACATGATAGGCTGCTATGGCCGCCAGGTTGATCTTGACTGAGGAGAGACCAAGACCCATGTCTAAGAACTCCTGTAGGAAAATCAGAATGTGTCTCACAGACGCCTGAAAAGGGAAGACCTCTTCCTGTCTGTCCGAGCACCAACGCTCAAACACATGCCAGGCAGTGTTATAACGTCGTGCAGCCCTGGCACCAAGGATCGTCTCTACGACATTCGGAGGCAGGCCAGTCGCTTCTAGCGACACCCCTTCACGGGCCAAACCCAGAGATCTAGGTCCTGAGGACTTGGGTGAAAGATCTCTCCTCCGGCCTGGGTCAGCAGGTCCCTCCACAGAGGGAGCTGCCA
Source organism: Protomyctophum parallelum (assembly GCF_964188405.1). Lineage (NCBI taxonomy): Eukaryota > Metazoa > Chordata > Actinopteri > Myctophiformes > Myctophidae > Protomyctophum > Protomyctophum parallelum. The sequence continues at coordinate 28,179,592 of NC_139698.1, read as the reverse complement.
TGGTTCTTTGAACAGGAGAGGGACTATGTCCTGTCTCCAAGATCCCCAGGCTGGGGCTACCAGCAGTAGCTCCGATCCCTGATCCCTCACCCTGGCTAGGACATGCGGAATCATTTCCAACGGCAGGAACGCGTAAAGCAGACCCCGAGGCCATCGATGCGCCAGCGCATCCAGGCCAAGCGGAGGGGAACCTGACAGAGAGAAGAACATAGGGAGCCTGTTGTTCGTCTCTGAGGCGAAGAGGTCCGCCCCCGGTCTGCCGAACTTGGTCCAGACCAAGTCCGCTACCCGGGGGTTCAGGGACCACTCGCTGTAGCGTAATGGTCCCCTGGATAGTAGATCGGCCCCTTCGTTGAGGCGGCCCGGGACGTGGCACGCTGAGAGCGACAGCAGGCGGCTGTCGCACCAGACCAGGAGCCTGTGTGCCAGGGAGCACAGGCGAGGAGACCGGAGTCCCCCCTGCCTGTTGATGTAACAAACAGTCGTGGTGTTGTCGGAACGAACCAGGACATGGTGACCTCTGAGGAATTGTTCGAATTCTCGGAGTGCCAGGAACACCGCCAGTAGTTCCAGGTAGTTGATGTGGGAGGAACGCAAAGCGGCATCCCACACCCCCCTGGCCGTCCTCCCGTCGTGGGTGGCGCCCCAACCGGAGAGGCTGGCGTCGGTGGTGACCAACCTCCTGACTGTGGGGAGACCCATCGGGACCCCCTCCGTCAGGACACCTCTGTTCGACCACCATTTCAGAGCTAGAGTGCAGTTCGAGGACACTGTCACTCTGCGTTTCGTGAACCTGGTGGATAGACCGAGGGATTTCAGCCAACGCTGAAAAGGCCTCATATGGAGTCTGCCCAGACCTACCAGAGAGATGGCCGAGGCCATGAGTCCGGCCATCCGTAGACACGTACCCAGTGGAAGTGTGCGGCCTGTCTTGAACATGGACACGCACTTCAGGAGGTCGTTGACCCTGTCCCGACTCAGCTGAGCCCTGTAGGAGCCAATGAAATCCGTGGATTGGGTAGGCGTCATCATGCTCTTGGCTAGGTTTATCCTGAAACCCAGTGAGGTCACATGGGACACGACCCGAGTAGTGTTCCTCGCGGCCTCCTCTGCTGAATCCGAACATAGGAGCCAGTCGTCTATGTAACTGGACACCCGTAGGCCGAGAAGTCTCAGGGGTGCCAGCGCGGCCTCCGTACAGCGGACGAACACTCTGGGACTGAGGGACATCCCGAATGGAAGGACCGTGTACTCGTAAGCCTTTTCCTGGAACCCAAACCGCAGGAACTTCCTGTGAGGCGGGTAAATAGGGATGTGGAAATAGGCGTCTTTTAGATCTATGGATGTGAACCAGTCGCCTGGGCGTATGGAGCGCACCAGAGACTTGGCCGTCAGCATCTTGAACTGAAAAGACTTGAGGTGCCTGTTGAGTATCCGCAGGTCCAGGATGGGACGTAGGCCCCCCCCTTTTTCTTGACCAGAAAGTAGCGGGAGTAGAACCCGCTGCGACGCTGGGCCAAGGGTACCTCTCTGACGGCACCCTTCTCCAGCAAGTTGGCGATCTCCTGTTGGAGAACCAGACCCTCCTGACCCCTGGCGTTGGTGAAGATGACCTCTGAAAACGCCGGGGGTGTTCTGGCGAACTGGAGTCTGTAGCCCTTCGCTATGGTGTTGAGGATCCACGGGGATGCTCCACACCGCTCCCACCGTGCCAGGTTCTTGGCTAGTGGGTTCTCTCCGGCCATGGGAGGCGCGCCCCGCCTGGGGGCAGTGTTCCCTGGCATGTCGGAGAAAAATTGGGCATGACCCGTCTCCCCAGTGGCGTTTTGGTACGCCACTGACCTTATGCCCTGCCCCACTGCGTCGGGGGGGGCCCATGGGGCCCCCGTGGCAGTGGGTTCATGTCCCCCCCTCCGTGGATATTGTTTTGTTGTCTTTTTGTATTGTGGCATAGCCTGTACTACAGAAAAAAACCAGAGTGCTGTACTTGTGCAAACAATATCGAGGGACCTGGCTACAGGGACGTCCAGGACGCCCACCTGTGCCATGGTCCAGAAGCGCATTGCGGGCGGACGTGCAGTCCGAGACTGCTACGTCCGGTGCTGGGCCCGGCGCATGGGGGGAGGGTAGGGTGTGTGTCACTTCGGCTGCTGGTCAGGGCCTCGCAGCCTGGACGCTGCACCTCCACGTTGAGGGTCATCCTCTCGAGTGCGCCTCTGAAGAGGCCTCCGGGGATGATAGCACCCTCGGAAAGCTCTCTCTGGGCAACGGGATCCAGACCAGGTGAGGCTTCCAGCCACCTAGCATGCTCTGAGGTGGCCATAAGGCCGGTCAGGTCGGTGAGTCAGTACGTGAAGGTCACAATTTTCTCATGTAGGCGACAAACTCTAGCCAACTGTTCAGGAGTAGGGGCGTCTCCCATCTCCTGAAGAAGGGAGCTCTGGGAGCCCTGGAGTAACGCTGAAGCATTGAGATGCCTCCCAGACGCTACTACGGGGGGAGGGACACGAGAGCGTCGCGGAGTAGCCGGGAGAGTCATGGGCTCCTTCCAACTAGCCGTGTAATGTGCTCTGAAAAACCTGGGACAGGGGAAGCAGTGGTCCCCCGACAGTGATTCTTTGTCGTGTACATACTGTGCAGCCTGGCCACAGACCCACCCATGGTGGACATCTGTGTCAAGAGCTTTTGCCGTTTTTTGGGGAGCGGTCCCGGTGTGCAGCCCGGGGCTGCTACACCCTGGACGGGGCCCAAGGCATGGGAGAGCGTCTGAGCATGCTCCTCCTGGAGACGGAGTTGCAGGGTCAGATTGGCCCCTCCGGAGACGCTGTGCCGGTCGTAATCCTGGCAGCCGTCATGTTGGCTGTTGGACAACAACGTGAGGCATTCAGTGACTATGAGAGCAGTGTGAAACAATAGCCCGATGCTATGGCTATGTCATAGATGAGTTGGTGTGGCACCTTGAAAGCAGCCTATCTGGAATGCTGAGCATGCTAGGGTGGCATCGGCCATCCAACGAGGTTGCTACTCCCGACCTCGAAAAGGTTAGCTAAACAGCTAAACAAACCTAGCTTCACAATGTACATACCTGTAATGTTGAGGGAAGCAGTCGGTAGTCGAGGGTCGTTGGGGAACCACGTCGAGTGAGACTCATGCCTTCGACCGCTGCGTGAAGTAGTAGTAGTGTCGGTGGAGGCCTAGGACTGCATCCGACATCCCGTTGTCGCAACCACCCGGCTCAGGGGAGCCTCGTTGGTGGGCTGACGAGATCCCGCTGGAGGGAGAGCAGCACCCAGAGCAAGCCGGTGAGGCCTGGCTGATGTCTTGGGTCTGGCTCCACAGGCCTGTTTACCAGTGCGGTGAAGAGCATGTGGAGTTTGTTGTCGGCGGTCCGAGCCGCCTTCCCAGCAGGGGAGGAGCCCAGGAAGGACTCATCACGGTGTCTCTGAGACGCGTCAAGGTTGAGGGGTCTGAAGAGAGAGGACGAGGCGGTGGGCTGACGAGATCCCGCTGGAGGGAGAGCAGCACCCAGAGCAAGCCGGCGAGGCCTGGCTGATGTCTTGGGTCTGGCTCCACAGGCCTGTTTACCCGTGCGGTGAAGAGCGTGTGGAGCTTGTTGTTGGTGGCCCTTGTCACCCCCGCAGGCCATCTTGGGTGTTGGTGTAGCTTGAAGAAGGAACCAGCAGTCCAAGACATTGTAGAAGCACTTCACTTTTAAGTTATAATATAATATCATTATAAAATAATAATATATAATATAACAAAAATGTTGTGAGGAAAACTGTCTGTAACTCACAACCGGATAAAAGAAGAAAAGTGGTGGTGGAGTAGAAGAGTAGGACTCGTGGTGCTGGGAACTGGGGAGGGCTGTCGCCACCCCCGCAGGCCATCTTGGGTATTGGTTGTAGTCTGAGAAGAAACGGTAGCCCAAGAGGAAACTTCGATTTTATTTTATTTAATTTTTCCAAGTTATAATATAATATTATTGTTTTCCAACTAATAATATATATTACAACAGTAATGTAGTGTGAGGAGAAGTAGTCTGGTACTCACAAAACAGTGTAGAAAGAAGGTGAAGTTAAAGTTATAATATATAATATTATTGTTTTCCAACTAATAATATATATATTACAACAGTAATGTAGTGTGAGGAGAAGAGTCTGGTACTCACAGAACAATGTTGAAGAACAGGAGTCTAAACAGAGAGAAGCCACGTTTTCCAACTGTGGCGACGAAGCTTACAGCACCTGGTAATCTCAGGCGGTCTCCCATCCAGGTACTAACCAGGCCCAACCCTGCTTAGCTTCCGAGATCGGTGAAGCTGTTTAGCTGCTGTTGCTTGAAAAGGAGCCGTATTACGGGGAAGGCCGCAAAGCCTGGGGCTCGCGTAGCGCCTGACGGCCGGACACTTAGCTAACGTCTCGCGGAGCTAAGAGGCTAGCGGCTGCGTTAGCGGGAGCTAGCTAACCCAAAGGGCTAGCGAAACTGCGGAGGCTAGATAGAGCAGCACCTGGTTAGCTTGTAACTGGGCAGGTGAGCTAGTGAAAACTTCGGGTCGTGTTCTAAGGCTTACGGTAGTGCTACGTTGTGCAAGGCTAAGCTAGCAGAACAAAGGGACGCAACGTGGCTAGCAAGGGGGAAACAAGTTTCGGGGATAGCTAGCAGAGGACAAAACCACAAGCCGCCGTACGGCCCACTTGAGTTTTAATGTCCTTAAATGAACTTACGGGCTTTTAATGCTGGAACGTCCGTGAGTGAAGAGAAGGACACCAACGTAGGACTGCGAATTTCCGCGGCACAAGTCTGAGACCCGTCCTTATGGAAAACAATATTCAACAGCCGAAAAGGTGATTCTCTTTGATGAGACGTGTATGCGATAGCACAGAAAGCGAGGAATGACGTTGCTCAGGGCGGACCTTAGGTTATATACCTGGTGGGTGATCCATATAACCACGCCATGAGCGACAGTTCACGATCCAATGAAATTGTTCCGTGAGTGTATGTTAGGCTGTGTGCCTGCGCCATCTAGTGGCTTGGACCCCATATGACTCTCTCCGAGAGATACTTAAGATAACACAAAGTGAACATTTGGATTAAGCTGTGTCAGTCACAGGCCTGCCACAATTATTCTACACCAATTATTGACCAATTATTACATAATCGTGTAATGCAATTATTTCAGATAATCGCAATTATTTCGCATAATCGTCGATTGTTTCCACGTTCAAAATATTTCCAAAAATAACGAAATAGCAGATCTACAAGCTTACACCATGTCACGTGTTGTATAAGCTTATAATGCTATTTATTAAAAATAAGAAAAATTACATACATTTCTTTTGTTTTCTAGTGGAGATATCCTAAAAATTGTAAACGGCTCTCTACAATCAGGCGTCTTCCCAGACTCACTGAAGACTGCCGTAGTTAGGCCCCTACTCAAGAAACACAATCTTGATCCCTCTGTTTTGGGTAACTACCGACCCATTTCAAATCTACCCTTTCTGGGCAAGGTTTTAGAAAAATGCAGCTCCCATCAATTGGATGTATTTCTACAGAACAATAATGTGCACAACAAATTCCAATCTGGCTTTAGGAAAGGTCACAGCACAGAAACAGCACTTGTAAAAGTAATGAATGATCTTAGGGTGTCTGCTGACAAGAAACATGTATCCGTTCTCTTACTTCTAGATTTAACGGCTGCATTTGACACGATTGATCATTCAATTTTAATACAGTGTCTGGAGCACTGGATAGGCCTGTCTGGTACGGCCCTGTCCTGGTTCTCCTCCTACCTATCAAACAGAAGTTACTTTGTCAATCTAGCCGAGTTTGACTCAGACAAACACAACATCAGTTCTGGTATTCCACAGGGCTCGATTCTTGGTCCTCTGCTTTTCTCCTTGTACATACTGCCATTGGGCAAACTCATTACCAATCACGGAGTCAATTTTAATTTCTATACTGATGATACCCAACTATATCTTTCTGTGGCCCCAGATGATCCCTGTGCCTTAGACCCACTGCTGACCTGTCTGTCTAGCATCAAATGTTGGATGAGTGAGAACTTTCTCAAGCTAAATGAGGATAAGACCGAAGTTCTCATAATCGGTTCTAGCGAGCAGAAAGAATCAATAATAAGCAGGCTTGGCAACCTGACTGTAGAAAGTAACAGTACAGTAAAGAACCTGGGGGTTATTATTGATTCTGAATTGAATTTTAATTCACACATTAATCATGTTACCAAGATTGCCTTTTTTCACCTTAGAAATATTGCACGAATCAGAGCCTATTTGTCCTTGGACGATGCAAAAACGCTAATCCACGCCTTTGTTTTTTCTCGGCTTGACTACTGCAATGCGCTCTTGTCAGGACTGCCTAAGAAAACAACTGACAGACTACAACTTGTCCAAAATGCAGCAGCTAGAGTTGTAACTAGAACTAAGATGAGAGAACATATTACTCCAGTTTTGGCATCACTGCACTGGCTTCCTGTTTCCTCGTTTTTAGGATTGATTTTAAAATTATTTTACTTGTCTATAAAGCTCTCAATGGTCTCGCACCTCCCTACCTACTTGACTGCCTGCCTAAATATGTTTTTGCTTTTTGCTTTTTGCTTTTTGCTTCTGCCTCTGTAGACATTTTTAAAGCTCAGCTTAAGACCCACCTCTACAACATTGCTTTTAAGTGATCTTTTATTTTTATTTATTATTTTTATTACTGCTTGTTTTTAATGTCGTTGCCTTATTTTATCTGTTCTTATCTTTGTACCATTGTCCTATTGTTTTAACTGCTTGCCTGTTTTAATGCTGTTTTGTTTTGCTTTTATTATCTTTTCTGCTCTGTAAAGCACTTTGAGCTACATTTATGTATGAAAGGTGCTATATAAATAAAGTTTATTATTTATTATTATTAGTAAAAACAATAAATTATTAAATGTGTCAGTAATTTATTTGTAAAGTTATTTGTCATATCTGCCCTGTGCAGTGTATGATTATGAAGGTTAAAGCCAAGCAGAATTTAGAATTGTATTCACATTCCAACGTTGAATGCCAAAAACACAATTCAATCGCAGTTATTTGTCTTTAAGTCTTACATTTGTAATAATCGTGACAGCCCTATAGTCAGTCGGTGCGCCCTGTTCTTTCTCTTCAGACATTCCGTGCAAAGCATGTTTCATCCTAAGATGGAGAACTGAAGCAGTGTGTACTAGTAGAGCAGGGAGTGAGTCCGTCAGCCAAGAAGGCTGCGGCCGCGCTGGGCGGGAGTGTAAGAAACTTCATCTCCAACCGCACACACATCTGCAACCTCTCAGCGGTCGTTGGCTTCCATGCTAAACTCTGTCGTCTCTGGTCTGCGTGCTACAGAAATACTTGGGGTGATGTGCTTTATGAAATCAAATGCGTCCTTTAAGGACGCGCTGCACTGCAAAACACGGGTCCGTTTTCCACTTTTTCCCCGGTAACATCCTCAGTGTTTCTTTGCTGTTGGGTAGAAACCTTGTATCTCCATATTTCATTTTGTTCCCTTAATATATTAACACCCTACTTCATCATACTGCAGTGTCACACAGAAGTACAGTACTGTAGCAGAAATAGCCGATCTATTCTACAAGTGGAAGTAGTTAAGTGTGTCCGTGGGGTTTCTAAATATTGAAGTTGAACACAATGAAAAGTATTAACAAGAGCTTGCAACTAAATAATAACTACTACTGGATTCAATCATCACAAGTTCTTTTTTTCCATTTTCTGAAAGGTAACTGTTTTGGACATACAAGGTTTCCACCCTGCAGTGATGATGATTTGTAGACTCTGAGGTTGTACAAAATGCAACCAAATGGGACCCACAAGGGGTCCATTTGGTCGCATTTGGACATGCTCAGAGTCACAGTAACACTCAGGATACATTTTTAACTGCGTGGGAGAGTTCTTGGTCTCAGGCAAAATGAGACATTTAATAGTAGAGTTTAGTTTTTTTAGGGACATGTTACTGTATGTCGAGACCATGATGATGTGTCATCTATGGCCAACTTCTGCTTTTTGACTGGGAAGTTGACCCTTGACCCTGGCAGTAATTATAATGCCTGACTGTGTAGAAAGAGGAACAACGAGGCAGGGTGGCACTGGCATGACAGGTCAATATGCATGTGAGGAATGATCCTCCTCCTCACTGTGATCCAGTTGTTCTCATACCCATACCAGTTCCGGAAAAGCTGCCGTATTGGAGAGTATGCCAAGTCTATGCCGATCCGATGCCACGTAATCTTTCACGTGACAATATGTCATTTACAGCCATGTTTTGAATGCTTCAGTATATGTTGCAAACTACCGTTTCATACTCTTACTGTACTACATTATTATTTTTTACTAACTAGTATAGCTTCACTTTAACAATTAATGGAATTTTCATTCTTAGATCCTTAGGTTCTCAAACTATTTAATTTCAAGGACCATCATAATTCTGACCGTGTATAAATGGAACCAAATGGACCAGGTCCATTTCATTCCCCTTCAATGAACCCCTGGACCCCACTTTGAGAACCACTGTACGTAGATTATTTTTTAATTTACACGATTTTGCGAATCGACGGAATCGACTGATATACAAGTTAATCGTATCGGGAAGGAAAAACTGGTTATCACCAGCAACATAACATGATATCAGTGTATCCTGCTGATGTTGTAACGACACTGTGATTGTGTGTATTAGCCATGCATAGACTCATGATTGCGTCTATGTATTAGCCAGTAATAGCCGTGCATACAATACATAGCTAGGCATGTGTTGTGAGTTCGGTATGGCGTTCTCCAAACACTGCTTCTAAATATGCTGCGTGTTCTTCTTGGAATGAATTGCAGAAGGATCTGATGTTCTGAACCTATCTGAGCTGATCACTGTATTGGCAGTTATGGTTGCTTGCTTCTACATTTTTGTGTCTGCTTCTACACAACTAAATTGTTGTTTTGCACTTAAACTGGATATTGTGTTCAGTTGTGTCTTATGTGTGTGATATACAGTACAGTACATGTATATGATGTTTGTTTATTGTTGTAATAGTGTTGCCTCTTCTTGGCCAGGTGACTCTTGGAATATATATTTGAATAATAATTAATATTTATTTTATTTTATGATATTTTAATCTCTCAATAAGTAATTTCACCTGGTTAAACAAAGGATATGAGGAGGCATAGACACTGTGATGTGTGTATTTGCTATGCACAGTGCGGGATACGGCATTGATAGATGGATATATACTTTATTAATACAGAAGGAAATGTGTTCTGTTCAACAGCCCCAGTTGCCATACTGTGTACATTCATACAGATTTGTCCGTTGTGTGTAACATTTACAATGCGTTACAGTCAATAGCAATGGAATGCATTGAAAAACTACTAACTTAAAAGTTCAAACTCCTAAGCAAAAAACAAGAACAACACAGTTAAAAAATACAACTATGTCTATAACTACAATCTAAATATATTAGCTGACAAACCCCCTCCCACCCTCTCCCCAGTGCTTCATTGTACAGTATAGTCTTTGGAGTTCTTATAGTCTGTCTGTGCTACACTTCTGAGTTAGAAACCTATCACTGATAATGTGCTCTTCTGTGAGTAACGTGCTGTGGGTGGCTGGCGTCATCCAGTATGGATACTGTCTTAGCCAAAGTCCCCCTCTCTGCCATCGCCACTGGGGCTCGCCTGTGTATTTAGTTTCTGCATAGTGCAGGGTGTATACTGCTGTATACTATCGTCCATTGTTGACGCCGTGCTTCTTTTGTGATGTTTCCTCTGTCTATTGACTCACTGCATTAGACAACTTGTTGTATGCCTGACCACAGCAGAAATCCACTTTTACACTGTCATTGTCAATGGACCGCCTAATAGACTGCATGGAGTGATGCAAGACAGGCAGGGGGAAGTGGGGAATACACACCATCATCAGTATTGCCAGATTTAGTGAGAGAAATAAGCAATCGAGTCTATGAAAAGAAGACCAAAAGAAGCGACTACAGGCGACACAAGCACTTTAAAATGGATTATTGGAAAATAGATGATCATAGACGAGCACACAACGTGTCGCGATGCAACGCATTGTGAGCTTAGTTGTACATTGGCTATTTTCAAAATAATCTTGAAATAAAATGTGAAATATTTGCAAGATTTTTGAAACATTTTAACAACACAAATCTGGTACGGGGTTCCCTGGCACAAAACCTATTCAGATGGGGGTTAGCGATAGTGAGGGACAAAATTTTATCGGTATTTTGGAATACATGAATATGTTTGACCACTGGTTTAAACAACATTAGGCAGGAAGAACAAATAAGCAACTACACTCTAGAAACAAGCCCAACAAAACTGACCAACATTTACAAGCAACTTTACAGAAAAACAAGCCCAAAGTCGCTTATGATAAGCAGACATGGCAACACTGACAAATGTGTAGCGGTGGTGTTGTCCTGGCTCGACCGTTAAACATCAGAGCAAGAAATTGATCCTGATGCGTGTGTGTATTAATAGTTGTTGTCAATAGGCCCTCTCAGAGCAGAGCATCACCTGACTGACACAGAGTCGTATAGATGAGAGAGTTATGACAACTCCAGTCCGTTCACTTCATGGGGCCAGTCCAATGGCGGCTCTTCTACATATACTTCTATTGGCGAATAGTGACAAAGGCCTGAACCGGAAGTTTACGGAATGCATTGGATTCAATGGGCTTTAGAGTGACAAACGAGTTACATGAACCACATGACCGGGCTGTTTTCTGCCCCGTCATTGGCAGGACTCTCCTTTCAATAGCTCAGGACTGATAGAGGCTTCCGTTGCTAATGCTGCCGTTAGCCAGACCTACAACCTACCAACCGCACACAAATAAAACTGAAAGCCGAGATGATATTCAAGCTCATAAAACATTAGGCCTGCTCCAAAGTATGCCTTAATGCATGGGTCTTCAACAGGGGTTCCAGGACCCCAGGTTGTCTTACCCCCTGGTAATGTTTTTTCCATTAACTATATGAACCATAGAATAGTAGAATCCCTATTCTGAGGGGAACATTAGCCAAAAATAGCAGATCTACAAGCTCACAACGCCTCATACAAACGAGGACCCCCTCGAAAATGAGATGCACCTCTATAGGAGCTTATCCTCCAATATCAATTTCTATATTAAAATGCATATGGGTGACATGAACACAAACACCATATCCATATGGCTGATTCCTTTGGTGACACACCATAAATACAGTACAGTACTATGTAGCTCTATTGTGTTATCTCTCTGAAAACCAGAAGTTATTCACAGAAACCGGAAGTTTCAGCCTAGTAGCCTACCTGGAACCTTTTAGAATGGTCTGTTGGTTGTTGCGTGCGTACAGACGTCACTGGTCGCTGCTTTCGGGCAGAAACCTCGTATCGCCATGTTTTAACTTTGTGTTCTTTCGTAAATTAACGCCATATTTGTAACTTGATCATACAGCCGTACAGCGTGACGCAAAAGTAGCAGATCTGCAAGCTCGGAATGTGGCCCGAAGCGACACGTTTTGAGCTTTGTCCATCTCGACTATCTGCTACTTTTGGTATTTTTGATTTTGAATCGTATCTTGAAAAGTAACGGTTTTGAACATAATGAGGTTTCCACTATATTATATTCTACTCCATTCGATGGCTTCAGCTTATACATTCTTGCTATACAGTCATGTTATATTGATGAAGCACGAGTAGCTTATCAACGGTGCATAAAATCACAGTTTGGACTTAATAACCTTGTAAATAGATGATGCATGCAGCCAAGGTGTGTAGCTGTATAAACAAACATGCTATCTGGATTGATGGCCTTCGTTCCCCATAAATCATTCCAGAGTGCGGTATAGCATTGACTAGTCCAGGGGTTTTCAACTGAGTATGAACCAGGGACCACCACCCTGACTGAGAATCAACCTGGGGACCACCACCCTGACTGAGAATTAACCTGGGGACCATTGTTGTGTTGGGAGGGGGGATATGGTCATGGTGTGGGGGAAAGAAATTAACCTTCCATATTAAACTCATGTTGCTGTTCATTGTAACTTATTCTATGAGTAAGTAGACACTTGCGATTGATTATGGGCACAGTTCCTTGTAATGGTGACTCAACCAGGCAATCCGGTATGGTTTCCCTTGAGATTCTAACTCACTTTTCTGTGGAAGTTCTTGACATCCGACTTCCCAGTAACTGACAACATCGATGCGTCATAATTTGTCACCAGATCATTTACTGCATTGTTTCTCAACTTTCTCTAACCCTAACCCAATACAATAAATTCAAATACGAATCTTCACTTTCCTACATTACTAAATGCATGGTCAGGGACCACATGCAACACCTTCACGGACCACCAGTGGTCCACGGACCACCTGTTGAAAACCCATGGACTAGTCTGTAGGGGTAAAACGGTTAATCAGTTGACAGAAAATGTATTGGATTCTTGTAATTGAATAATTGATTTTGTTGATTATAATTGATGATTTATGACTTTGGTTGTTCAATGTATTCTTATTGACAAACTGAAATATATACTGTACTAGATAGATAGATATACTCAATATAAATAAATTGCTAAAAACTCCAGTGATTAGTTGCCGATTCGATGAATCGATTACTAAATTAGTTGACAACTAATTGAATAATCTATTCGATTACGATTAATCGTTGCAGCCCTATTGATAACGATTACTTTCTGTTTAAACCCAGGTATTCTGTTGTACATATCCATGTATGAATGGATTGTATGCACCTGTCTGGTTTGGTAAGCAAAAGAACAGTACAGATCTGCAGTCCCATACACACTTGTCATTAAATAATTCACTGACAAACAATAATGTTGTAGTGGGTTACTGGGTTGGTTTTAGCTGCTGGAATATAATTAGCCTGGCAGAGGCTGACCAAGTAATAGTAATATTCTGGTTAATTGGTCATTCTCTCTCTCTCTCTCTCTCTCTCTCTCTCTCTCTATCTCTCATATTTAGATCTGATCTGTTTAATCTTTCACGTTTTTCATTATCTTCCTGAGTCCTCTGGGGGGGGGGGGGGGGGGGGTCTCATTGTAACACCTCCCTCAATGTTTCTACTTCCTGCAACCTCACTGCATTCACCCCCCACCCTCACTGCACACATGTCAAGACAACAAAACAAAAGTTTGGCATCGGTTTTTACTATATGCTGCAGCAAACTACTGAACGTTACAAAAACATTGTCTCTCTCTCTCTCTCTCTCTCTCTCTCTCTCTCTCTCTCTCTCTTTCTCTCTCGGCAGAGTTGGAATACACCTTTACCGCCTGTCCTTCCTTAAGCCCTGTGGGGGGAAAAAAGTGGGGGAAAAGGCAAAAAGCCCTCTGTTACAGAAAATCTGTTGACTTGGCAACACTATAAATACATTTTAAACGTGTTCTTGAGGTTTAATATTTGTCCTTCTGTCTATGACGATGATGACCCTCTACATGACTCTGCACTGCTATAGCTACGTTATTTTCCCCAGGAGCGTTGGGGAAGAGGAGTGCTTGTTTTTGTTACCGCAATGTCCTTAAAACCCATTTTGGACGGGAACCCCTTTTGGTGTTAGCTTTATGCTATGCTTTAGCTATTGAAAAATAGCAGATCTACAAGCTCATAGCGCGCCACCGAGTGGCGCTCTATGAGCTTGTAGGTCTGCTATTTTTGAAGAATCGTGAAAAGTGACATGAAAGTGTTTGAGAACGACTGACATACAAAAACATAGCTTTTTCAAGAAAACAGTCAGGATTTAGAAGACATTTGCAGAATCGTTCAAAATGGGTTAAATCACTTGATAACAAGGCCAGCGTGCAGCGCCCCCTTCAGGCCCATGAACTGTGGCTCCAGTGAGTTGCAGACAAATGTTCATCGGCTGCTCGTGGCGACGAGCCGTGGTGGACGGTGCACCGTGTGACACAAAATGAATCCCTTCCTCCCAGGAAGCTGGGGAATTATAATAATACATCGCTTTTATATAGCGCTTAAAATTATGCAAAGAAATCAAGGGGCCGTGTCCACAGAAAAGTGTTTTTGAGTGGTGCAACCACTCCTACAACCAGCAATGTCTGTGTCCGCCTATGTGGCATTGGTCATGAGCACGAGTATTATGAGTAGGGGGCGCCAGAAACAGAGAGGGATAGTGCATGCTCTGTTGCCAGAGAGAGAGAGAGAGAGAGAGATGCCAGCCCAGTAATTCTTAGCAGAAAATACTTGTTTTGGAGAGGAGCACCGCTCATCAGTGCCATGTTTTGTCCCCTCCTGGCTGTGTCTGACAACCTGGTTATTTACGACTTGAATTTGAATCATTAGCACAACAATACTCATGAGAATGAGTCCATGTTATTTCTCCAGCTAGGCTATTTGTGGAACTAACGCACATGACACGATTGTTTGAGCACAACACCGGTTCATATACGGTACAATCACTCAAGTCAATCCCTATCATATGGAAATGCCAGTTAAAGGACAAAACAATCACACCCGTGTGAACTGAGTGGTGCCCCCAACAGTGCAGCACTCTCTCTCTCTCTGTTTCTGGCACAACAGCGCACAACAGCGCCCCTACTGGTACTAATAGTCATACTCGTGCTCATTAACGTCACACGGACACATAGACACATAGGCGTGAACACGGACATTGCTGTTCCTTGGAGTGGTTGCACCACTCAAAAATGTCTTATTTTCTATCAATTACACATGAAGCCTTGAATTCACAGAGATTTTTGTTTTTGTCACGTTCCTAAGACAATAATTTGATGACAAATATAAGAACTTATTCCTCCCTGTAGCATCCAGTATGGGATCAAATTATACAACATAACACAATGTTCTCTCCGGTGAATGACCCCGTCTCGCAAATATATCCTACGTTTTTGGGCCATGACCCAAAACCTGAGAAACACCTTCACTTTGAAAGACCTCCTCATGCCTAAATGGAGCAAGACGGAGGGCCCCTGAGGCCGCGGTGCTTGACTCCTACCGTTCCCACACACTTGTTCTAAATGTTTGATAAGGTTGTTTATAGTGGATAGCGCTACAGAGCCTACAGTCCATTGCTCCCACATTTATATTTGATTACTGTTCCCTGCCTCTGATTTGTCGGCCACCGATATAGGGCTACAGTATACAGTATATCTAATAGGGCTGATATATAATGAATAAACAATTTAATTTCTGTTTGCCTTTTAAAATGCCACAGAGCAATATGACAAACAACTTAAATGTACAAAGAATTTTATACAAAAATAAATAAATTCAGAAATGGCAAATGTATATGTATCACAATGTATGAAAAATGTGGAAACGAGTATGACGATTATGCAAAAATAATTGCAATTATCTCAAATAATTGAGTTTAGGCGATTATGTAATAATTGTGACAGGCCTAGCCACCGATACAAATGGTCCCGATTTTTTCACTCCACATGACTCTGTGATCGGACAAATTTAGAAACTAAATCGGACCTTTTTATTATTTATTGTTTTGATTAAAATAGAGCTTACCAAATTCAAAGTCTGTCGCTTAGAATGTGCCTGATATACTATATAGTGAAACATACTGTAGCCTATAGCTGATATATGTGCTGAATAATATCTGGTGTAATAATAATGGGCAAACAATCAAACCCCAGTGTCACTATTGTATCTGTACACAGCCTGTACAGATGCAATAGTAGGTAAGAGTAATCATCTAATTTTCTTTAGATTTGTCGTTAACCGTAATAGAATGGGTATTGATAACTGTGGTCTCATTCTGCTTTGTTTTTGCTTGTTTGTTTGTTTCTGTCAGAGGGGTTAGAGATGGGAGCAGACCTGAAGAACCACCAGTCCTACTGCTGCTGAGGACCACGGCCATCTGAGCCCGATGACTTTCTGCAGCGTACGTATTTTACCCCCTTTTCGCCCAATTAGTTTCTCCCCCACTCACACTTCTGTGTTGTCACTGCTGTCGTATCCTACTGACTCACCTGCCAGTGAGGAGCCCTCACCGGGAGGACGTAGAGTCCTCGTCCGACTCCTCCCGCCCAACACTCCCTGCTGACAGGTGCTGCCCCCCAGCCCGTATAGGAGTATGCACAGTGACAAATATCTCCCCCGAACCAATTGTGTCCGAATAGTAGACACTCGACAAAGCCGGCCGGCTGCACCACGGTGGATTCGAACCCACACCCTCCATGGTGGTGAGCAGGCACTTTACCACTGCGCCACCCGAGCTCCGAAATACCTGAGAGCTAATGTAACTGTATTAGACGTAAGGTTCCATTTCTACACACTTCAAAGTTAGACATCTGTAAGGGAATTGTTTACACTCTCAATTAGTAGAGTAGAGACAACAGCTCCACCTACTACAGATTATTCTATTCTATTATACTCAGATTGCAGCTTTAAGGTAGCCTGGTTAATAAACCAGACCGAATCAGCCGTTGGCAAAAAACAATTGCCTGCCGGCGGATTACGGTCTGGAGAGGCTCAATTGTACGCCCATTTCCTACACCAGAGAAATGGGGCGGCCAATCGGGACATGGTATGCAATATGGGCGGGCTTTGGTACAGTGACTTTCAATGCTTGAGACCTTTGACTGACAGTAGCTCTGACCAATTGCGTCAAAGAGAAAAGGTTTCAACCCGCCCCCCCCTGGAAATGAAATCCAAGCTGAGCCTCCCCAGACTAATATCCCGCGGTCCGTGCGATATTAGTCTGGTTTATTAACCAGGCTAGCTTTAAGGGACCGTGTTCACTGAGGCATATTTTCCTAGCTGAAAACGCAAAAGCGCTCACATAAAAAACAAACCGCCCGAATATTTCAGCTCAAGCTTCAAGCAGCTTCAATCAGATATAAACGCCACACACACTGTATATTATCCGCACTAGCGCAAAAATAATCGCTCGGCACCATGGCACGCTGCTGGGGTTTCCATGGATTAAAGTACTCTGTTGCCACGACTGATTCCAGTCATTTTGATTCCATTATCTTCTAGGAAGCGTGTTCCACAATGCAAATAGCAGATCCACAAGCCAAGCATTGAGAGTTTATAGATCTGCTATTTTCCGTTAAGATTAGAGCATTCGAAGCAGTCAAATGTTCAGAAACATCTTCCGTGAAACCATAATAGTTTCAGATATTCCATATAGAAGCAAAGGTTAAAGCCTCAATCTGTGATTTATTCACCTGGTTGACAAACTTGACAGTATGTAGAACAGCAGGAACAATTTTATAAAAACCTAATCATTTTACATATTGCAAATTTTTCAGGGAGCAGTGCTGGTGTGGGGCGCTCCTTTTCATACTGTTAAAAACAAATTGCACATTAGGACTTGGCTATACAAACATTCTCAGTCGTGAGATTTTATTTTGCTTTAATCCATGGGTTTCCAAAAAACCAAAACTACACCCAGGAAAAAAAGAAAACATATTGGTGGACACTGCCCCTATAGATATCAATTCGGAATGCAAGCCACATGCTGTATCTGGAGAGCTGAATGATGTGAAAACGTCTTCTTCACCAAAGACGAGACCAACGTCGTAGATCACTGGTGAATTGAGCGCGAAGCGATGGTGTGTCAACACACTTTGGTTTGCCTCGCTGGGGTTTAGCATGTGTCTCACATCAAACCTTTATGGCTAATCATGTTGTTTGTTTTTCTCCTTCTCTTTTCAGGAACCGTTGGTCGTTGTGTGTCAGACTCTGTAATGGAAAATCGTGGTGAGTCCTTGCATGGTGATGGTGGTTGTGGTTTGTTAAGTGCAATGACCCAGTAGGTGTTTATGGGACTGTCTCGACTCTCTGCCGAGTTTTATTTGCCACTTAGGTCTACACAGCAATAGGGTCTTCTGGACCAGCCATTTGCGACCTGCAGTGGGCCATACTGAGGCAGAGAAATATCTACAACTCGGGGTGCTCCAAACTTTGACAGTCCCAGAGTTTTGACACGGCAGCAGCGCCCTGGACAGCGTGTGCACACAGTACAGACAGGGGGCGGGTCTTTGTTCATACGCAACCCTATCAGGGTTTTGAATGACGCGTATAGGCCACAAATTCTTTCTGGATTCTCAATGGGTTCCTGATCCTAGAAACGTGCAGAGAAGTGGTGTAGAAGGACAAAATGGAGGGGACCGAGTATAGGCCCCTGGGGGACGCCTGTCAACCAAGTGCGTAGGGGTTGAGTGGTTAATTAATTTGGAAACGACACACCCTGATGCTCTCATGCACACTCTCAGTAGTGACGTTTCTCTTTGTAGTATACCTCCATAGGGTTCTCATTCCTCTCTATAGAATAGGACTGTGTGTGTGTGTGTGTGTGTGTGTGTGTGTGTGTGTCTCTCTCTCTCTCTCTCTCTCTCTCTCTCTCTCTCATCCTGCCTGCCTTGCTGAAGCTGCCCTGGCCCAGTCTGCTATCCAGGTCAGGCCGGTAAGGTTCTGGGCTCATGCGGATTGGCCCAGCTCTCTGTTTGGAAGCCGGCCCGGTTGTGGAGCCTGTATGTGGGGCAACAGGGAAGAGAAACGGAACACTTGCTTGTCTCACACTCCTCCAGCCCTCCATGTTTAGAAACACTCCTCCAGCCCTCCATGTTTAGAAACACTCCTCCAGCCCTCCATGTTTAGAAACACTCCTCCAGCCCTCCATGTTTAGAAACAGCGGTGAATGCTTAATACGTGGTGGAAAGTAACTAACTACATTTACTGTAGTGCTGTACTTAAGTAAAATGTTACGGTATTTTGTAGCTTACTTTACTTGAGTATTTACAATTTTCAATACTTTTTACTTCTACTCCACTATATCTTGGATCCAATTTGCTTTGTTTACTTTACCTCCACTACATTCATTTGAAAACTTTTGTTACTAGTTACATTGTATGAACCACTTCAGCGACGCATTTTGGCGACGCATTATGATCTGATATTTTCAAAAGATTTATACATTTGAAAACTTGAAATGCGGCAATCTGCACAATGAGTACTTTTACTTGTTTGATGCCAATTCTTTTGTACGTAGTACATTTAGAATTCTGGACTTTTACTTGTATTTGCGAACGCAGTGAGCCACTTACTATGACAGCAAGGGCTGAATGTCTGTGTGTGTGTGTGTGTGTGTGTGTGTGTGTCACGCTGTTACACCACCCGCCCGCCACCAGAGGGCGCAGCTGTAGCACACACACACACACACACACACACACACACACACACACACACACACACACACACACACACACACACAGGGCGCAACTGTAGCACACACACACACACACACACACACACACACACACACACAACCACACACACATGAGCTGCGTTCGCTTCCCGCGTTTGCGCGTCTTACTTGTGTATGTACTGTATGTAGTATATCTACATTGCAGTAGGCCTATTGATACTTTTACTTTAGCAACGTTTACCGTACGTCAGTAAAACATTTGAGTACTTTTTCCACCACTATGCCTCACACTCAGTGTCATCTAAAAGACACATCATAATCACAGCCCTACACTCTCCGGATTCCTCTGAAGACGGAGATATACAGGAGGTATTTGTCTGAAGACACCTTGAACCTCAATGACACCTTCAATACTCTTAAGAGTTTGGTTTGATTGATTGAATACTTTATTAATAGTGTGTTCGGGCGGGCCCAAAAAGCTCCATGGCAAAAGTAGGGCTGCACATATTGATTATTTGTAATGTATACATAAACAGAAGATCTACAAGCTCACAATGTGTCACATCACAACGCGTTGTATGCTTGTAGATTGTCTATGTTCCTTTACCCTCCCCTTTTCTTCCTTTTCACCTATAATGACATCTAGCTAAATTTGTTAATATACCGTCACGATCCTTTTAACTAATTTATTTTTGTAAATGGAGGTATTTTTTTGCTTCTGGAGGTATAAACTAAAAAATATATATATATTATTTTGGAGATGGGGGTTCTGCAGCCAAATACATTTTGGGGGTCCTTGACATGTTGAGTTTGAGAATCCGTAGAGAAAATTGGTGGCGGCGTGACAAATGCACGGCGCGCCATGAGCCGGTGGCGTGGTCTGCCATTAGCACTCCTCCGACTAGACGAGGCGAGGGTATAGGAGAGGAGGCGCTGTGCTCTAATAGAGAGCTCCTCCATTCCTCCTTTTATTAACGAGTTCATTGACCTCTCTCACTCTGGTAATGGCGGCTGTAATTCTTCTGCTAGAATGCATGTGTTCGCTCTCGCCATAATTCACTTGTCGTGGGCTGAGAGAGGCACGCCTCCGCCCAAGATCCACCTGACCTTTACCTCGCTAAGTGTTACATCGTTAGGCGGCGAGGATGGATGTGGACTCAGGAGGTCCGTACCCTCTCGTTACCTTTTATATCACATTGTTCCGCGACTCCCGCCCACTCTGCCCACTTACAGCCACTTGTACTGAACTGGAGCTATGGTGTTGCACCACTTCACACTAAGTTTGAACTTAGCCTAGCTTAAATGGCCTTTAAGCCATCCATTTAAGCTATAAGTAGGCTAAGTTTGAACTTAGGTGGTCTTTACACGAGAACGGTGTTCATAGAAAACGGCAAAGGCAAAATAAAGTATCGTTTGCTGGTGTCCCTTTAGACGAGAACGGTGTTTTCAGGTGGTGAAAACGCAACAAAGTGAAAACACCTTCCAGAGTGGAAATCTTTGAGAACGCTGTTTTCTCCCTTCTCCATGTAAACAAGAAAAACAGGGAATCCGCAAAACCTATGACATCATGGCTCACGTTGGCTCACAGCGCATATGTTTATTACATTGATGCAGTGCCATATACGATTTAATGGAGTTCCTGAACAAGCCTCCCTCCTCGCCTATACAAAGCGCTGCTCATCAGCGATGGTGAATGTAAAACCATGATGTAAATAAAATGCGCGGCAGCAGCGTTTATGTAGCCTAATGTATTATAAATTATAACTATTTATAACCATCCCGTGGCGCGCTCTGCCTGCATGCTCTGTGCTGCCTGTCAGCCTGTGTGTTCTGGAAGCGTCATTCAAAACTCCGATAGGGTTGCGTGAAGGGGGAGCTACCTGGTTCTTCTTCTTGTACGTGGGTGACTGGTCTATTTGGCAGCCCGTTACCGCCACCTAGCGACATTATAGCGTTTTCATAAAGTGTGCGTTCTCGTGTAAAGGGTCAATGAAAAATGAGAACGCAACAGGACTTTGCCGTTTTATCTGGAGATGGTCGCCGTCTAAAAGAGGCCTTAGTGTGAGGTGGTGCAACTGGCTCCTGAGCCACGAGCTACGAGGCTGTCTTTACTATGTCACTCTGTCTGTGTGACTGTGTGTCCGCTGGCAGAGGCCAGAGGCTGCTGAAAACGACAAAACAAGCAACGCTTCTCAGAGAGCACAGTTTTCCACCACGGTTTCCTACCTTACCTACAGTAGGACCTGCAAACTTTAGAAATTCAGGTCATAGCCAATGGAATGGAATGGAATATGGAAAATCTGACGGATACATCTCAATCACATTACTGATTGTCTGGTTTCCGTTTAGTGGACAAATCAAACGAGACTGTAATCTACCCCTTAGATGAGTTTATTATTATTATTAGCTTTATTGTACGACCTAATGGTTCAAGAGTTATAGGCCAAAACCTGAAGCTGTACACCACGGTGTATCACGGTGTATCACCTCCTGTGGAACACCAGTCTCTATAGGGGGTGGGCAGACAACTTTATCCCTTAAAGTTGCCCTTTTAAATGTTTTATCAACCTATTGAACTCCATTGCTAATCTCCGTCTAGTTTAGCGGTATGAATCCGTATTGTGTGCCAATATGTACTTCTATCTAGGTATGAATAATCACATACAGTCACTGTATGGAATGTCTGCTCAGTCCTCAGTCCAGTGTAATTGAAATGTAAAAACCCGACAGTCTTTGTTAAATCACTGGCACCGCTTTTAAACATCCTCATTTAACCTGCGGTGACCTCGGCCGTCACATGACTCACTCAGCCTTTGCCGGGACCGTTCTTCATTCCCTCTTCATGCTTACATGACTACACATACATATATATACACACACACACACACACACACACACACACACACACACACACACACACACACACACACACACACACACACAGAGAGACACACACACACACACACACACACACACACACACACACACACACACACAGACACAGACACACACACACACACACACACACACACACACACACACACACACACACACACACACACACACACGCACGCTCACAACAAATTGAAAACATAAGCAGTCTTTTGCCCAGGAATGGTAGGCATTCTCTCTGTGAGTGCTGACCTGCTCCTGGAGCCAAAGTGGGAGGGAGGGTCGCTGAGCAGCTCCCAAGTGGTGTAAAGTAACTAATATAAGTATATTTACTCAAGGACTGCACTTAAGTACGATTTTGGAAGGGAGCTGAGAAGGGAGTCCTGCTCCTGGAGCGGAGGGAGGGAGGGAGGGAGGTTTTACTTCTGCAGTTCTGCAGTATAACTATTGTTGCTGTTGGGCAGAAACCTCTTATCTCCATATTCTAACTTTTTGTGTTTTCTTGGTAAGTATCAAAAGTAGCAGATCTGCGTCTGCTGCTTTTGATGCTTTTGAATTTTAATCCTGAAAAGTAACGGTTTTGGACATTAGGTTTCGTAACCTGACCATATATTCTTACAATAAGAATATTATTCTTACAAGTTAAAAAAAACACAAAGAAAAAAACAGAATCTTACTTGATTAGTATTACAAAGTTATAGCCATAAAAAAGTAAAATGTTATTAAAAACTTTCCCAAATTTGCCGTGCTTTTTCTTCTACAAGCTCACACACATGATGTGACACGCTATCAGCTTGTAGATCTGTATTTTACAATAGAACAACGTATATGAACTAGGGCTTGAGTGCATGGTTTTCCTAAATAAAAATGTAAACGTGCAAAGTATCTAAACATTTTCAAATAACTAGTGGACTAAAAAGTACACTATCTGCCTCTCGGATGTAGTGGAGTAGAAGTATAGTACTGCATCTAAGAACACTTGAGTAAATGTACTTAGTTACTTTCCACCACTTCGGGGGGGGGGGAGGGAGGGGGGCATATCTTTAGGAGATTGGAAGTGGGAGGGAGAGGGAGAGAGAGAGAGAGAGGGGGAGGAGTACACGGTGAAGAGGTAGAGAGAGAGACGGGAGAAGAAGAAGAAGGAAAACATTAGTGAAAAGGCAGCAGAGAGGAGGGGGACTCACCGGGAGGACGGAGGCTACAGGCAGGACGTCATCGGAGCTCTAGGAGGAGCAGGGGGCAGGTGTGGCCCTCTACCCGACCCCAGTGTAGAGTGCACATTCCTGGGTAGGAGGACAGCGAAGGGAGAGAGAGAGAGGCCCCTCCGTGGGGCTGGATCATGGGACAGAGCCTTCGTCTGGAGACCCCGGCTCAGGACCCACCACCGCAACAGCAGCACAACAACAATGGTGGTGAGTGTCTCCTCTCCTCTCCTCTCTCGGTTGGGATACACTCTGTTGCGTATATTTTACGCAGGCTTTTTGGACAGACTCTTGTCTCGTCTCTCCCTCTCTCTCACGTGCTCGTTAATATGCCCTCGACTACGCACCAGTAAGTGCTTCCCGTGCCCAGCCTCCGTCAAGTGGTTCATTTGGTTATGTTATTACGTTTCTGAACCACAGCTACTTCAGTGAGGTCAACGAGGAGGGGAGGGGAGGGGAGGGTAGGGGAGAGGAGAGGAGAGGAGAGGAGGGGAGGGGAGGGGAGAGGAGGAGAGGAGAGGAGAGGAGAGGAGGGGAGGGGAGGGGAGGGGAGAGGAGAGGAGAGGAGAGGAGAGGAGAGGAGAGGAGAGGAGAGGAGAGGAGAGGAGAGGAGAGGAGAGGGGGAGGTTGCGTAATCATCAGTGATGTGCTGCTCTTACTTTCAGTCTCTCTCTCTGTCCAGGGAATGTTAAATCAGTGATTCTCATTCAAGTGTTTTTCTTTTGAAGGACTACCAGTTTGATATCGTTGCTGTCGAGCAGAAACCTCCTATCTCCATATTTCAACATTGTCTGTCTGTCTGTCTGTCTGTCTGTCTGTCTGTCTGTCTGTCTGTCTGTCTGTCTGTCTGTCTGTCTGTCTGTCTGTCTGTCTGTCTGTCTGTCTGTCTGTCTGTCTGTCTGTCTGTCTGTCTGTCTGTGTCTCTCTCTCTCTCTCTCTCTCTCTGTGTGTGTGTGTGTGTGTGTGTGTTAAATCATCAAGATCAGATGGATGCCATGCTGCTGAGTTGGTTTTCACCCACACATGTGACACCATAATGTTATGTGTGTTGTTGCGGTGCGAGATTAGACGCACACGTGCAACTCACCGTGGCGCGAGACATCAACAAATATGTTTCACTGAAGAGATTAGCGGGAAAGTAGGCTTGTGTCTGTCTGCGTTGGTTTCAGCAAATTTTCTGCATTATTTTTGATGGAGTGAGATCTTTATCTCATACGAGGACAAAGCCTGTAATCCGTCAATTAAGAATCTGCTGTGGCAAATAAATATGTAGACGGGGAGAAAATGACATGTACAGTATGGCATAGAAAATAACCCATCAACCAAATCCATATACAACAAATGTATTCCCTGAACAACGAACACACTCACCAAGTTTAATTCCTTTTTATTTTTAAGAGGCGCTATCCCCTCCTACTGTATGCAGGTTTAATGTTTGTCTGTAGTTCAATGTTTATTTCAATGGTGCATCATGTTTCTTGTTAAAACCAGTGTTAAATACAGTAGCTCTATATTCCAATAGTAATCATGGCTGTTGAGTGTTTGTTCAGTAACAGTTGTCTTCCCTGTCTCTATAGCTCTTTACAACACACAGATTTGCTCCAATCAGATGAGATGAACTCGTACAAGATAAAGGAAGTGTAGTGATACAAAGAAATTAGCAAAATGGACAAAATTGGAACTGAAACACTATATAATTTAACTAAGATGATACATTATTTGTAACCCACCTGAATTTTCTTTCTTCTGTTTATGAAAGAGTTGGTGAGACAGGCAGACCCCTGTTACTGAACAACCACTCTATAGCAATAATTACTATCAGAATGTAGAGCTTTTATTTATTTTTAACAAAAACTAACCAAATATCACTTACTTTACCCTATTCCTTTAAGTATGCAAGATCCCATGAGAAGCCACCACTGTAGTGTGACCTCTGTGTGCCTCCAATCAAGCAGATTACATGTCATAATGCCAGCTGGCGCCAGTGCAGTGCAGTGAGGTTAAAGGTATATTCAGTGATTTCACTTAATTCAAATATCACTTATTTTTTTGTTTTGTTGTGATAATCCTCTCTACTATAGAGTGTGCTGACCATATAAGGAGTTCCTCCCTGTCCCCAGTTAACCCCTGGGGGTCAAAAAACCTTAGGTTTCGTTTTTGACTCTCTATCCTGATTGGACGAAAGGCTTAGGTCCCAGCCAAAAACGAAACCTAAGGTTTTTTGAGTGAAATCACTGAATATACCTTTAAGGCTGCAACGATTCATCGATTAATCAAATCGATTATTCAATTAGTTGTCAACTAATTTGGCAATCGATTAATCGAATCGGCAACTAATCACTAGTTTTTTTGCAATTTATTATAGGTGATTTCCTACTTAACCATATAGTTTTTCCAGTGTTAAGTGTACTGTAACTAAGCTAAAGAGGAGTGATCCATCTCTCTTCCCTTACAATCTGGTTATAGTTGCACAGTAGCGACTGCAAAGCAAAATATGACACATAACCATTATAGTATCAGGAACAAAACATATGGCTTGAATATTTATTTTTAAATGACCTATTTGAGTTCAGAAGAGTAGTGTTCCTTCTAGACTGACACATGTGTTGCTATTCTTTAATCAAATGTACGCAGTCAGAATAAGCCTAAAGACACCATGAGTTGCTTTAATTAATTTAAATTTAGTTTGTCTTTTATTTGAATAGCAACCTAATCAGCAGCTAATCAAATGGATTTTTGAATGAATTATATTTTTTGTTAATTAGAAAATAACCTAAAATATATTTTTAAGGTGATAGCTAAATAAGTGTAATAATCCGATTAATCAATTAAATAATCGGCAGATGAATCGATTATGAAAATAATCGTTAGTTGCATCCCTAAGTGAGGTACAGGCTACATGTACGTGGATGGAGGTATTTCCCAACTGTTGCATCCTGCTGAAGCTGACTCTTATGTAAGGGATACTGACTGACTGACTGACTGACTGACAGGATGGGTGGCAGAATGGCTGACTGACTGACTGACAAGATGGGTGGCAGAATAACGGACTGACAGGATGGGTGGCAGAATGACTGACTGGCAGGATGAATGGGCGTCTATTAACCAATTAAAGTAATTCAATTGGGTTGGCCGGAGTCCCTCAGGGCTCTCTCTACTGACTTTTCTGTTATTGCGCTAGTAGTCCACACTAAATATCTTGGCAGGAAAATAGCCGATCGACAAGCTTGTTGCGCTGTCATTTTAGATGTTTGGTTTTGTTTTGGAAAATAACAGCAAAGCACAATGCGAGCATGTAGCCTACTACTGCGATTTCTGAAAAATCACAAGTTTGAGAACTACCAATTTCAGATCTTAAGTGTGTCACTCACTGAATCATGGAGCTCCGTCCCGTCCTGAAAGGCCACTTGGTGGAGGGGTACGTGTGGGAGATGACTGACAGAAGGGTGTAGTAGGCGTGGCTCCGAAAGGGAGGTCCTAACTGCAGCAGCACCCCCTCCCTGTCTGTCATGTCTGGCCCCGGTTTCCTGATTGGAGGAAAGCCTTATCTAAGTCAAAAAGACACTGATAGGAGCGTGTGAACTGAATACTGATGACGGAACCTCTTGAGTCGCGTTCACAATCCAAACCTCCTCTGAGTCTGAATGTTGTCGGCCTCAATAAGCTGCCACTATGACACCAGCTAGTATTCAAAAGTGTGCTCACTCCGGAGACGCCCATGAGGCAGGGGATTCTAGAGGGGGTTCCAGGGGTCCCTGGCAAACTCTTTTAACTTTTAACCCCCTATACTTTGGCTAGTCGAACAGTACAAGATACAAGCTCGCGGCAACTGTTTTATCCGTATATACGTACAGTACATGCCGTATCCAGTGCCCTGCGGTGCTGTACACTGTGTGTGTGCGTGTGTGTGCGACTGTGTGTGTGTGACTGTGTTGTGTTAGCGCGAGGGGAAGAGGTTGTCTTTGTTCTCTGGGTGGAGTACCGTTTCCTCTCTGTGTTTCCAGCCTGACCCCCCCCCCCCCCCCCCCCACCACCTCCACCTCCACCCACCCCCTGTCCCAGAGTCACACAGCTGCAGCCAGAGCCTCGCTACCCACACTGGACCTCCACTCTGTGAGACAATGACATGACAGAACTGCCTCCCTCGCCGCTATCCGTGAAGTAGGAGCCCACCTCAGTCAGCAGCATAGCCAGGCCAGCTTTATCGAGCCAGGAGGGGCCTCCCTCAAGATTCCTTTTTCCGAATATATATATATATATATATATACAGTCAATTAGCCGCCGCACTGTATACGTAACGAGCCTTCTCGAGATAAGGTCAAGTTATTTGTCTTTCCCCATACGGAGCGAGCCTCCATTCGTTTGGATCGAGCTCTCTCTCTCGCTCTCTCTCTCTCTGCGATCGCCAACCGGGCCAGGAGCGATCACCGGTGGCAGCGTGCTATAGCCTGGCTGGCACTGCCAGGACCTTACTTATCCCTGCCCTGGACCAGGACCCTATCCCTGCCAGGACCTTTAGCCCTGCCCTTGACCAGTGCTTTTCAGCTGGAGCTGAATCGGCAACTCTTCACTCCGTCCAGAGGCTGCTGCTGCTCCTGTAGGAGAACTCTGGGCTCCGTTGGTGGATTCAGAGACGAAGGAGCTGCCTGCCTTTTTAAGAGATGCATAATAATGTGGATGTTTTGTCAGCTGGGCTGGATTCTCAAGTTTCTGCCGTGCCATTAGGGGCTTGGATTTCCATGGTTTCTGAGTAGACACACACACACACACACACACACACACACACACTGCTGCCCCCCGAGCTCAGTCAGCATCCTCTGCTGTAGTCTGAGCGGTGCTTCTAAAAAGCTCCTGGCTTTTTTCTTCTTTTGGATATAAGTGGTTTTAACCGTCCCTGTGAATGCTGTGCCTCTGGGGGATCTATCCGTTCAGTAGTTCAGGAGGTTTGAGGGCCTTTCCTCCATGGCATGCTGCCTCAAGTCCCGCCGCCGTCGCAGCTGGACACTGAGCAGCAGCCCTCTTCCAGGTAGAGAGAGGTCTCTGTGAAGCATTGTGTGTCCAAGTGAGAAGAGAGCCCTCAAGTTCAACTATAATTTTTTTTTCTGGCACAGCACCACATTGGTCAGCTGTTTGGAACGTGCGTGTGTGTGTGTGTGTGTGTGTGTGTGTGTGCATGTCCACCAAATATTTTGCACAGGAAAGCCAGCCGTTATTAACCCATTCAGTCTGGGAAAGCATTTTTGTCCTAGATTTTAGCTATACTGTAATAACTAAATCGTCGCGTGTCGGGTAGAAACCCCACTATGTCCACAACTGTTACTTTTTCAGGATTCAAACTCAAAAGTAGCAGATCTACAAGATCAAAACTGAGATTGTGGATCTGCTACTTTTGATGCTTTTGTGTGATGCCGTAGTATGATCAAGTATGACGTTAATTTATGAAAGAAATCTGAATATGGAGATGAGAGATTTCTTAGCAACACAATCAGAAAACTAGGCTACAGTATATTTAAGGCAATTCTAGAAGTGGCCTCCGGTCAAAACTGGTTGTTTTTCTTGTCGTTGGCAGTTTGGCACTTTCTTTTTGCACAATTTACAATGAAAAACATAAGTGCATTTTGTCCAGAAGGCCCGTCTGTCTGTCTGTCTGTCGGGTCGGTTTAGCAGGCATTGTGTGTGTTTTGACCAGAATTGTGTTGTGGGAACCTGCTTGTCGCCAGGACATCCTGTGTGAGGCACAGGGCCGGGCGCTCCATATACCTCCTCAGGCCCATTCTCTCTCTCTCTCTCTCTCTCTCTCTCTCTCTGTGCTGCATTTAGTTTATAGTTCATAGTCTTTTGAATACATTTCATCATTGTCATCATCATAGCTTAGTTTTTATTTAGTTTTTGTCAGTGAAAAGGTAGTTGACAAGTCATAGATTGATGACATCCACACTGGTGTGCTCCCTGGTAAATATTATGTGAACATTCAAGTAATAGTTCTTGAGTAATCTGTCCTTGTTGGTTGGAAACATATATCCAAAAATGTTACTTTCAATTCATTGCTCTATATATATATATATAATATATATATATATATATATATATATTTTTTTATAGCAGATCCACAAGCTCAAAACACATACTACAGTGACACTGTAGTATGATAGGGCATTAATTTATGAAAAAAATTGAATATACCGGTATACTAATTGTAATAATATAAGAGGTTTCTGCCCGACAGTAACAACATGTACTAGGTTGCTTCCCCCCTGCCTGCACTGTTGCTGAGTTCAGCGGTCCCTTGCAGCCCTGGGAGAGCTGGCTCCCTCACAGCTCAGCAGCATGTCAGTTAGCTGTCAGTCTGCCTGGCACACTGGCCCTTTAGAGCACAGGTCAGGCCTTAGCAGCAGGCTCTCTGTGAAAAGCTTTGGGCTGTGTTGGTATCCATTGGAATGTGTGTGTGGATACGCCTGTCAAAATTATTACATAATCAGTCACCTAATGTCCTGATGGCAATTCTTTGAGGCAATTATTCTCACTTATAGTATAAATAGACGTTCAGACAGTATGCGTCACATCGCAACTATTTTGGCTAGTACATTATTTATCATTGGTACCGGTCATTGTCATTCATTTCTTTGCATATTTATGTTATTTGTTATATCTGCTTGGTGCAATGTTTGTTTTCAAAAACCTAAAAGGCAAACTTGTAACAGCATTTATTTTGTCGCTGTCGGGTGGGAACCTCATATGTTCCAAAACAGTTTTTCAGGATTCAAATTGAAAAGTAGCAAAAATAGCAGACGCTTGTCAAGCGTGTAGATCTGATACTTTTGCTGCTTTCGTGTGGCGCTGCGCTGTAGTAGTAGTATTACGATGATTAAGTAGAGGGCATTCATTTACGGAAAAGTCGCAAAGAGTTAAAATTTGGAGATAAGAGGTTTCTGCCCGACAGATATGATTTACATACGTTCCAGACGGTGTTCAATGTCAAAAGCACAGTTAAATCGTCAATCTCAATCAATGGTCAGTTCACCGTACTCCACGATCCCTTACCATATCTGATAAGCGACCCCCACCCCCCCGCCTGTGGAATGTGAACACTGGAGTGTGGGAAGCTCTGGCAGGGAGCCAACGGACGTGGGGTCTCACCTCCTCCACCCCTCCCTCCCTCCCTCCCCTGTTGACCGTGGAGGAGTTCATGATTCTCAGCCACCCCGCCTCCCCCATAAATAACGGCCTTAATGAACACGCTCTCCTTCTCCTTAGGGCTGTCACGATCAGTATGTAGGACGGTCGGTGAGGCTTATTGTCGCCGGTATCAGCAGAGAACACGGGAGTCTATACCGATGCTAGGGTTGAAGAGGGTTGGAAAAAAAAGAAGCTTCCTAAAGATTTGGGATTGCTATGTAACCTGCCCTCTCTTTAGCGAGAGGGCAGGGAAGGGTTAGTTCACGTATCGGCAAGAAAACTATACAGCTCTGTTCTGGAAATGCTGTGCGTGTGTGGTAGTCATGACGACGTGCCAAAGCCACGGCCATGTGGCCTCCAACCCCAAACCGCAATTTGTTTCTTTTTTCCAAGAGCCAAGTTAGAAAAATGCACAAATCAAACCCATTAAGACCTGAGGCAGATTCTACAAATGCCTTCTAAATCAGTTAATTTCATGTCAAGGACCCCCAAAATTATATATTATGCTTGGACCCTCCATCTGAAAATGCTGTGTGCCAGGGACCGCTAGAAGAGAAGATTTGTGTGTTAAGAAAATTATTCAAACACTTCAACACAAGATTTTCCAAATATGTTCAGCAATAGCAGATACAATATACGCGGTATGGAGTGAGCTTTTACTGTATATCTGCTATTTTGAGAACTACTGTTCTAAACCATATTGTTCAAAATCCTACGAGTTGTCTGAAACAGGTACGTTGCTATATACTATATAGCTACATGTAACATCTACAATGACACAGATGCTTCCCTGGTTTTAATGGGGTAAGAATAAATATATACAGACTACAGTATAAGCTAGCCTAGAAAAAAGTATTCTACTATATTTT
The DNA here is from genome assembly GCF_964188405.1 of Protomyctophum parallelum. Lineage (NCBI taxonomy): Eukaryota > Metazoa > Chordata > Actinopteri > Myctophiformes > Myctophidae > Protomyctophum > Protomyctophum parallelum. Next base: position 28,148,280 of record NC_139698.1, on the reverse strand, counting down.
AAAAGAAATACTTAAAGCAGTATGTTAATGCAATATAACTTATACAATTGGGGTGGATGTGTTTTGTCTCCCTGCTAGTCTATTGTGACATTTCCGTGTCAAAGGTCATGTCTCACCTAGACACCTTTTGACCTGAAGTTCAAGATTTTTATTGGCTAAATGGTAGACATTTCAGCACTTGCGCAGGAGACCAGGTTCTAGAGGAAAGTTACATATTGCAGCTTTAATGTGATTTAGATTCTTTGAGAAATTAAACACATTTGAGACACATTCTGAGTTCAACGGTCTTGTCTATTAATTTGTTACTAATTTGAGCATTTCCGTGGAAATCAGGAACATTCCAAATTCATTTCAACATTGTGCAAAGAAGTCTGACCCTTCCCAGGCTGTGGAATAGTGTTTTTTTAACCACTTAAGTTATACCCATACTGAGTTGACCGGGTCTCTAGTCTTCCACAGAAAATAGCTAATCTACTGTACAAGATGGGGCTAGGCAATTAACTGGAAATATATACCAAATACATTTGGGACCAATAACCGGCTTGCATGGTGTATATATGGTTAAACGGATAATCGCGTAGTAGTTATTAAAAAAATATATCAATGAATACATCTAAACACTAAATTGATTAACCACTTAACCCTGTATTCCTCGTAATCTTGAACCACTTTGAGTGCCGCGTGCCTTTTCTGGGGGAACACTCGGCAAAAATGTCAAATCTACAAGCTCAAAACACATTTATATAGGCCTCTATACAATGCGCTTTACAGTGTGCAAGTCCATGACATTAACCCATTCACACCGACCTGCTCATCGGGAGCAATTAGGGGTTCAGAGTCTTGCTCAGGGACACTTTGACACCAACCCTGGGGGATCCAACTGGGAACCTTCTAGTTCCCAAGTGGCCACTCTACCTCCTGAGTCACTGCCACACCAGCACAGTTACAGCTCAAGTCCCTTTTACTAGGACTACAAGTGGTTTTAAAAACCTACATCTCTCTCTCTCTCTGTCTCTCTCTGTCTCTCTCCCCCTTGCAGATGATGAAGTTGAGCAGCAGCAGCACGGCACACCGGAGGGAGGGGAGGGGGGCAGCACGGGCGACGGGACCCCTCCCCCCAAGCGCAAGGGAAAGTTCTCCACCCTGGGCAAGATCTTCAAGCCCTGGAAGTGGAGGAAGAAGAAGAGCAGCGACAAGTTCCAGGAGACGTCAGAAGGTCGGTCAACCTCAATATATCAATTGCTTTATTGCCCAAAATGTAAAAAAAAAATGAACTATTTTAATGTAAAGTATGATTTGAACATGCATGGTAGGATCATTATCAGACTTACATTTACCGTTCAACTTCTTGTTTATGCCCCAAATGATTGGATGTACAGGTTTTGTATCAATTTGCAGCAATTGTAGAAATATGAGGCCTTAACTCCTTCAATGCCACATGACGCCCTTGGACGCCTTTCCCGTGACGCCCTCGTTGCCACTGGCGCCTGATGACGCCTTAAAAATAAATAAAAATAAAAATTCTAAAACATCCAGATTTGACTTCATCCAGATTTTGAAAATTCCTCTAATCTGGTGTTCAGGTGATTATATGCACATTACATGCACAATATAATTACAAATTCTTTCTTTTATTTATAATGGACTTCGGTGGCAACGAGGGCGTCCACTCAGTGTGTTCACTCAGTGTGTTCACTCAGTGTGTTCACTCAGTGCGTCCACTCAGTGTGTTCACTTGTGTTCACTCAGTGTGTTCACTCAGTGTGTTCACTCAGTGTGTTCACTCAGTGCGTCCACTCAGTGTGTTCACTCAGTGTGTTCACTCAGTGTGTTCACTCAGTGTGTTCACGCAGTGTGTCCACTCAGTGTGTTCACTCAGTGCATCCACTCAGTGCGTCCACTCAGTGTGTCCACTCAGTGTGTTCACTCAGTGTGTTCACTCAGTGTGTTCACTCAGTGTGTTCACTCAGTGTGTTCACTCAGTGCGTCCACTCAGTGTGTTCACTCAGTGCATCCACTCAGTGCGTCCACTCAGTGTGTTCACTCAGTGTGTTCACTCAGTGCATCCACTCAGTGCGTCCACTCAGTGTGTTCACTCAGTGTGTTCACTCAGTGCATCCACTCAGTGCATCCACTCAGTGCGTCCACTCAGTGTGTTCACTCAGTGTGTTCACTCAGTGCATCCACTCAGTGTGTTCACTCAGTGCGTCCACTCAGTGTGTTCACTCAGTGCGTCCACTCAGTGCGTCCACTCAGTGTGTTCACTCAGTGTGTTCACTCAGTGCGTCCACTCAGTGCGTCCACTCAGTGTGTTCACTCAGTGCGTCCACTCAGTGTGTTCACTCAGTGCGTCCACTCAGTGTGTTCACTCAGTGCGTCCACTCAGTGTGTTCACTCAGTGCGTCCACTCAGTGTGTTCACTCAGTGCGTCCACTCAGTGCGTCCACTCAGTGTGTTCACTCAGTGCGTCCACTCAGTGCGTCCACTCAGTGCGTTCACTCAGTGCGTCCACTCAGTGCGTCCACTCAGTGCGTCCACTCAGTGTGTTCACTCAGTGCGTCCACTCAGTGCGTCCACTCAGTGCGTCCACTCAGTGTGTTCACTCAGTGCGTCCACTCAGTGCGTCCACTCAGTGTGTTCACTCAGTGCGTCCACTCAGTGCGTCCACTCAGTGTGTCCACTCAGTGTGTTCACTCAGTGCGTCCACTCAGTGCGTCCACTCAGTGTGTCCACTCAGTGTGTTCACTCAGTGCGTCCATTCAGTGCGTCCACTCAGTGTGTTCACTCAGTGCGTCCACTCAGTGCGTTCACTCAGTGCGTCCACTCAGTGCGTCCACTCAGTGTGTTCACTCAGTGCGTCCACTCAGTGTGTTCACTCAGTGTGTTCACTCAGTGCGTCCACTCAGTGCGTCCACTCAGTGTGTTCACTCAGTGCGTCCACTCAGTGCGTCCAGTCAGTGTGTTCACTCAGTGTGTTCACTCAGTGCGTCCACTCAGTGTGTTCACTCAGTGCGTCCACTCAGTGCGTCCACTCAGTGTGTTCACTCAGTGCGTCCACTCAGTGCGTCCACTCAGTGTGTTCACTCAGTGCGTCCACTCAGTGTGTCCACTCAGTGTGTCCACTCAGTGTGTTCACTCAGTGCGTCCACTCAGTGCGTCCACTCAGTGTGTTCACTCAGTGTGTTCACTCAGTGCGTCCACTCAGTGTGTTCACTCAGTGTGTTCACTCAGTGCGTCCACTCAGTGTGTTCACTCAGTGCGTCCACTCAGTGCGTCCACTCAGTGTGTCCACTCAGTGTGTTCACTCAGTGTGTTCACTCAGTGTGTTCACTCAGTGTGTTCACTCAGTGTGTTCACTCAGTGCGTCCACTCAGTGTGTTCACTCAGTGCGTCCACTCAGTGCGTCCACTCAGTGTGTCCACTCAGTGTGTTCACTCAGTGCGTCCACTCAGTGCGTTCACTCAGTGCGTTCACTCAGTGTGTTCACTCAGTGTGTTCACTCAGTGTGTTCACTCAGTGCGTTCACTCAGTGCGTTCACTCAGTGCGTTCACTCAGTGCGTTCACTCAGTGTGTTCACTCAGTGTGTTCACTCAGTGCGTTCACTCAGTGCGTTCACTCAGTGCGTTCACTCAGTGTGTTCACTCAGTGCGTCCACTCAGTGTGTTCACTCAGTGCGTCCACTCAGTGCGTCCACTCAGTGCGTCCACTCAGTGTGTTCACTCAGTGTGTTCACTCAGTGTGTTCACTCAGTGCGTCCACTCAGTGTGTTCACTCAGTGCGTCCACTCAGTGTGTTCACTCAGTGTGTTCACTCAGTGCGTCCACTCAGTGTGTTCACTCAGTGCGTCCACTCAGTGCGTCCACTCAGTGCGTCCACTCAGTGTGTTCACTCAGTGTGTTCACTCAGTGTGTTCACTCAGTGCGTCCACTCAGTGTGTTCACTCAGTGCGTCCACTCAGTGCGCCCACTCAGTGTGTTCACTCAGTGTGTTCACTCAGTGCGTCCACTCAGTGCGTCCACTCAGTGCGTCCACTCAGTGCGTCCACTCAGTGTGTTCACTCAGTGCGTCCACTCAGTGTGTTCACTCAGTGCGTCCACTCAGTGCGTCCACTCAGTGCGTCCACTCAGTGCGTCCACTCAGTGCACTTGAACCTAATCGAGAGACAATTCCATTGAAAAGCCAGTAATTTTGGGGCAGCGTTAATAGTAATGGTAATAGGCTTCTGATCAGAAACACACAGCGACCCTGCCTGACCGAAGATCTGTGTGTGTGCGTGTGCGTGTGCGTGTGGGTGCAGTTCTGGAGAGGCAGATGTCGATGAGACGAACGCGACAGGAGCTTATAGAACAGGGAGTGCTGAAGGAGCTCCCAGACAATGGTAGTCTCTCTCTCTCTCTCTCTCTCTCTCTCTCTCTCTCTCTCTCCATGTCCATCACCGCCACACACACTCATGGATTAAAGATCTCAGCCTGATTTCAGTCATTTGGATTCCATAGAAGCTATTGTAAATAAAAATTGAAATAATTGTGTCCACATCCCTCCTTCATCTGATACACAGACCAAGTAGGAAACTAATGGTACCATATTATCATGGAGTATTAGAGAGGGCCAATTATATGACGATTTTTCAGTTATGCAGGTCCATTTGGTTTCATTTTACACTCGCAAGAGTTAAATTATTGTTAAACATCTGCATTACATAATTTACAGGAAGTCTTAAAAAAATTAGAGAATGTTGCCTGTTGTCTCTCCTATGATACCACATCATTCAATACAACATGGAATTGTGGACAAAGTCCTATCCGTCGACAACACAATATTCTGTCTCGGGTCGGAGAGGCTACGTCTCATCAGATGGTGGTCTGATGGCGAACGGCGGCACAAATGGCCAATAGATAGAGGAGTATGAGAAAGGGTTGAAAAGCCCTGCGTTAACTCGGGTGTCTCTCACTCTCTAACTCACGTCTCTGTCTGCAGCAGAGGCCGACGACGCGCAGAGCGTCAAGCAGCCCTACGTGAAGAACGGCCACACCCTGCCCGTGGGGGGCGGCGGGGGCGGGGGCGGGGGCGGGCACGGCGTTGGGCGGAGCCCGTGCAACCAGGGCAAGCTGCCCTCAGAGCCTGACTTCAGGATGAACCAGGCCTGGATAGCACAGCAGCAGCAGCAGCAGGAGGACCGTAGGGGGCGCTATCATCCCGACGCAGGAGCAGACCGACGGGGTGGACATCCCCAGGTGAGATCCGCAGAGGAACTGTGGATTATTTTCCTGGCTGTCGGGCAGATGCTGTGTGATGCTGTGGGACCTACAACACCACATACAGTATTAAAAGTAGCAGATCCACAAGCTTGAAATGTAGCGTGAAGCGACGTGCTTTGAGCATGTAGGTCTGCTACTTTTGTTGTTTTTCAATTTGAATCCTGAAAATGTCATTATTTTGACATATGGGGTTTCCACCCGACAGAGACAATTTGATCAGTGGGTCTCAGACTTCTTCTTCTTCTTCTTGTGTTTTTTCTAATGTTTTTTTCTTTTCTTTTTTACTTGAATTTTGGGGATTCCAAAAGCACGTAAAATAGTAGATATAATATCTGCTCGTTTTGATGCTTTTGTGTGACGCTGTAGTGTGATCAAATATGGCGTTAATATACGGAAGAAATATATATCAAATAATTACAACCAGGGTGATTATTATGTATTGACCCCCCCCCCTAACCCCCCCCAGGGTCACAGAGGAGGTGGTGGGCTGCAGCAGGAGGACCTGCGGCGAGGAGGAGGAGGGGGAGTGGGGCCGCGGGCGGTGCCACCGCTGCACGCCGAGGGCGAGTGGAGGTCCAACATGGCGTGGCAGGGACAGCTGGGGCCGGGGGACATGAAGGACACCGGTCACCACACTGGGCGGCGCGGAGGCAGGCTCCACCCGGAGGACGGCCAGAGGTCACGGCCCCACCTGCAGAAGGCCCCGTCGGAGGACGGCAGGAGGTCCCGGCCCCCCGAGGCGGAGTGGAGGCCCACCCTCACCCGACACACGTCCGAGGACGGAAGGACCGGCAGAGGTGAGCCGAGCCGCCCCGACCCCATCCCCCCCCTCTCTCTTCTCTCAATAGAACGGTCAAGAACGCTCGTCTAATCCGGCGAACTCCTAACCTCAGCAAAACTATGACTAAACCGATCTTTATTCCTAAACTTAACCTCAGCAAAACTATGACTAAACCGATCTTTATTCCTAAACTTAACCTCAGCAAAACTATGCCTAAACCTAACCCTATAGAGCACCGAAGTCTGACGTCAATAGTCGTAGAGGGTGCTAAGTCCATGGGTTTAGGACCCCATGTTATTCTCCATAGAGAAAGTACTTCCGTGAACCAGAGGATGAGCGAGTGACGTCAGGACTTCGGTGCTCTATTCCTCAGTGAAACTATACCTAAACGTAACCTCAGGAAAACTTTGCCTAAACCTAAACTTATATTCCTAACCGTATTAACTGCATACAAGAACGGCTCCATCCCAGACTGGCTGTGAAAAACACACACACACACACACACACACACACACACACACACACACACACACACACACACACACACACACACAGCCTAGACTAGATCGCACTGGTCAGTTCAGAATGAAAGCCAGACATTCCTCTGCCTTGTGGAACGCCTGGAGGAGACAAGAGGCTATACTCCATGATTCTGATCCTCCTGCCATCATGAGGTCCATCATGTGGCCCCAATGTTATGTGCAGACTGACTGAACGTATGACGCATGGATTAAAGCTCTCAGTCACTACGTCTGATTCCATTACAAGTCTTCTATGAAAAAAAGGGCATAACAATATGCTAATAATGGCAACAGTAATAACAATTCTAATAAAAATAACTATTTCTAGATAGTTAAAGGTCTTGTTGACACTCAGTCTGAATTTTCATTTTGTTTCACTTCATTATTCAGACTGAAAGCCCTCCCCACGGCAGCAGTTTATGGGATGGGTCTTCGGTGATTGGTTCATACCAACCAATAGTAGGAAAGCAGATGACGTTGTTGTCAATCATGTGGCTATGGCTAACCCGTTTGCTAACCAAACAAACACAGCCAACGAGCGCTACTAGTATGTAAACAAAAGCGGTAAAATATGTCGGATGATGATGTTTATAAAACCTCTCGTGTCTGTAAAGAAACTATTTATCATACATTGATTTAATAGCCAGATTGATACGGTCGTGAGTTACCGCAGTGGGGGCAGCAATGTTTGTTGTCTGACGCTGTTGAGTGGTGGGGCTGATGGCCAATCAGCTGCTACGATCAGATTTTCGATCGAGAATGACGTGGTCGTAGGGAGAGACTCCAGACCTGAATCGCCAGAACATATTTTCTTAATGGGCGTGGCTATAGTGATTCAGGGCTGGAGCCAGGCTACTTGTTTCCATTAAGGTCCTGTGTATTCGATTCATTGGGACATTTAAAGACATATATAATATAGTAATACCGGTATGCAAAAACATCATATATACAAGTATATAATGATGGGGGGCCAGTTACAACTTGAAGTCAGTAGGTGCTCTTTTAGAACGGTTTTAAAGGGGGGTAAGGATTAAATCGTCATTCGCAGTTATATGTATGACAATTAATCGTCACTTTATATGTTGTAGATGTCTGTCTGTCTGTCTGTCTGTCTGTCTGTCCTCGTGTCCTGTCCTCCCCAGATATAGACCCCATGGGCTCCCAGGGGCCATGTTCCCAGGGGCTCTGCTCCAGCTACCGCTGTCCTATTCCAGAGCTACAGGGAGAGGGAATAGCTCGTCCTAGCTAGCTCCTCCTAATTAATGCGACACCACATCAGTAGGCCAGTACTGCCCTTTTAGTGCTTCAATGCTGTTGGGCTCGGTGCTGCTAATGGGTGCTGAGGAGCTGACGTTTATTGGTTTAGCTTTAAACCATTACGCTTTGAGGGGATGCTATTGCTCCTACTACTACACGCCTGTTAGATGTCAGTTATCCTGTTGAATGGCTTCCATCGTGCCACACACACACACACACACACACACACACACACACACACACACACAACTCACTTTGTCTCCACAAGTTGAGTTCCTATTAGTAGTTATTCTACACTCTCTCTTTCTCTCTCAATCTCTCTCTCTCCGTTACTCTCACTCCCTCTCTCTCTGTCTCCCTCTCTCTCTTCTTCCCCCCCCCCCCCTCCGCCACACACACACACACACACACACACACACACACACACACACACACACACTCTCTCTCTCTCTCGTACTTGGAGCTTACTCACTCACTCCCTTTTTCACTCGTTCTCTTTCCCTCCCTTCCTCATGGTTTTGCTTCATCCCTTTCCCGTGACCTACTTCCTCCTTTGGTCGTGTGACATCATCGCCATGAAGTGTGTGTGTGTGTGTGTGACTGTGTGTGTGTGTGTGTGTGCGCGCTAACCTACTGTACTTGCAAGAACCAAAATGTGTCCACAAGTATAGTAGAATTTGAGAAATGAGGACAATGTTCCTGGTCCTCACAAGAGAAATGATTGTTTCATGGGTTCAAAAGGATTTTGAGGGGCTTACCGTTGGTTCACAATGTATAGCAGTGCGACACATTGTGAACCTGTAGATCTGCAATTTTCCGGCTTATGGTAAACGGCCCCAAAAAAGTGTGTGTGAGTGTGTGGTTGCAGGAGCATGGAGGGTGGTGGTGGGGGGGGGAGGCCTTCGGGTGGTAATTACAGCCGCCTCCACTGTTTATCTTGGCAGCTGATCCCCAGATAACGTAATTCTCAAGGCAGCGCTATCGCTCGTGTGCGCGCGCGCACACACACACACACACACTCACACTCACACTCACACTCACACTCTCTCACACACACACACACACACACACACACACAGAGAGAGAGAGCCTGGAGTGGTAAAGCGGCAGAAAGCGGCCTCGTTTGCTCAGTTCCCCTCGCTCACTCAAACATTTAAATATGCAAATTCCCAACCTGATATTGCAAGTGTTTTGCAAGTGGGCAAAATACTTGAAAACAATTAATCATAATAACATGAGTTTAAACATAATGAATGTATGTGAAAAGTTGTATGAGTTTTTATTGTGATACAGACAGGAACTTAACCCATTAAGACACGATGAGGCCGATTCCACAAATACCTTATAAATGAGTAGTGCTCAAACGTTTTCATGCCAAGGTAGAAAATAGTTTGTTTCAGGGACCCCCCAGAAGGGAAGATTTGTGTTAAAAATATAATAGTAATAATAATAATCACTCAAAATGTTTTCAAGACTTTTCACAAATAGCAGATGTACAACTGTTCTACCACTCTTATACTGTAGCTCAAATCTAAACTGACATAAATTATTTCTTGTTTTTAATGGTTTAAAGTATACCATGTTAGTTCCTATTGATACGAGCTGGAACACTGGTTTGATTCATCATTAACATTAACTTGTCTTTTGCCATCTACGTGAATATTCGTACCCCCCCCCCCCCCCCTATTATTTATATGATGCAAGTTGTCCCTTCTACCTTTACTTCTACTGGCTGAAGTGTGCTGGACTTTAGCTACTTCACTTTACCTACAACAACAAAAATAGTTTTTGGGGTGGAATGAATTGGCATAACGACTACATTCACACTTGTGTGAAGTGAGCAGCGCTCGTATCATCACACATCGCATTCCTTGCTCAGTCAATCAGCTGAGCACATTCCGTGCTCATACAGACACACAAAGCTGTGCATATGAGTGGCTATAGCACCGCTCAAAAAAGGGGTAAAAAGAAAAAGAGAAAATGTTTGCGAACCACCGATCTCACGGAAGGACATTGTGTGATAGAAGCTTTTCTGTCTGTTGTCCTTTCTCCTTCCATTGATCCAGACGTATTGGCCTCAATCTCTGCTGAGTAGAAGGGATACAGGCCTGTGTGATGACAAGCCCATTTATCGGACACAGTCAGGTGGGATGAGCTCTAATTCCATCCTAGCTATTTACACCTTTTCCGTAGGTATAGAATGTAGGTCAGGGTGCTTTCGAAGCAGCACTAGGACATATGCAAACCTATAGAAACAACATGAACATACGATGGTCGTCAAAGACAGTGATACTCAAAGCTGGGACCAGGAACCCCCTGCTGTCCTTTAGTACGTTCCACAGGGTCCCCAGCCAAATTAGTTAATATAATGAGAATCAGTTTAACCACATATACATGTAGACTATATTAAAAATAAAGAAAAAAGGTTTATATTTTTTAAACATTTGAACAACATATATCTTGTATGGGCGACGTCGTCCCTTGCACAAGTTGTTTTCAGATGGGGTTCTGCGGCCAAAAACATGAATTTGAGGGTCCTTGACATGAAAAGGTTTGAGAAGGACTGGTCAAAGGCTCTAAATACACCGCTAGCGCCCCCTTAAGGCTATGCTGATCCTCACACCCAACCAGGCCAAGAGTGGTTTTGAACTGACAGACTGCTATTCCATCTTCAAGCTTAACCCATTCTGACCTGAGATCAGATTCATACGAGGTTTCCGCCGGACACACACTGGTCTGATTAACCCATTCTGACCTGAGATCAGATTCTAAAAAATGTCAGTCGTTCTTCGATTTTTCAAAAAATAGCAGACCTACAAGCTTGTATCGCGCCACTCGGTGGCGCGATATGAGCTTGTAGATCTGCTATTTTTCAATAGATAAAGCATAACATGATGCCAACACCAAAATGGGTGCCCGGACAGAATGGGTTAAAACATATCATGGTGTGTAGCATTATTTTGACCTTGTAGATCTGCTACTTTAGTTTGACACTAGTATGACGAAGTAGGAATTAAAAGTTAAAACCTTGAAAAAAATCATTATGACCCGTTTCTATGCTGTCTCTTACTTTATCTCCATCCTCTCCTTTCTCACCAAAAAAACCTACAAAATGACGGAGCGCACATGAAAAACAATTCCACCAGCTTCTGTACACCTGTGAACCTGTAATGTGACAATGAAGCCGACTGTCCCTTTGTGTTCCGTCTCCGTAGATCCAGACAGCCATTATGTCCCCGACATGGACGCGCTGCGGGACACCCTCCGAGAGCCGCTGCCCCCCAAGCAGTCCGTCATGCCGCCCAAGTGGTTGGTGAGCCCCGCGTCCCCGGAACCCGGCGCCGGAGAGACGGGATCGCTGCGGACCCCGCCCAACCACCACCCCCACCACCATCACCACCACCACCACAACAACAACACCATGCCGTACTCCTCCCCCTCGGCGGGGCCCAAGCCCGCCCGGTCTGTCTCTGCCGGTGCCGGCAGCCCCCAGGGGCCTCCGGCCGCGTTGAGCCTCACGCCCACCTCCGGCGCCAAGCAGCCGCCCATGCCCCCGCCCAAACCGGTGAACAGGACCAACGCTGCCTTGATGGGTGAGTAGTACCGTACCGCCCTGCGATGTCGTCATGTGATCTGCACCGGATCCATGCTCGTTCTCTCAACGTGGGGTACCGCTAGTGGTCCTTGAGGAGGGTTCCAGGGGATCTCACTAGCAAAATGAATGATGCCAAATGTCCGTGCCAAAAGATAAAATAATACAAAAACTAAATTCAAAACATTTATATACCAGAACTAATAAAGGTAAAGTATTAAGGGACAGGCTTGGGCATATTAGTTAATACAGTGTTTACCAGCTTAAATTACACATAGTTTATTTATATCATCAAAATCATTAATATCTGCAACATAATCGGACCACACCTTTATGAATGGAATGATAGACCAAATGGACCCTCGTGGTCTGGAAGTCGAGGAGAAACGGAAACAAATGGACCTGAATAAGGGGGCCGTGTTGACCAGAAAGTGTGTAGTTGGCGGCTCCTGTTTTCCATGCATTTATATGGTAAAGATGTGCTGGTGATACTCTTCCCAGCAGCTATTAAGCATCGTGCTTCAAGCACTCTCGTCCGTCTGTCCTGTGTTTTTGGACGGGCAAGCACCTCAAGAAAATAGTTCAACGTTTAGGATGAGTACTGCTGATCAATGTCACGTTTGATCCACCTGGCTGTGTTCGACAGCCCGGTCATTCATGACATGTTTACCGTTGTTTCAGCGAGGCTATTTGTGCTAATAACGCAGACGACAGGACGTTTAAGCAGAAAAAGGGTTGATATAGTCGAACCATAGACTCTAAAGAATATGGACAAAGGTCACATAACCCATCGGTTTCTACTGACCCGTTTTGAAGCTTCTTTTTCGGCTAAATCAAATCAACCATCTTGGAAACATCCGGTTCCGAAAACGACTGCTAGGCTGCAACCAGCAAGGGCGCGTCTTCACTCGGTAGAACCAGTAGAAGCCCTAGAAACATACCATATTTTATCATACATTCTAAAATTAATGGGACTACAAAAAAAACGCATATCATGATAATGAATAAAAATACTTTAAACTAGCGAACTAACATTTAAAATATTCATGAAACGGTTTCCTAAAATCAAGTATAAAGTCCGGCCAAAACCTCGTTAATTTGAATGTAGTGCTTCTGTAGCCAGTAGAAGGGTAAAATAGCAACATCTGCTGGGCCATTAATGGGAACTGCAGGGAATTGTGTTCTTCCGTGTGAGCCTCAAGAACTGTCCCTTGCCGCCTGATGCAACCTTTGTGAGCGTTCTGGACGTGATATCCAAAGCACTGCTGCAAATGCGTGCTGTGGACGTCAGCCCCTAAGGGTCCACTCCTTTCCACTTGTATGTACACTCTCAGAGATACATGACTAAAGATTTTACAGTCTATACATTGGGGTCCCAGATATGCAATTTGCATAAGATATTGGGTCCGTGGCTTAATGCATATTAAACTGCATCATAATTGGTATAATTATAGAGCTAACATATCCACTTGTTAAGTCATGCGTTATGCGCAGTCAGGCGCTCACTCGTTGGAACATGTAGTCGCATTTACCCACAGGCGTTCACACACAGGAGTAGTTTTCTGCATACTGTAGTGCACTGCACAGTGCACACAACACGTGCGCACTCACGCATTGCACAAGTGCACAAGTGACAGCACAAAGGACTCTTCTGTGCTCGTATGACAAACAACATGGACAGGCTCTCCCCAGAGAGTCAACATAGTAAACCATGCAAACACACAAGTAACTAAGTATAAATCATAACTCTAATTATATCATCATCATAACCCCAACCCCTAAACCTAACCAGTCTAGATGTCTAATTTGTTTTTTTTTTATGTTTTTTTTGTGGCTTTATTTTATATTTTTTATGGAGGGACAGACAGTAGGCTGACAGTAAATGGGGAGCAAGATGGGGGGAAGACATGCAGTAAAGGCCGTCGGGATCGGGAGTCGAACCCGCAGCACACTGCCAGACTGGGTTACCAGCCAAGGTGCCTGGACCGCTGAGCCACGGCCCAGGCCCTAGATGTCTAATTCTAACCCTAATCACAACCATCTTTTTTTTTTCTTTTACCATTAAACAGTTTCTCCTGTGAGGACCTGGAAAATCGTCCTCACAACGTATATTTCTCTAATTCTGCTCTACTTATCAGACATTTTGTCCTCACAAGTATAGCAACAACAAGTACACACACGCACACGGAGCGAGACGTGCTGTATACTGTATCCTGGTAATGATGCTAGGTGAAACAGCTTGAGCAGCTGTTCCCCAGATGACTGCTTAATAAGCCTGTGGACTATTTGGAGGCAGTGCTTCACTGTACTGTATGCAGTGAAGGAGATAAGAAGGGACTCTGGTGGCTGATGATAGGAGCTGTTGCTGCTGGCTTCATGTCTCATTGTTAACGTTGTTTACCATGGGCTTCTCTCCTTGGGGGTTCTGGACTTTATTCCCTTTAGCGCATGGCTGTCTCTTTCTTATCTGCGGGGATGGTGATAGAACTGGTGCCTCTATCTTGTTTTGATATCGCTTAATGCAATTATATCGGCCTTGATAGTGGCGGCTGAAATGTGTCCCCGTTGCCGGTAATGTAACTTAATGTAACAATGGGCCAGCAATGTAACAATGAGCCAATATGAATGGTGCAATGCTAAAAGTGTTTTTTTTTTTTTTTTGTTACAACCAAATGTGCATTGTTAAAAAGTGAAATCACTGCGGTAAAAGGCGTCTCTCGGTCTCCCCAGCTCTTTAATAAACATAAAATACACTTCCAGGTGGGTTACGGATTTCACCCAACCTCACAAAGATCATTTAATAGCTTGCGTTCCAGTTCCCATTTTGTCTGCTCATTTTCATCACGTCACGGTTAAATGAGTTGGTATCCTCTGACCTGAAAATGTGTTTTCTGTTTACCATAGAGCCGGAGAGCATAGAGACCTCTGTTACTGAACAACCACACCACAGCAATGATTACCGAATATAGAGCTATTTTAACACTTCTTTTAACAAAATAAATTCACTTAACTGCTCTTTTAATTTAACTGAGGGTGTACAAATGAAACCAAATGGACCTCTAACTAGGGTCTATTTGATCCCAATTGTACAATCTAAGAGTTACAAATGGATAAAAGAACCCAGATTCTCATCTGACCTGTGCTTGTTTACTGCGCGAGGATAACTCCTCAAATCGGGCAAAAAATGGTCAGACACCTCACTTTGTTTTGTAGTTTATCGCCAACGTCTAGCAGATGGAGCGAGTTGCACCACGCTGTGTGGAAATTAGCAGTGGGCGCCAGCATTTTCTGCTTCACAAAAGCAGAGCACCAGGCCAATGACCAGACTGGTCCCACTGACTCTCCTGTCTCTATTTTAGAGCAAGAAATATATTATTATCTGTCGATCCTATGGATTACAGCAGGGCAGGGCTTCTCAAAGTGCGTGCCGTGGCACCCTAGGGTGCCTTGACGCGAGTCCAGGGATGCCGCAGAATAGTTCGAGAATATTTGGAATTCATCAATATCACTTCAGTTTTACCACTTCCTTGGACTCTCTATACTTAATAACTAGATCGGCTATTTTTAGTGAATGTTCCCCCCAGAATAGGAATGCTGGGGTTTAAGTAAACGTTAAGTATAAAAGTCATTTTCAGTCTGTCCTAATGGAAACAAATAATATTCACTCCAGTTTTCCTCGTAACATACTCTCAGATTTACATATTTACGTACTGTTAATATGGCAAAAGGTGCTATAAAGTAAGAATGTAATTAAGGTGTGCCGTGGATGACAACGTTACAGGGTTGACCTGAGTGTGTTTATAGTCATGATTCACCAGGATCCTGGATGGCTTGATTCTATGCTTAAAATCATTTATATACCGGTATAATTTTTTTGAAATCTCTATGTATCTATCTATCACTGCTATGCCCTAAGACCTGATTTAGTAGGCCTACTGATGCATGTATAGTCCACACAACGTAAAATCTGTAGTTATATTTATCATGTTCCCAATTTATGTTGAGCCTTTTGAAAGCATTCCCAGTAAACACTGATCGAAGCTGTAGTCTACATCATCACAAAAGGCTTTTTCATCTTTATATTCAAACTGATTCAGACCGATTATCTTGATATCGGCTCAAATCTAAACTGATATTGCATTCTACGGGTGATATCACCACCGACTCCGACATGACAGCCGATTAATCGTGTACAACCGGAGCTGTGAATATAATTATCAATGGAAGCAAAGTATTTAAAAGGTGAACACTGTAAACGATGGAAGGTTATTGGGAGCGGGGGCAGACATGAGGTAGAGGAGAAAGAGAAAAGAGCCCCATAAGCGCCCCCTGCTGCGTACACTGTGTCCATCCACATGCTTGCCAGTCATTCCATGGTCTCCTCCCCTCCCCCGTCAGCCTCCGCCCTGCAGGGGGCAGACCATGCCCAGCTTCCCCTCCACTGGTCCTGCTGGAAGCGGGAGTGCGACTATGACGTCTACCTGTCCCTGCCCGTCTACCTGTGCCGGCGGGCGGGAGGCCTGCGCTCAGGTAAAGCAAAGCCACGCCCCCACCCCCCTCCTCTCTGGTGGTATCCCGCCCCCGCACGGCCCGGGGGGCGGAGCCTGAGGCTGCTCCTCCTCCATGTCGGCTCCGTTTCTATAGCTGTCCTTTTTTAATGGCCGTCGGATGCTGGCGTTGATTAACTTGCCTATGGCCTGGAATGTACATGGCACTTTGATTTGACTGCATGAGCGTAACAAGTGTGCGTGCGTGTGTGCGAGCTGCGTGCGTACGTGTGTCTGTGCGTGTGTGTGTTAATAAAGGGGGAGAGAGTAAGTGAGTGTTGGTGTAAGTGCTTGTACCTCAGGCATGTAGAATGAGGAACGTTTGTTCTGAAACATTGAACTGTGGACTGCTCTGCATCAGGTGAATGAACCTAAGGCAAAACAACAACAACAACAACAACAACAACAACAACAACAACAACAACAACAACCTCCTCTTCGGGTCAAAACCACGTGCTATAGTTCCACAACGAAAGCAATCCAGCATATGGAAAAACAAACAGTCCATCAAAGGGAAAGTGCTCCAGTGGCAGGCCAGCCTGGTGACAGGCACTGGGGGATGGGTGGCTGTATGAATGGATGGATGGAGCAGGGGGAAGGGTTATAAGATACTGGCTTGATTGTGTTTACAGAGGAAGTGGTAATCTAATTCACTCCAGCTTCTCGCATGCTTCAAGTCTGGCAGCTCTGAATGTCTTTGTCTCTGTTGTTGCTCTGTAGCACGGCTATCGGCTATGGCTGTTCCATGTACATGTAAAAGAAAGAAAAAATGACTCTCATTGATACAAATGTGCATGCATTTAACCGCACGGTTTGCCATTTAGCGCTCATTTGTGTGTGAGTTAAAGTGTCACGGTCACATTTGGGACGGAGAAGACGGAGAAGAACACACATTTGAGGTTCTCAATCACATCAATTTGTCTAATAATTGGCATTGTGTAGTGCAGGGGTTTCCGAGCTGAAAGGCTTGGGAATCCCAGGCGTACAGCCTGTAGGCTTGGCCAGCAGCACTGCAGCCATGTGTAGGCTTAATGTATGCAGTCATGTGTGAGCCCAGTCACTACTTGAATGCATTCATGTAGAACATGTTCAGTGCATTTGCTCACAGTGCTTGCACAATATTGTTGCACATGTCATGCGCTTACAGCGGCAGCCTGGGGAAAATAACTCCTCGTACTCTGCAAAAACTATGACTCGCTATAATGAATACATTGTCTCATAAGCCTAAAAGATAAACGGCTTCATATTGTTGTGTTATGGAAGTCTGTTTTAACTCTTCCCCTGCCGACCAACAGCAGACCTGGCTCAAGCCACCGGAGGTGCCAGCCTGGTGCCGGCCAAGCCCTCTCCGCCGATGCCACCGAAGAGGACCACCCCGGTGACCAAACGCAGCCCGGACGACGCCACGTCCCCCCAGTGCCACGCTGCCCCGTCCTCCCTGCCTGCCCTGCCCTCCCCCGACGACCACGGCGGCCTGTCGGTGGGCTTCCAGCTGCCTCCCCCTCCGCCGTCCCCGCCGCTGCCCACCCACATACCGCCGTCTCCACCCCGACAGCAGCCACACGTCCACCACAACCACCACCACCACCTGCACCACCAGCACTCCTACCCCCACCCCCTGCCGCAGCCCATCATCCCCATGCTGTTTGACCCGCCCAGCCCGCCCAGCGACCCCCCGCACCAGCGGCCGGCCCCCATCCCCCTGCACATCATGATCCAGCGGGCGCTGTCCAGCCCCGGGCCGGCCCCCGGCCAGCACCCGGACGGCTCGCTGACGCGCACGGCCCACTCGCTGCTCTTCGAGAACCCCCAGGACTTCCAGGGTCCTCTTCCTGTCAGCATCCAGCCGCTCAAACTGTGAGTTCACTCGGGTCAGGTTCGGGAGGACCCCGTTTTTTATGCAAACGTTTGGGAACCACTGTGCTAGACGCCACTCACTGCTTAGTGTTGTGTCTGAACTAGCTGGGGCTTATTTCATTACTTATCTCATTACTTACCTCATTACTTGGAGCTACAGTCCGGTAAGTTATTTTATAATGACAATGTGTTAAAGCTTTACTCTGTAACTTCCATGTCCTACTGGGGGCCTCGAACATCGTCTGATCTAAAACCTTTTAGGGAGACCCTCTGTGACTACTATATAGTCACTGTAATGTAGAGTCACTGTAATGTAGAGTCCATGACTACACCCAAGGTTTTTAGCTTGTTTTTGTTTTTTTTACATTTACCTAGCTGGGAGCTGACTCTCCCTTGCCTCCAAAAATAATTACTTCCGTCTTAATGTTATTAATAATATTAATAAAATAATCAAATGTTTGTTCCTTCCTTTGCTTTATGTAAAGCGACTTTGTTTTGGAACGTCACTCTCCACGATAGCTCCAAGATGAGCTATCGTGTGTAGGTCCTGGCAAATGCAGTGAAGGTCATCTTTTCGCGACATCGTATCCAAAAAGTAAAGGTAGTCTGAGCTAAAGAATATTCAGCTACAGATGAAAAACCATTAAATGGCTTATTTAGTCTTTAGCCTTTAGCCTCTGCCATGTTTTCCCATTCAACCAGGAAGAACCCCCGACGGCAGGTGTCAGTAGGCTACTGCCCCCAATTCGGCTACAATGGGAAAACATGGCACATGTGTGACTTAATAAGAGATTTAAAGTTATTTTCTTCATTTTTGTAATCCTGTACATTAACCCTTGGCCTACAATTCACGGAAAAAACGGAATTAATCGAAAAATCTAAACCTCCCGTTAACGGAAAAAACGGAATGACAATCAATATCAGTTATCGCGGGGTTTTTACCAAAAAACGGCCGAAATCCGCGTGATCGTGCGCTATCGTACACGCGCGCCGTCTCTGTGCGTCGCTGTAAAAAATTTGATATTTTGCGATCTTTTGGGGTTGATTTGAGGTAAATTTGACTTAGTTATGAAAAATATAGCATTAGCTTAGCAATCCGGACCAGCCAAGCTATTGACTAGGGTCAAAATACTACAGGTTGTTGTTGATCGTTGAACCGGAAGTGACTTAGGAAGATCTGTCTATTTTAGCCAAAATCAGCATAATGATGCTTTCCCGCCATCTGGTGGCGAATCGAGAGAATACATTTGCAATGAATGAAAAAAGAAAAACATCTCTTCAATCCACCAGATCTTTCTTGTATGTTAAAACGATGAATTAAAAATATGCCAATTTGTTACCCAAACCAAAAAATTGGGACTGGTAGTCTAAGGGTTTGTCTTGGACTAGCTTTACTTTTTGGATACGCTGTTGCAAAAAAGGTGATCGTTACTGCATTTGGACGGAATCTACCTCTGCTGAGACCCTACAGCCTACAGCCCTACACAGTTGGGTCTATATAATTCTCAGCTATTATTATTATTTCCATTTAATTAATTGAAGATTGATACTTTTTCCACTCGCTGCAGCAAAATACACTGCTGGTGTGAACAGGCTCTGTGCATACTGTAACCGTTATCCTGGGTTTCCAGAAGGTGGCTTCAGTTTCCCATAGCTTTGTTTGCTTGACTTGGCAGCATATTGAAACCACATGTTTCCTGTTCCTGTCGGCTGCGGAGCCAATCAGACAAAGCTATGGGCAACCAGACCGGAACAGGAAACGTGTACATGCCAGCTTCTGGAAACCCAGGGACTATTCAGTGTCAACCCATTAAATCTCGCAAAGCATCTGTGTAATTTTAGATTTTTGCGTTGGCTAATCAAAAAGAAGAAAGTGTGATATACTGGTTTAGAAGCCATTTGTGGAATCGGCCTCATGTCTTAACACATTCGATGCTTTAGACGAGCATTCTTGACCTATTGAATAAATAGAAATACACAAGGTGCTGAGCATCTGAGCATCCAAGATGGCGACAAACTGAACGCCCGTCATACTAAAATTGGCATCCATGGGTTAAACTGAAATGTCCCCCCGACTAGAGCTGAGGATGACTACTCTGAGGAGGAGGAAGAGGAGGAGGAGGAGGAAGACGATGAAGAGGAGGTGCCGTACGATGGGGAGATCCCGCAGCCCGAGCTGGAGCCTCGGAGCCGGCGGTGCCTGGTAGGCGATGCCGGAGGAGTGACCATCATCCTACCGGAGGGTAGCAACAGCAGTGAGGAGGAAGAGGAGGAGGAGGAGCTGGAGGAAGAGGAGGAGGACGAGGTAGGCATGGGACTATTAATCGCTTTCACTAATAACCACGGTTTAATGGAACTCTTCCATGTATTGCTGTCTGTGGACACACACAGCCCCTAAAACATCACTCCACTCGGATCCAAGGGGGATGTAGAGCTGAAAATACTATCTTGTAGGTACAGTGTTGCCAGATGTACGATAATTATCATATTACGATAATTTTATCCTCTGTATGATCTACGGTCAATAATTCCAAAAATGCCATAGTGTAGTGGAATTATGGTGATTATTTCCCTCACATCAAAGGAAAACTCCCAGCTCGCATCAAAGCTCCCCCACCCTTGCCACGTTTAAAACCACACTCAAAACCCACCTTTTCAGACTCGCACTCACACCTTTTATTTCTATTTTTCTTTTCTATATCTTCTTAGTTTGTAACATTTTAACCCATTTAAAAACGGTTATTTTAGATTGTAGCTATA
Organism: Protomyctophum parallelum; assembly: GCF_964188405.1. Taxonomy (NCBI): domain Eukaryota; kingdom Metazoa; phylum Chordata; class Actinopteri; order Myctophiformes; family Myctophidae; genus Protomyctophum; species Protomyctophum parallelum. Next base: position 28,127,706 of record NC_139698.1, on the reverse strand, counting down.
CTGTATATGACTTATGAGTGTGTCATGATTCTTCAAAAATAGCAGAGCTTTTGAAAAATTGTGAAAAATTGTGCAAATCTTTGAATATGTTTTTAAAGCGATTTTCTTTTTCTTTTTTTACTTTATTTTGAGGTTTGGGTCTGAGGCCAAATTCATATTATTTTGGGCGTCCTTGATATGACAATGCTTGAGTACCACTGATACAGCGACATAAGCTTTTCTCAAAACTGTTAGGATTTAGAAGACATTTGTAGAATCGGCCTCAGGTCTTAATGTGGTTAAACTTGTTTTGCCCAATGCATTTGTTTTTATTTAGTTTCTGTAAAAGCGACTTTGAGTACTTAGAAAAGGCCTTTCTAAATTATTATTACTACTAATGGTATGGTGCCATCATCCCTATAGGAAGAGGAGGAGGAAGGGGAGCGGGGCACGGCCATGCACAGAGAGGACAGCGACTCTGACGGCCCCGTGCTTTACAAGGACGAAGACTCAGAGGATGAGGAAGACGAGCCTCCACCTAGTAAGCACAGTTTTATTTTATTTTTTTCACGCTTTGAAGGTTTTATGTAGAAGACCACTATTCATCAACATGGGGTCCGGACCGTCCAACGGTAATATTACCCAGACCTTTCCATAACCTTCCAGAACTCGTGAAGTTCTGTTTTTTTGTTTGTTAACAACCAGAACCAGGGAGAAAAAAACCCTGTAAACAAGCTCATCTACAAGCTTGTAGATACCAGAGTATCTTCTGAGAATCAGTGTATGGAAACACATGTACTCCCTGGGAAATACATTTGATGGCATAGCACTGTTGAATGGGCGGTGGGTACACTGTCGCGTTGCAAGGTGTAGGGAAACTTTTCCATAGCGTCGTATTAGCAGCGGGCTTGTTGTTGAAAAAGACTTCACGCCAATGCATATATGCTATTTTTAGCACCATCTGCCGTCTGTCTGTCCGTCTGTCGGTGTCTGCTCTCAGGTGCATTCAGCAACTTTTTTTCCACACCTTCCAAACGACTGATCTCCTGACTTCATTCGACTGCCCCTGCCAGTCTGTAGGAATCTGTAGTAGTCTGTTTGGTGGACGCTGCCTTTTGTACAGTATGTTTGTGTGCCTGCCTGCCTCACCCGGCCCTCTGTGCTTGGCGTGTCCCCACCAGGTGCGCTCGCCAACAGGGTGAAGAGGAAGGACACCCTGGCTCTGAAGCTGGCCGCGCGGCCCTGCGCCCCGGAGAGGGACCGCTTCGCCCCGGACAGGAGCGCCCGGGAAGATCAGCCTCCAGGACAGAGCCTCACCTGGCAGAGCCGAGAGCAGTGGGAGGCCATCCGCACACAGATCGGTACCGCGCTCACCAGGTAAACACAAACGCATGCTCATCCCACTGCTACTATATCAAAACCGATCTCTTTTAATGTCCAATCTGTATGGTAGTGTATGTTAATTCAAAGCAAATTACACAATTGGGGTGGTTGTATATTGATTGTCTCCCTTCTCTTCTATTGAGATCTATTTGATTCTATCAAAGGTCACCTAGACACAGCATCTGACAGGAATGTATCCCCTGAGCAAGCAGGCAGGCTCTATTAGCTCAGTGGTAAAAATGTCAGCACTTGCACAGGAAACCGCGTTTAAAACCGGGGTAGAAGAGGAAAGTTAAATAGTGCAGCTTTAATCTCGAGAAGTTAAAAAGTTAAAGACTAAATTGATTATTATTCTGATTATCAATCTGATTGATTATTCTGATTTATCACTTCGTTGTACGATGGTGGCATACAAAAATAGCGAAAATAGCCAATCTCCAATCTTACTTCTATATCTGCTATTGCATATGAATATTCTTTACATTTCTTTCATAATCGTTCATTCATCATAATCAAGGCAAAGGTGTGAATTAATGGTGTTATTGATTTGAAGTCCTATCGCCAAGCTCTTAACGCACCTAAACGTACTGTTACACCGAAAATAGCGACGTCAAGAGATTCGTTTCATACATTGTATTTGGCCTACTTTTATTTTTTTTGCTTGTATGACAAAGTGATGAATGCGTTTTAAAAATAGTGCTCCTGTTTTTCATGTGCAGGCGACTTAGCCAGAGGCCCACCGCTGAGGAGCTGGAGCAGAGGAACATCCTTCCACGTAAGTTCCTCCTGTTCAGCCACGTGCACACATTAAAGGGGGCTTGAGCCCCTGCCCTTTTACCCGTCTGTAAAAAACTGCCCTCTCCAGACCATGAATGCTGCATTTACGCAAATGAGTGCATTGTTGCGGCTCGAAAATAGCTGATCTACAAGCTCTCAATGCGTCGCAGCACGTTGATCAGCTATTTATTTTGCTACAGGTGCCCTTTTTAGGGTATTTCAGCCCCTGCCTCTCTAACATGCTCTGCGCGTCCGTGCTCCCATTGCTCCTCAAACATCTCAGTGCCACTTGCAATACCCTCGTTGCCCACAGGTTGAGAACCAGTGGGCCCCCAAATAATTGGCAATACACTTCAGATTGTAATGATAATCCTACTAAGTAAGTAATTCTGCGTTCACACGGGCAGATGACAAAGATGCAAAGCTACACAGTGTATTTGTAGCTGTCGTAGCTTTTGCAGCAGCTATAAACGTCGGATGCATCTTTGCATCTTGATGTCGCTGGCTTCCATTGACAATGAATGATGGACTGTAGCTTTGCATCTGCCCGTGTGAAAGCACTCATAAGCCTTGTCGAGCCATGAAGCCCTTAGGGTGGGAGCCTATCTCCTGTTTCTGTAGCGTGAGGCAGCTTGATGTACACCCCCTGGACATGATGTACAAGTTCACCCCCTGGACATGATGTACAAGTACACCCCCTGGACATGATGTACAAGTACACCCCCTGGACATGATGTACAAGTACACCCCCTGGACATGATGTACAAGTACACCCCCTGGACATTACGCTAGCATGTCGCAGGGACACCGCGTCGCTCCAAATTTGGTGATGTCAGTGATCTCCGCTGCGTTCTACTGGGGAGGGGAGCAGGGATGGCTCAACCACGACCTACACCGTAAAGTCCTGACTGTTAGTTTAACTGAGAGTGTCTAACCGTTTGGTTTCATTTGTATCCTCTGTAGTTACAAAATGGGTGAATTAACAGGATTGTACAGTGTACCAAAATGTATTTGGAAAAGTTGTCTCTTTGCTGATTGTTAAAAAAATTATAATAATCACCTATTGATATATGCTTTTGAAGACTACTGTAAAATGGGCTTTGATGGCTAATTTTAGACAATTGCAAATCTTTGTATCGCTTCTATGTTCCCAATTACCGGTAGGCTAAATTAAGACCTGCTGTTTTTCTTTTCTTTATTTCCTCTTTACAGCCAAGACTGACAGACAAGCCGAGGTCAGAGAGATCAAACGGAGGCTGACTAGGAAGGTACGGGATATGTCGTTGTTGTCAGGCAGAAACCTCTTATCTTCTCCATATTTTAACTTCTTGTGTTTTTCGTAATGTAACGCCCTACTACTACTATCATACTGCAGCGCGCCACACAAAAGAAACAAAAGTACCGAAACGGGGCGCAAGCTTGTGGATCTCCTACTTTTGCTATGTTTTCATTTGAATCCTGAAAGTTATTGACATGAGGTTTCCACCCGACAAGAGACGATATATAAATATATAATAATAATAATTAAAAGCTGTATGTGACCTGTGCTATTATTAAGTGTGAATGTGTGATGATCCCATGATGTGGTCCTGTCCCTGTCTGTCTAGTTGAGTCAAAGACCCACCGTTGCAGAACTCCAGGCGCGGAAGATCCTGACTTTCCACGAGTACGTCGAAGTGACGAACGCACACGACTACGACCGCAGGGCAGAGAAGCCGTGGACCAAGCTGACCCCTGCAGACAAGGTGATCAGTCATTTTGTTATGTCGTTTCAAAATGTCAGTCATTTAAATATTGAATACTCTCATTTCCCATGCTGATCTATATTTTTTTTAATTAAAAGGTGATAAACCTTTCCTTAATCTTAAACTTTTCTGGATGATGATCATGTCACTTCGTAAATCAAACTTTTCTCCAGGGACTATATTTGTCTAGTCTTGGTCAAATCACTCCACATTCCACAAATACATTCCACGATAACATGATTTTGGTGGACAAGAATGTAATTTTCACAGTTTCAGATTATGTATTTTAACACATTTTGGGCGGGAACCCCTTTTGGTGTTTTAAACATTGTTATAATTTAGCTATTGAAAAATAGCAGATGCGCTACGAGCTTATAGGTCTGCTATCTTTGAAAAATTGTGAAAATATTTATTTCAGAAAACTGGAGGATTTAGAAGATTTTTTTTTAATTTCAAGGCCAGGCCTAAATGGGTTAATTACGTTCGTAATGATAATAAATAACGTTGTATACCATATTAATCCAACAAGGGACATTGAGTTTAAGCTCCACCCAATTGTCATTTGCATTTCTGCTTGTTATTTTTAGGCTGCCATCCGGAAAGAGCTCAATGACTATAAGAGCACTGAAATGGAGGTCCACGAGGAGAGCAGAATCTATACACGGTATGCCATGTGATGTCCTAGCATTTATCACCAGTCGGCTCTCTGTTACAACCTGCTGTGCATGTCTGGTAACGGTTCATTAAATGCCCCTCTCTCTCTAGGTTCCATCGACCTTAGTCTCCCTCCTCCTGGACAACGAAGCACTTACATGCCGGACCAGCTGAGTGTTCGCTGAGGAGTCGCTCTGCTAAAGAAAGAAAACGGACCGCCCGCCCGCCGTTTTTTTTATTACATTTGTGAATGTACAGTAACAGAAACATCAGGGACGACCTGGAACTGACTGAAAAAAACAAACAGGAACGCTCCTCCCTTTCCTCCATCCATCAACCCCTGACGCTTAATGTTGCTTTCTCTCCAACGGGAGGTGGAGTGGAGTAGAACAGATGCAGTATTTCTCCCGGACGGATGGATTGGGACAGGAGTGTGGGAGGAAGGGGGGACCACGTGCCAACAACCAACCTGAGAGAGGGGGGGGGGGGACTTGGATCCAATCCCCTTGATCTGGAGAGGACCTTCTGTCCGCACTCTGCTGATATGTGGTATCCCTCAGGGACCGTGTTTCGAATCACAAACCGTTAAAGCCCAGTTTATTCTCCGTTGCACGGCGGCGGCGTGTGCCCGAAAGCACCCGACCTATACAAGCTCACATGCGACGCGCATTGAGCTTGTAGCGTCAGTGTATTTTCGGCGCACGATGTCGCCGCGCAACGTTAGTATAAATCGGTTTTAACGCCGCCTCATTCTATGTTGCCTTGTTCCTGCTTTTACTCTGTATGGCACAGCTAACTCATGATGTTGACATAATAACATACGGTAATAATAGTAATAATAATAATAATAATAATAATAATAATGATGATGATAATAATAATGACGGTGACAATAATACACGCAGTCATAATTAGGTTATAGAGTTATAGGACAGGAGAATGAAGACTGACTGGGACGTGCTATTAATGATGACTGGACAAGCTCTGGGATTATTGTGCGTATTCTGTGTACAATTGTGTATAGATTTGCTGTGATCGCTTTTGACAAACTCTTGAGAGATCCTATTCCTATATAACAAAAACACAAACAAAAGAAAAAAACTATCTTTAATGCACAAAGATATTTTATATCGTAATTCTGATCACATGACTAGTGACAGCTTTTATTTGAGCCTTCTTTTGTTTTGTTTTTTATTGTTTGGCTTGCCTGTATTTATGGTTATAATGTGAGGTGGCCATTTGGAGACTTCAAGCTGAAGCAACGGTCACACCAAGCGCAATATAACTACAACGATAACTTTAAATTACGTTAAAAAATCGTTGTAACTGAAGTGAGTGGCACGGTCCACGATGGTCATATAAACGATGTCGTAAAAATCCACCTTAGACAAAGTTACTTTGTATATTTTGATTATTATTACAACACATACACATTAACCAACTCATTTCGGCCATTTGAAATTAGACAATCTACAAGCTCAAAACTCATTTGTGAGCTTGTAGATTTGCTATTTTCAAAAGATGTTTATACATTTGAAAACTTGAAATGGCACATTCTGCATAATGAGTACTTTTAATTTTGGTACTTTAAAGGGATAGTTCACATTTTTTTAACTTAAGTTGTATGAAATACTTGCCATTATAGTGGTTGCAACTGTATTAATTGATTGCCTGAGTCCCGTGGTGGGAGTTCTGCTCTGGTTTTGGTGAATATTAAGTAGTTCCGGTCATTTTGTGGGGGGTACTGGGGCCAGTGGCCACGCATTAAAAGTAAATTAATCCACAAAACTAGCGTCATTTGCATTGTTGACCTACTGTATTTCTAAAATATTAGCGCAACTTTCATTCAACTTTGACCCCTCTATCACATGGAACTATTTTTTGGTTGTAGTGATATGGACACAAAAAACTGTTCCGTGTGATAGAGGGGTAAAAAAGGAACGAAAGTTGCACTATATGGTAGAAATAGGTAAACGATACAAATGACGCTAGTTTTGTATATTAATTTACTATTAATGCGTGGCCTCCAGTACCCCGCACAAGATGACCGGAACTACTTCATATTTCACCAAAACCAGAGCAGAACTCCCACCACGGGACTCTGGCAATAAATTAATACAGTTGTAACCACTATATTAATGGCAAGTATTTCATACAGCTTAAGTTAAAAAATTCTATCCCTTTAAGTACATTTTGATGCCAATACTTTTGTAGTTTTACTCAAGTACATTACTTGTAACAGAGTATTTCTACATTGCAGAATTGATACTTTTACTTTAGTAAAAATTGCAAAGACTTTTTCCACCACTGGTTATCATTATAGTTACAGTTGTGGTGTTTGGTGTGAACTGTCCTTCTTGTGATAGGAAAGGTCAGAGCACGCTGCCAAGATAACCTCTATTGCCTAAAGGACTGTGTGGAACACTTGTTCTCATATTACTGAATTCTGCAAAATCCCCTGCATGAGCCAACACACAATCCCAGGAGAATCATTCTTCATTTATACTTTTCTATGAGTTTCTTTTTTGTACTTCCCTTAAAAAAAAAAAAAAAAGGAAACGTCAAAAACATGCAATGCAAAATTGTAGTTGTCGTCAATGATGGGCTCGTGCTAGTTGTATCTATGCTAGGAGTTTTAAATGTTCTGGAAGTAAGCAGAATGTTCTCGGTGCAGTGAGTGGAGATCAGGGATTATACAAAAAAACATCTAGTTATGAATCAAAGGCCAACATGGAGCCATTTTAGCAGGTTTGTGAAACTGCAGAGGTAATGCCAGAATGCCACTTAGATTACAGGGTTCTCTTTGCTGTGTACAGGATGATGTGGTTTAACTGACGCTTGTGTATATCTTGTCTTCCTATTATTTGGAAAAGAAATTTTTAAATATGAGAGTATTATAGGTTGCTATTTTTTTAAGCACAGAAATATTAGTGTATGGTTAAAATGCTACAAGAATGGGAATATGAAAGTACCGTTTCTGTAAAAACAAACAAACAAACAACTAAGGAGTTCTTTTTTAAATTGAATGTGGAATTTTAGTAACCCAAGTTATTTTCTTTTTAGTTGTAAATAGTCACATCTGGATCTAATTAAAAATCTAAAAATTCCTGAAGTCTTGTGTTGTACCAGTTGTGGTCGCATGGCTTTTGGTCAGGCACTTTTGGCCATGTTCTGGTCCAGTCGGAGAGTGAAAGGGATCCAGCCGAGACGAGACAAAGACATGGGGAGATGTTGGAGACAAACAAACCATACAATACTGACACTTCATCTCTCTCAGGTCTCAGCTAAAGGGACCTTGGGCTGTTGAAGACCCCTGATCTAGATTCTAGAGCCTTCCCCTGTGACCAGACAATCCGGTTTGACCCGGGATTGTTCAAACTGGGTGTCCCGAAAAGTCTGACAAATATTTCTAAAACATTGTTTCCACTTATGACTTTTTAAATACAGTACGTAGAGGGTCAACCTAGCCTGTCACTAGTACACTAATTTACGAATATGTATTATTGTTCAGTTGTCCGCCAAAGTCATGCTGTAATGATGGCAGCACTGGGACATTTAAGTGTTAAAAATTTATAATAATAACCCTAACCCAATTTTTTCAACATTCACTACCAAATTGTCCCGCTTTTCAAAGGTTAAAATAACAGAGATTTTGTCTTGTTCTGGTGAAGGTGCAGTCACCAGGTGTAAAAAGTAGCAAAAATAGCAGATCTACAAACTAATAATGTGCTGCAATGCGGCATGTTGTGAGCTAGTATATTTTTGCTGTTTTGTTGTTGTTTTTAATCTGATTTAAGTGATTTACGGTCCCGGTTTGGGGTTTTGAAAATTTCTGGTCATCCTAGTCCAGCCAGAAGCAGAGGGGATAAGAAAATGTCAGAGACGGATGAATGAACCACACAATTGAATAGGCTTAGCTTCTTCTCACAGGAGTCACAGAGTGATAAAATCAAAGTAAATCAACCAAAGCCTATTTTCCTAGACCACAAATAAAAGAAAAAGCTATCACAAAATGCATAGACAAAAACAAAAAGCTAAATGCTATTGCCAGGTAATCACCCCTGAGCTATATCTCTGAGAAATATGGGAGGGGATGTATACCACGTGAAAATGTGAGGTTTCGGCGACACCTGCTGACAAGGTCATGCCATAGCATGGAGGTACATGATATTGGTATCTTTACTTGGAGACTTCAAGAATACGAGACATTCAGTACAACAAACTTGATCACAAAAACTCAACAACCATTCAATACATGACATGCATCAATATAGATGCCAGAACTGGGCTGTAAAAGCAGAGAACATGAACTTGTATAAGATTTGTAAAAGTCAGGTCTTTTACCATTTAAAAACAATTATAATAAAGACTGTCTATTTTAATATTTTCTCCAGTTTGAAAAATAATGTTTACACCATCTGTTGCCTAACCATGATGATCAATAAATTAACCCTTCCTGCAGTATATGAATGATATATTACATTTAATATAAACAAATTCAACTATTCATATTTTTGTCATTACCAGCCAAGATGCCCAGGCAGCTAAGCCAGCAACCTGGCAGTTAAAACAAAAAATGTGTTTTAACTATGGCTGACCCCTTGTTTGTGCAGCCGTACAAACAGCCGTTATTTTTCCACAAAATAAATGTACACAGTACACATAGGCTACCTGCTGATATTAAGGTGTCATACGTAATACACTATAATGCACACATACTTCACATAAGGAATAATTATGCATATTCCTTCTTCTGACCCCCCTACCTCTCTCTCACGTCACCTGGCTTGTGACGCTTGACCACCACCTGGTACAGGCTACAGCTACAGAGTACAGACAGCTTGTTAATGGGAGGACAGGACACATTGATGGGGCAGTGATTGTGACATATTACTGTAAATGTAGATCATGTAGTTGTAGACTAACTTGGTCTGGTGGGAACATCTACACTGTATTAGGGTTGGAGCTATAGGTGGGGCAGGTGCCATTATGGGGATAATAATGGGGTAGGTCTGATATAGGCCTACAGTAATTGTGCCATTTCATCTGCTGCTTTCTGGTGCTGCTGTCTGTCGAGGTGCACGTGCACGTGCGTGATGCACGTGCATCACCAAGAAGGTCATGTTTTGAATTATATTTTGTATGTTGACCATAAAATGCATTTACGTTTACGTTGTGTATTGTGGTGGCCTGATATGTTGTATTTATAATATTGCTTGATTTAATTAATTTACATTTGATCTGAAGTAGCCTATTTGGTTTACTTGAATATATTTTTATTTTCACACACAGTCACGCACGCACGCACACACGTACGCGCGCGCGCAAGAAGGGGGAGGTTCCGGGGGGGAGGTTCTCATAAAACCGCGCGTGGTCAGCAGCAGTGCATGCCGGGAAGGGAAGCCTCAGCACGTACAGAGTACAGACTGCACTGACACACAACAAACACACAACTGTCCCAGGTAAGAACAAACACACAAACTACTACATACGGTACAACGCCACAACTATTCAACCGCTTCATCCAAATGCTATGTCTCGATTTGCCGTTTCATTCATTAATGTATTCATTCATTCATTCCGGTCTCATCAAGCTAGCGAGCTAACTTAGCCGTTAGCATCGCGTGGAACCAATGAACACATGACGTTAGCTCAGGTTACCTCGTTAGCCTGAATAACGGTTTTTCTAATGACAAGACGACAACTCTGGTCAATAATGTGGGTACGCTTGACACTGTTTATGTCCGGAATGGACCGACCACAACGTATCTTTAACTGTAGCTGTTAAACTTTCACTAGCCATTGAACAGGAGTCCTTCTACACTGTGAAATCCTTAGTGTTAACTTAACTCTGAGAGTGTACAAATGGAGAGTCCATTTGACATGACAAGCACAGTCACATTGGACAGACCAGATGCGTTGCTTTGAATCCAGTCAGTGTTCTGGTCATAGAGGGCTCCAGCACAAGTGCAAATTTCCCCCACACCTGTCAAATGTCAGTTACAAATGGACATGTGTTGTGTACACTTTGGACTAGAGTTAGCTATAGAGCACCGAAGTCTGACGTCACTTTCAGTAGAGGGCATCAGTTAGTACACAGGTTCATGTATAGCCCTGTAAACATGACCCTCGTATTCATACGAGGGTCATGACGCAACTTCACCCTGGTTTTTGCAGACGCTACATTTACAAATAATTAAAATATATAAACATTCGCATTTCAAATATAAAGTACTCACAAAGTGTCCCACGGGTGTTAGTTAGTAGCAGCTCCAGCGATTAGAATTTCTGCATCCCGCATTGTTTAATAAAAAGCATTTTTATCCGAGGTGTTATTTTGCCATTGGCTTTCAACTACGCGCCCCTATCGGTCGGGAGGAGGGTGGCACTCGGTGTGTTCGATATACGTACGCTGACCGCCCTGCCAATACAGACTAATAGGCGAGTGCGCTCCCGGTGTGCAACTGTGGATTTCCCAAACGAACCCCGTTTTAAAAAAGTAGCCGGAGAGCTTGGACAAAAATGCTTTTTATTAAACAACGCGGGACGCAGCAATTCTAATCGCTCGCGCTGCTACTAACTAACACCCGTGGGACACTTTGTGAGTACTTTATATTTGAAATCTGAATGTTTATATATACGGAAATCTTGTAAATGCAGCGACTGCAAAAAACAGGGCAAAGTTACTGCATGGCCTTACGGAGCTGTGTATGGCTGGGTGGGTGTGTCTGAGCACGAAAACAGCATTGTTGTTTTTCACCACCTGTGTGCAACCTAACACACACGCACATATTAACTGTATATATGGTGATTTCGGGTGTACTAGTACAGTAGCGTCAGGGCTGATGTCACGCCTACCTAGTTGTGACGTCATCCCCTCCTTATATAAGGCATCTTGCCAGAATTGTTCTCTGTCGGATTATAATCTTCAATCAAGTCTGTTAGCCCCTTTCGGGACCCTCCATAAAGCTTTTCTGAAATTTGGATGAGTTTTATGTAGGGTCCCTGCTCATAACTATATTTTCGTATGGGAATTCTGGAACGCGGACATAAATATTCTCTCTAAGATCGTATCTGCGGCGTTTGACGGCCTTTTTTAGTTTAAGTTATTCTGAATTCGTGAACTATAAGTACCTATACAAACCGCTGCGAATATCTCCTGTGGCGTGGAAGCCGTTAAGTATTTTGTTTGACCGATTTGGTTGCTTTATTTCTTCTTGTTTGTTTACCGTTTATTGTACCGCCTCCCGGTGTGCGGTTGGCTTGTGCGGCTACGTCCCTGCCTCTGATCTGCTGTGTCATAGCTATAGCGCCACTAGCTAGCCAGATAGGCGGTACAATGAGGTGTCAATAAACAAGGAAGGAAGAGAAGAATCAAAGCGACCAAATCGGTCAAACAAATTAACAAATACTTAACGGCTTCCGCGCCACAGGAGATATTCGCAGCGGCATGTATGGGTACTTATACTTCACATTCAGAAGCCCTCACACGAAAAAATGTCGTCAAAGAGCGCAGACAGGTGTTATCCACGTTGTTTATGTTTTATGTATGTCCGCGTACCAGGTGGCAGGATACTGCTGGAACAGGACCCAATGGTCTGTGTCGTCAAAAAGTCAGAAACTTCAGTACCATTGGGTTCTGCTCGGAGGGCTACAAGTCTGTATGAGAATCTAAACCTAAGCCTTGCAATTCAAGCTTTCTTAACTTGTCCATAAAGATAAAGATAGACAAGACCTAACTTCGCAAAAGAGTTCCAGCTGGTCAGCACTTCCCACTCTTGTGACCAAGAACATTCTCAACCCTTACAAGTGGAGGGTACAGTACCCCCACACGGTAACTCTGTCATTCCTCAACTGTTTCGGACATGGGGCGGCTCGCCGGAATCGGGCCGCCACCCTGGGTGTGTTCCTGTGGGTCTGGAACCCCCACACAGAGTTGCACCACTCACTCCCACTAGTCTAGACTAGAGAACCCCTGCTCTAGTGTAACAAGGGACCAGTCTGGTGGGGGTTCATTTGGTTCCATTAACGGAACACTTGGTGTTTCTTTCTGCAGTGCAGTTCCTTACTAAACGGCTGCCTACATGGTCCAAGAGTAAGACACCATGGAAAGGAAGTGTCTCTCTCTGACTGGCAGCTGTTTGAGATCTTAACGTCATCTGGTCGGTCACTCACGCTACCTCTGGGGCACCATTATATTTGTGGACACGTGTTATATAAACAGGTTCAGTCTATTAATGATGCCTGACTACACACATCAACATGTTTAAACCTCTGTACCTTGCAAACGTTTAATCTCTTTTGGGTTACTGAAAAGTTTTGGAACCACTGCTTTAGACATAGGCACTGACTAGTGATTAGATTGTGTTTTATTGGATTGTTTATTGTAGGTTGTTCAGGATAAAAGCGCCTGCAAAATGTGTAAATTTGTGATTGTTTTTTGTTTTTTTGCTCAAGGTTTCTTGCCAACAATGCCGCCTAAAAAGTTGAGTAGCAAGACTCCCAGAAAGAGGGCATCTCCGTCAGATGATGAAGAGGGTCAGAAGAGAGTGAAGGGTAATGTTTCATGCAAAAGTAAGAATATATATATATATATATTAGTAAGAATATTCGTGCAAAAGTTCAGATAGATATGAGGGGGTCAGTCTGTGTAGAGATTTATAAACAAAAGCACCTTAAAATGCATTCTAAACTTACCAGGGGGCCAATGAAGAGCAGCTAGGGTTCTAGGGGGTCTCCAGCAAATTAGTTAAACATAGCATCACAATCATCTAAACCACTTCATCCAGTTATCTGCTCTCTGGCTGGCTACATCTGCAATTTCTTTGGATGTTTTCTTTTGTATAATTAAACCACAAATCTCTTTTCTTCTCTGCTTCCTGTGTACCAACCAGTTCATCACAGGAGTCACGGGAAGGAACCAGGAGAGGTCCTGGTGCTGGGCCAGGGCGACGTTGGACAGCTGGGCTTAGGAGAGAACACCATGGAGCGGAAGAAGCCGGCCCTGGTCACCCTGCCGGAAGGCGTGGTCCAAGTGGCAGCCGGGGGCATGCACACTGTGTGCGTCAGTGAAACCGGAAGCGTAAGCAACAAGTCATGAGTCATATATTGTTGTTACTGTCGGGCAGAAACCTCCTATCTCCATATTCAAACTTTATTTTGTTTTTTTATTTCTTTGGTAAATTAACTCCCTATACTTGATCATATTGTTGTTGCTGTCGGGAACAAACCTTAAAAAAGCAGCATGTATGTACTGTACATTAGGTTAGACTTCCAGTATGACATTGTGCGTACTCTTTGTAGGTGTTCACGTTCGGCTGCAACGACGAGGGTGCCCTCGGTCGGGAGACGTCGGAGGCAGGCTCTGAAGAAATGCTCCCGGGAAAGGTCGTCCTTGAGCACAAAGTGGTGCAGGTTTCTGCTGGGGACAGCCACACAGCTGCTCTCACAGAGGACGGAGCAGTCTATATCTGGGGCTCATTTAGAGTAAGGACATAGGCCCTCATTTATCAATCAAGTGTAAAATCTGCCACAGATTCGAGTGCAGATTTCGTAGTACACCCACGTCGCCACGGCATTTATAAAGTGATCGCAAACAGCTGATCCTTCCTTAATTTCGTTCTGACGTTAATAAATGTCACGGCTGAAATATATCTGGCACGCCCTATTAAATCTAGCCTCGCCCTCGTTTTTGCGACATGAACAACGGCAATACGTTTACTGAAACCATGGTTACATGAAAAAATAGGTTTCTCCCGTGCCTTGCTGCCCGCCTCACCCCCCTCTCTCATACACACGCACAGCACGCACACGCAACTTGCAAGCCCAACTAACTGGTGTGTTGTTAAACAAATAAAGAACGAACACCTGCATGAATTAAATAAAGTTGTAGGCCTACCCTGTCTGTTTCCCTCTCACCTCGCTTGCCTTGCTGTCATGTCCACGCACGCACCTACATGACACATCGACATCGCATCGCCATGAATGGAATACGTTTGGGCTGGCCTATATTAATTTTACCCATTCGTGCGCAGTGCACGGCGAAGGCGTGAGACTGCGCACTGCTGTGATATTAAAGTCCTGTGGGTGAGTGTCAGTGATGCCTGCATGAGAGATAGGCTATCATGTCGTCAAGGCAGTCATAATCAACGTTTATGTAGTGATTTGTAGTGATTTGATCATTGATGAACGAATCATAAACATATGGATGAAGGCTTGCTTGCATGTGTGCTGGTATGTATTGGCGACGCACGCCGCGGTCCCGTCCTCAGGCTCCCGACCCCCGAAAATGATCTCGCTTTTATCTGAACTGTCAAAACCTGTCTAAGCACTTATTTAAATGGTGAATGATTAAGCCCCTTACGCCTATAGCCTGCTAGTACTTACTACAAATAGGCAAGCTGTATGCTTGTCATTGTCACTTGGAAATAAAGGCGTGCAGTCCATTTATGCCTTTTTTTTTAAATAATATCATATGCCGCATCACCGCATGCGCTCCAAAATCATCTCACAAGTGCGCTCGCATAACAAGGCCAGTAAGCACTGTTTGATTAAGCACAAACTAATACATTGTAAACATGTTATATTGTTTTTAATTGAGTGATTTTAATTACTTGTAAAGTTGGAAATCTCTCTTGTTTTTTACTGCATACACATACCGTTTTATATTAACATTTTGTTGAAAACAAAAGTGAAAACATATGTTTAAATGCCTGTGACAGCCTCTCAGCTGGTCAAACAATGCTGCTCCGCCGTTCTACGACAGAAAAACAGGTGAGGACAAAACGTACGCCAGGTCCCGAGCAGACGTGGGTTTTGAACGTTGTCTCGTTCAATTTCAAGCTTTGCCGGAAATGTTAAATGCCGAAAATGACGGTAATTTCGGCGTGCGCCGCGTACCCACGGTTGATAAATGAGGGCCATAGCCTTTTGGCTCTTTGACTGCCAATATTGATTTAGTCTGTATTTCACTAACTGCCAACGGATGCAGCGGGTTTTTTATTTTGAAGAAATTAAATTAATCCAAAATGAAATTATATTTAATTTTGTCTGTCTCTGCCGGTTCCATATTTGGAGCTCTAGATTAACCACACCCAAATGGGCCTGTCAAAATTATTACATAATTGCCTAATTGCACTTATTTGAGATTCACAATTTTTGCGTAATTGTCAATCGTTTCCATGTCCATACATTTTTCAAAAATAGCAGAAATAGTTTATCTACAAGCTTTCAATATGTCATGAAGCTTGTGAGCTTGTAGATCACCTAATTCTGCTATTTTTGAAAAATGTTTGTAAAGGAAAACAAAATTGTGTCAGTGTTGTCTTTTTATTTTCAAGTTATTTGTCATCTGCCCTGTCCAAGTTGTGTTTACGAAGCCTAAAAGGCAAACAGAAATACAAATTCAATGCAAAAAAGAATCAATCGTTAATCGCAATTAATCGTCAACTTAAATTTGTCACACTTCAATAGGTTAGTTAGATACCTCGTTAGACCATATATGGAGTGTGAATATTCGGTGGGGAAACTAGCAATAATGACGTGAAGGTGAGCGAAAGCCTTCGTTACACAACCTGTTTATCGCAACTTTGGTCTTATCGGCTTGGTCAAATTCAACTTGCCATGAAATGTCAAGTTTATCCCCTTGTGCTTAATTAAACATAGCAATGCTGTGCTTGTTTCAGGATAACAACGGGGTTATTGGTCTTTTGGAGCCAATGGAGAAATGTAGCCTTCCTGTTCATATTCCCATCCAAGAGCCTGTTGTGAAGATTGCATCAGGTATGTGTCTCATGCTCCACTGGGCAATTAACTTAAAATTTATCTAAACCAACATTTAGAGTCTCTCGCTGACTTAAATCGTAATTTTTGTCAACGAAGCAACATGGGGAAAACATTTTATTTTTGTCTTAATTGTTTAGTATGATTAACTACTACTACAGTGCTGTACGAAAATAGACATCTACAAGCTCACAACGCTTCGCAGTAAGTCGTGAGCTTGTAGATGTAGATCTGCTATTTTTGAGGACCATTTTATTTAAAGTGACTAGCAAATGAAGTTGCTGTTGAGTTGCTGAGTCACTTATGTTCAGAAGTGATCTTCCATAACACCCTAATGGTCTGGGATATTTCACGAAAGCAAAGGTTAAAGACTTGCAGTGTCTTATTTCTTCACCTGGTTGGCATTGTGTAGAACAGCAGGAACAATATGACTAAAACATCTGAATTTTACATTATTTTAATTGTTTTGGAAACGACGCTAGTAAGGGGGTGTTCCTTTTGCACTTTGTGTCACAAATCGCATATTAGGACTTGTCGTTACAAATTATTTAGCTTTCATCCATGAACGTTTTGTCTTGACGACGCATGCGATGCAATGCACCAACTCCTGAATCACTGCCCTCCACACTCCCCTATCTAACATCAGGGTCTTGAATTCTTCAATGTTAGCTAAGCTGTCGCGCCGCCATGCATATACGTAGGTGGTGCGCTTCTTGCCTTTGGGTTGGCTCTTGACTGCCATAGTGTCTGTTTTCTCCCCTTCCAGCCTCATTCCTCTCTCTCTGACCCCCCCCAGGTAATGACCACCTGGTCATGATGACTCTGGATGGGAACCTCTACACACTAGGCTGTGGAGAGCAGGGCCAGCTGGGAAGGGTGCCGGAGATGTTTACCGAGAGAGGCGGCAGAATGGGCCTGAGTAAGTTACGGCTCTTATCCAATACAATAACTAAAGAGAACTGTACTGTGCTGCATTTCATGCCTTCTAGGCTGCGTTTCAGATGAGGCTCTCTACAACAGTGGTTATCAACCCATTTCAGTCCGCAACACCCCAAAATGATCATATTTGAACTGGGGACCCAGGACCCCCACCCTGACATGGCCGATCTACAAGCTCACAACTTGCACAAATCACTATTTTTGCTTTGTTACCCTTTCATAGTCAAAAGATTTATAATGTGTCCTTTTAAGTCACAAGTGAGACAGCACAGGAACTGTTTATGTTTTATTTTAATGTCAAGGACCCCCAATTGATCTCCAGATTTTGAAGGTTTTTTCAGCCAGCTTCGTTTGAGAACCACAGCTCTAGTAGCCAGTAGGATGCTGGCGTCCTTTAATCATTTCATATACATTGTGTTTTGTGACATCATAATACCAACTGCTATGTACATCAAAAATCCATGTTTTGTATAATGTACTGTCTGTGTGTTTTGTTTGATTTCAGGCCGGCTGCTGACCCCTCAGGTTGTGAAGTTCAAAGGCAAGAAGGTGAAGCTGGTGGATGCCTTCTGTGGAGCCTACTTCACCTTTGCCGTTTCAAAAGAAGGCCACGTGTACGGTTTTGGATTAGCAAATTACCACCAGCTTGGTGAGTGAGTCTGCCACAAAATGTTTTGGGCGTCGTTTGATTTGATTGGTGTATGTTGTGGAAATAGTCGCTACAGGAAAATATCGATGGCCCCTTTTTCTTTGACGCGCTTCAATTCACTTGACCTTCTTGAGATCTGCATTGAGTTTGTGTTTACATCGTGTAGATAGATACATATGGATGAAGTATGTGATCAAAGCAAGATGGTCTGGTTGTGAGAGGACGGTATTACTCTCTGGAGAGATGGGAGCTAGGTTCCTGAATTTCAACATTACTGTGGATAAAAGGATGTTCTGGCAACAATTGGTTAATTTCATAAGACAGAACTTAAGTGATGGATATAAATATAAAGGTTCTCATTCAATGTAGATGTTACCATTAACCTCCTTGCATTCTATCCAGATTATTTGTGACATTTACTTTTCTAACCCTTGAGCCACATTCTGCAGGGAACATTTTCCAAAAATGGCAGATCTAAAGCTTGCGTTGTGGGCTCGTAGATCAGCTATTTTTAAAAGATTGTTTTTTAAATACATTTTAGACATAACTTGTGAAACGGGACATTCTGCATAATTACTTTTGTACTCAATTCAAATAAATCTTTGAATACCAAGACGTTTACGGAGACCTTTCTCCATTGCAGTAGTATATATTGCAGTGTATATACTGTATTGAAACTTTTATTTAAGTAAAAAAATAAAAGGAGTACATGGAGATGTCCACAATTTGATTGAATGTGTTTTTAATCGTGTCAGGCACACAGAGCATCAAGACGTGCTACTTCCCCGAGAAGCTGACCTGCTTCAAGAACTCTACAACGGCCTGGGTGGATTTCTCTGGGGGACAGCACCACACACTCTGCCTCAATGCTGAAGGTTGGCATTTCACCACACTACTTTTCTGCCTCTTTTCATTTCATATTTATTTCATTTCAGTTATGGTCTTACATTTGCTATGTTTGTACTTTAATGTCTGCATTAAAGCCTCAGTTGGCTGTATGTAGAACAGCAGGAACGTATACTGTAGGTTTAGAACTATAACACCTGAACATCATAATTCTGCACATTGTGCCTAATTGTTTATGAAACAATCACATCCGTATGAAGTGAGGGGTGCTCTTATCCTCATGCATCATCTCATTCCGGCCAATCACAATTTGTGTTCTCACTTTTGTCTTCAATGTTTGTGTTTATGTAAAGTTTGGTTTTACACAAACACTCAAAAATGGCCATTCATTTTCAATGGCATTCAATGTTAGTGTTTACACGCACCCTCAAAGCTAGATATAGGAGGGGCTAGTGCCCCTCAACAATGGCTCCTCCTTTCACTCAGTTTTCACAAAGAGACTTGGCCTTAAAAAATCTTTCAGTCGTGAGATATTTATTTCTTCTTAAATCCAGTGGTTTTCAACCCTTTTATATCTAGGTCAATTATTTATTTGGCATTTGAGCAATGGACCATATAGCCTCTCAGACCCAAAACGTAGAATATTTTGTTGTCGTTGGGTAAGATTTTGTCCACAATTCCATGCTGTATTGATGTTGTACCATCAATACGGATAACGGGCAAATATTGATCAAAATAACACATTCTCTAATTCTGATTTATTGTAAATTAAGTAATGCATGTGTTTAACAATAAAACTCTTTACACTCCCAAGAGCTAAAGATTTATAAGGGCCATTTAGTTGCCAACTCCATTATTTAGCTTGGCACCACTTGGAACCCCCGCAAGGACCAGACCACTGGTTGAGAGTGCTTTAATCCATGCTGCTGTGTTGTTTCCAGGGCAGGTGTACAGCCTGGGCAGGTCGGAGTACGGTCGTCTAGGGCTGGGCCAAGGAGCTGAGGAGACGGCTGTGCCCACAGCCCTGGCTGGCATGGAGCTGGCCAGCGGAGTGTGTTGTGGAGCCTCCGTCAGCTTCGCTGTCACCAGAGAAGGTGAGCAGTTACACACGGAGGCAGCCTCTCAGTAGGGTTGGCATCCGGATCTGGGGGAACCTGATCCAACATTGAGGAACCAGAATCGGTTCCATCACATTTTTAACAGTTTCTAATTGTACTGTCAGAACTGGTATGTGGACTTCACATCTGCTATGCAATTACAATAAGTGGTTCTCTAATGCATCTCATGGACCACCATAACTCTTAAGTGTGCAAATTGGCTGACCCTTATCTTGCCAAATACCCCCCCCCCCCCCCCCCCCCATGTCGACTGCAGTGAAGCAGTCAAAGTTTTTGAACACTAGATGGCAGTAAAGACGTTAAGGGTCCACTTGGAACCCCCCTGTAGGAATCGTTAAAGGGAATCCTTAAGGAACCGAAATCGTTAAAGTCGCCATAACTGATTTCAGTCAATGCTGCTATGGAAGCATGCCATGCACCAAAAATAGGCACCTACCACCTGTAAGCTTGTAGATTTTCGGTTACTCGTTATTTTAATATTAATAGTATTTGAAGTGGTCAAACTAGCAACAAAATGCATGTTCAGTTGTCAAAGAAAATCCCAATGATCTCAGATGTTTCATAAATGCAAAGGTTAACCCTCTGGCATATGGTTTTAAAATACAAAATTACTATCTTGTCAGTGCTGGTATGGCTGACTTTAACATCAATCTGCAATTTCTTAACTGGATGTGCACACACACACACACACACACACACACACACACACACTTTTTCATTACGTCAGGCACTTAACCCTCTTACGCACCTGTCGTCTGTAGGTGTGCGAAAGACCTTTTTAACACTACATTTTAAGCTGATAAATGGAGGAGACTCCTGCTATTTCTATAGCACTAAAGACTACCTTTTAACAAAAATAGCACTTACCCAGCTTAAAAATCATACCGTTAACCCAGAATTCTGTATTGAATCTTGAGTTGAGTGAATGGTTGCATTCCTGCTGTGTACGTACGTGTCCACTGAAGTGGTGGCTGTGTGTTCTCTCCCAGGGGCTGTGTATGCCTGGGGCATGGGCACCAACCTCCAGCTGGGCACAGGTGAGGAAGACGACGAATGGACCCCCGTGAAGATGACTGGCAAACAGCTTGAGAGCCGCACGGTACTGGCAGCGTCCAGTGGCGGGCAGCATACCGTTCTTCTGGCCAAAAGCAAACAGGAGAGCTGATGACGAAGACAAGGACTTTGACCTACTGTAACCGTGGAGTGTGTGTGTGTGTGTGTGTGTGTGTGTGTGTGTGTGTGTGGGGGGGGGGGGGTAGGGGCTGAACACAGGTCTAATTTGGCCATAATACCGTGAGGTTTGAATCCCACCACGTCCTCACTGCTTCTGAAATGTGTTAGGCTTCGTACACACATATCAGACGAACATGCTCTGTGCTGTCCGTGTTTCATGGCCGCCTCAATGTGTTTGGTCAAACCACGTGACTTCCATTGGAAAAGCATTGGGGCGGCCATGAAACACAGGCAGAGCGCAGCACTGTTTTTCTTTATGTGTGTACGAAGCCTTAGGCCTCGCTCACACATTCAAAACGCATGTTCTGGGGACAGAGCAGCTCACAATTAATTTTCAATGGGAGTCACGTGGTTTTGACGAACACAGGGCTTAAAGTTCTGAGGATTTCATAGAGGTCATTTAATGAGATCAGTGCAGATTCCTTTTTTTTTGCTTTAAGCCCTGCGAACAGCCTTGCTTGATGGTTTTGACAGAACAGCTCTGCTCGATGGGGAGGGCAGAACAGAGCCATCAAGCAAGGCTGGCTTTCAAAGACTCCCATTGAAAATGAATTGCCCCCCCTCTCCCCAGAACAGAGACAGAACACGCGTTCTGTCTCTGTTTCGAATGTGTAAGCGAGGCCACACAACCTGTGGAATACCTCTGCAGGAACAGATCACTGGAACAACAGGTTGGACATTTCTTTTATATATATATATATATATATATATATATATTAAAAAAAAGATTGGTATTTGTGAAGATGACCAGAGCAGGTCATTGCTGTCGGGGCGGAAACCTCTATCTCCATATTTTAACTTTTAACAAATTAATGCACTTGGTACTTGATTGTACTTTGGCATCACACAAGCATCAAAAGTTGATGCTTTTGTATTTGATTCTTGAAAACAGTTCTGGACACATGAGGTTGCCACTCTACAGACGAGATGACAAAACGATAAATGTTGTTCTGAGGATGTTCCGTTACGATGACACGCCCATCTTCCCCTCTCCACTGCAAAACGCCACCTGTGTGTGAGGGGGCGGGACGTCCTGTGTTGAGTGTGGATGTATGGTTGGGCTTTGGAACCGGGTGGGTTGTCGGGTCCCATCCACTTTTATGTTTTCTGTACATGGTGACAAAATGAGAGATCTATTTTTTCTAAATCTTAGGTTTTTGGACATTTGCTTTTCTTTTCCTTGTAGTAATTGTTTGCAATAAGCGTGTAATTGGGACGGGAGGAGGCATGCCTGTATTTTGTATCTTTCGAAACGTATTCTCTCTAGCTCAGGTTGATCGAACATTTACACAGGTCCCGAGCTATGAAGAGGATGCAGTTAAAAAAAGCATTTTACAGTCAAATAAAAGTTTTAAAAATATGTTTGTGTCGGAATGTGTTTTAGAATGTGATGTGTTTTTTAAGTGTTGGATACAAGCTAAGTCAGTGGTTCTCACAGCGGTCCACAGCAAAATGTGTTAACCACTTCATCCATAATTTCATACATTGGATATAAAAAAATAGAAATATGAGCTCGCAGCACGGCACAAAGTGGCGATCTGTGTCCTTGTGCATACACTATTTTTGAATATATGTTTTTTTTAAACGGCGTTTTGAATAACTAAATGAGAGGTTTGCCCATCAATGGTTTTCAGTGGAGTGCTAAACCCAAATCCAGCTTTTTGAATAACATTTTGTATGATCTCGAGATGGGGATCCTTGACAAATGTTTTGAGAACCACTGAGCTAAAGCAAAGGTTCATACGTAGGTCACCTGTGAAACCTGGAGAGCAGTATGTTACTGTCGTGCAGAAACCTGTTTCTCCTTATTACAACTTTTCATGTTTGGGGGTTTATTTCCACTAGAAGTAATGCCCCACTTTGTCATACAAGTGTCACACAAGTAGCAAAAATAGTCACAAGCTGAGTTGTTGACGTTTTCCTTTTAAATCCTGGATAGTAACGCATTTTGGACATAAGGTTTCCATGAGGTTTCCACCTATGTCGATTGTATTTGTATGCAGATTGCTTGAAATGAGGGACACACTTTTTCTTTATTCACCTTTGTTCACGCCAGTCTTCTTTGTACCCAACATGTTGTGTCTAGCACACAGCTGTTGGAGGAGCACTCGAAACATTTCATTTCATGATTCTGTATTTGCTTGTCATAAAAATAAAGGTCTAGGCCTATTTTCAGCTCTGCTTTTGCTTTTATTTGGTGGAATGCAGATGGCAATTATAGGTGCTGTTAGTGGTGGTGACGGGTATAGACTCCTTCATGGGTTCCTATGGTTTTTAAATCCTTTTGCTCGGGTCAATGCATACATACAAGACAACACACTTGTGGAATGCACATGTTTGTATATGATTGTGTTTGTGTGTGTGTGTCCATAGAAGCTATTTGCACACCGAATCCAGTTCATCCAGGTGCCTGCATGTGTGTGCAACTGTGCATTAGCAAGCAAGTCCAGTTGGACCAGGTGAGGTGAATCAGTTATTTGGGGGTTTAAGGAGCTTAATGGCAGGGGATGAAACTGGCACTGCCCCTTTGGGCCTTATTTTCGCCGGTGCCTACCCCTTATCCCTAAACTTATTTGCCTTTTCTTTTTTTTACTATTTTGAAAAACATTTTAAAATTCTTCAAATAGCCAATCTACATCGACACGTTGGGAGCTTGTTGATTGGCTAACTATTTAAAATGTTTTAAAAAAAGGGAAAGGAGTTTAGGGATAAGGGGTAAGGCACTGGCGAAAATGGGGCCCATGATCTCGGCCGAGGGCAGGACCTTGAAGCAGATAGGTGCTGAGGTTACAGAAAGGAGGCAAACCACCACAAGGTGCAGCGGTATAAAGCTGACATATAGACTGATGATCCACAAACAGCATTTTTGCAAGTTGGAACACTGAGGACTCCTTAGCAATCTCTTCTTTAAAACAGACCCTGATTGACAGGAGTTGAGTGGGAAAGTCATTTGCTATATGTCCCTATTGTAGTGGTCAGATAGACGTTTTGCCTTTTCATATAGCTCATCGTCGCATGCTGGAGGGTGCAGAGCCTCAAACATATGAGAGGTCTCGCGCATACTAATTAATCTTTGGGACAGCTGGTTGATTATGTCCAGATTGGCATTGAAAATATTAACTCTGAAATAGCTTTCTGCATTGGATAGTCGCTCATCACACAGCTCGTCAAAATGACGTTTCTTTCTTCTTACTCTTGTATTTTCTAAGGTATTCTGAGCTCCCCATTTGTCTGCACGCATCTGTGCTGTTGTCTTTGCCTCATCAAAAGCATTCCTGACAAGACCTTTATCATATTCTCCAGCTCCACCTCCAAGTTCGAGGCCTTCTGCATTTCCATGTCTTTGGTTTGGAGTAATTTAGAGACAGCATTAACACTCTCTAATATTTTTGTCTGGAGAACCACTAGAAAAATGAAACTACATTTTTCCATTGCTTTCTTCAATCCCGCTGCTAGCTCATTAGAGCTATTTTTGTCAGTGCTTCCATCACGTCCATATGTCTGTAGCGTATAGCAGCAAGGGAGCCATATCTAGAAGACCAACAACAGGTGGGTCATAATCGCTTCAACGTGATGCCTGGGTGAGATGAATCCTGTGGAAATGATGCCAGTCGGCATGGCCCACCGTTTAATGCTGTGGCCAAAAAAATTATACACATTTTCTATGGTATCATACAACTGTTTGAGCTCTGTGTTACGGTCCTATATGTGGCCCTAGTGGTGTTTTGGTCTGTGTATAATCCACTGTTAGTGTTTTCCAGTGCTGATGATGGATGGTGGGAGTGGCAGTAGAGATTGGAGGCATGTCGTGGAGATTGTGACACACCTGGGCCAGTATAAAAGAGAACAGCCCACAAGCTCTTTTGCAACAAACACCACATGATGCTGGGACAAAGAAAGTCACTAGTCAGATAAAGTTGTTAGTCAAAGTTACTTTAAGCAACTCAACTCATATAAACCACTGTCCAAGTATCCCAAACCATTTGTCTGCGTGCACTGCAATAGAAGGGAAGCTGTATATGGTAAGGGTGTGCTGCTATTTTCTTTTGTTGCCCCAGTTTTGGCCCATTGTTTCTAATCATGAAGGCAGTGTGCAATTTACGTGGAATCTTTCAAAGACTTTCATACTAGGCTGAGGAATATATCAGAGAGCAGAGAGAGAGAGAGAGAGGTGTGAATGGAATCATCGTGCGTGCGCATATATGGCACATCTCTCTCATTTTTACGTAATTAAGGGCGCACCATTGACTGCATGTCACTGTGTGACTGTGTCACCTACATGCTGACAATGTGGGCGCGTGAACTTATATTAGCCTACATTATAACGTGACATTTATTATACACTCATTTATTATACACTCTACAAGCTAACACCTGGTTGTGGACACTTCGATAGGTCTGACTAATGAAGCCGTGCAGGATATACACGGCTTGGGATATCCGTGGATATACACGGGGCCGTCCGGATATCTCACCCCACAGCGTGGATATCTCGCTCCAAAGCACGGATATCTCGCCCCATGTTTATTTCATGTTTATTTTACCTTATTTCTCATATTAGAACATTTAGAATCAATGTTGTTGTTGTTGTTGGTCAAATGACAAGTATGCATGGATAATGGCTCACCCCCCTCCATTGTTCTGGAAATTCCATTCTGGAAAGGTGTTCCATTCCTCCATTGTTACGGTTACTGATTGTTGTTGTTTTACTATTCTGCTATGTCTGCCTAAAAGTAGGCTACAGTAGCCACTTGAAATTCCATACTGAAATTAGTTGCCCACATCTGTATATGCATTCCTTTTGCTTCCAAGTCCCTCCATATCTTTCCGTTTGGCGCTTTAATCATAGAAGAGCTCAACTTGGGTGTTTCCAATACATGGACATGATACATCAATGCTTTGATTGTTTTTAATATTTCTCAAACGAGCCTTCACTTTCCTGCAGGTAATTCTCTGGGGTGTTTTGGAACCAAACACATACATATTCAACGTTTCTTTACCTATAACTGGCAGGTTAAGTGCTCTGGAAATATCCTCTTTAAAGGTATATTCAGTGATTTCACTCAAAAAACCTTAGGTTTTGTTTTTGGCTGTGGGACCCAGCCTTTCGTCCAATCAGGATAGAGAGTCAAAAACAAAACCTAAGGTTTTTTGACCCCCAGGGGTTAACTGGGGACAGGGAGGAACTCCTTATATGGCCAGCACACTCTATAGTAGGCTAGGGAGGATTATCACAACAAAACAAAAAAATATGTGATATTTGAATTAAGTGAAATCACTGAATATACCTTTAATGAAACTGCTGGTGCTACCCCCATCTAATAGGCACCTGGCTACTTGGCTTTGCGTTGGTGCGTCTATCCAAATGGTAGCTGTCTGCAGTAATACTGTAACTGTAGGCCTACTATTGTCAGAGTTGCTTGCTACACTATACTAACTGCATCTGCAACACTGTGGTCAGCCTGTCTGTCGTTGCCGTGGTCGGCACGTCTATCATGCGCTGTATATTGACTGGCTGTTTGATTGCAAACTGTTTTGTGGTGTCTGCGCCCGCACTCTTCACAGTGTATGCCCTGCGTTCTACAATTACGCGCGACATGCCTGCTGCTACCCAGACATACAAAACACTAGCCCAAACATTTAGAATCTCGTAGAGGTTTTTTTTCGATTCTGACGAATCTCTCTACGAGAGTCTAAAAGATAACCCCCCCCCCCCCCCTTTACCGTCGAAAGTTGAACGTTTGTGCCTCAAAATCACTCTTACCTTGTACAAATGCAAAATCTAAGCTGCTTTTAATGTTGCCCCACTTGTTTGTGAGGTGTACGGATTCAGATTAAACACGGAACATGCTTATTTTTCAATAAAAAAGCTATTTTAATCCACTCCGTTTCTGAATCCTCCATTGTAAATGCGGTAAACGGCGCAACAGAATATTGCCCGCGCCCCTAGCGGCCAGGGTTCTCTTGCGCATTTACAATAGAGAGAAAAGCAAGATGGCCGCCAGATTCCGAGACAGAGTGGATTAAAATACAATTTTTATTGAAAAATAAGCATGTTCCGTGTTTAATCTGAATCCGTACACCTCACAAACAAGTGGGGTAACATTAAAAGCAGCTTAGATTTTGCATTTGTACAAGGTAAGAGTGATTTTGAGGCACAAACGTTCAACTTTCGACGGTAAAGGGGGGGGTTATCTTTTAGACTCTCGTAGAGAGATTCGTCAGAATCGAAAAAAACCCTCTACGAGATTCTAAATGTTTGGGCTAACAAAACACCTGCCTTGTTTCCTCAGTGTTTCTCTTCTTAGTTCAACAGTCGGTTCAGTACAGTTCTTGGATTTGTGATTACCATTACAGAATATGCATTTTGAATCATCTCTGAAACTCGCAGCATGGAATGCAGCTGTCGAGGCAGTGCAGCCGCTGTAGGGTTTCCTTTTTTCCGTTCTTTTCTCCCAGTTGCGCTCTGAGCGCTCTCGCAAGGAACATGACCCCCATCTCTCTGGGGTCATGCGTTCCTTAAGTAAGATTGGCCGTTCTCTCACTGCTCCCCACTTCCTTTTACAGGTAAAAATCTCTCTAGAGAGACGGCTCGCCACAAGCCGTGGATATCCACAGCTGTGCAAGCCATCTAATAGCCACATGGCTAATTGTTTTGTTTTTTCCTTTTGATTTGCATTGATAATGTTTAATTAGTCTACAGACTAGTATAAATAATTACTGATTCAGGTACAGCCAGGCCTTATTTGTTTAATGGACTCAGATAATGACTCAATAATATATAGGATATAGGCTAATGCCATTAGCCTATATATTATTGAGTCATTATCTGAGTCCATTAAACAAATGGGTTCTGATTACAGCTCTATCAGTGTTCTGTAAATTAATATTTTGTGTCAGATTACACAATATTTTATGTTGGATTAATTTTCAGAGGAAAATATTGTAATTTTACTCCACTACAATTATGGGACAGAGATTCAAACCTTTTGAACTGAAAATATTCAGTTAATTTCAATCTGATGCAAGGAGATCTTTGTCTAAATCCTCAAACATTATAAAGAATCATCAAGAATGCATCAAGCTAATAAAATACACATCCCTATAGAGGAAAGAAACCCCTCTATTTTGGTTTGGCCCAATGACGTCAGCCATGGCGTCAGCCATGACATCACCAACTCCTATTTAAGGATATAAATGCTTGGTGTTATGTTTAGTTTGAGGTAAGCACGTTATGGCTTCAGAGTTGAAGGAGCAGGGCAACAAGGCCCTGAATGCAAGGAACTTTGACCAGGCAATAAGCTGCTACACTCAAGCCGTGGCCCTCGACCCATCCAGCCACATCCTCTTCAGCAACCGCTCAGCCGCGTATGCCCAGAAAAAAGACTACAAGAACGCTCTCAAGGATGCCTGTCAGATCATCAAGATCAAACCTGACTGGTGGAAAGGTTACTCCCGGAAAGCAGTGGCCCTGGAGTTCATGGGGAGGCTGGAGGACGCTAGAGTGGCATACCGAGATGGACTCGGACAAGAACCAAACAATCAGCAGCTGAAGGAGGGACTGAAGAATGTTGAGACTCGGCTAGCTGAGACGAACCCCTTCAATACACCGGACCTCTATGTGAAGCTGGAGGCTGACCCTCGAACACGGGAGCTGTTGTCAGATCCAAACTACAGGGATCTACTGGAGCAGCTCAGGAAGATGAAGCTGGCTGACTTCGGCACCAGGTTGCAAGACCCCCGAGTGATGACCACGCTGACGGTGCTGCTGGGGATCAAAGCAGAGGACAAGCCCTCCCCGCCGCCCCCCAAACACAAAGACAGTCAGCCACCGCCGCCCCCTCCCAAGGAGGATCTGCCCGAGAACAAGAGAAAGGCGCTGATGGAAAAAGAGCTTGGGAACGCCGCGTACAAGAAGAAGGACTTCGATACAGCACTGCAACACTATGAAGTGGCGATAAATCATGACCCGACCGACATGAAGTACATTTCAAATCAGGCGGCGGTGCACTTTGAGAAGGGCAATATGGAGAAGTGCAGAGAGCTGTGTGAGAAGGCCATTGCTGTGGGCAGAGAAAACCGAGAGGACTACCGGGAGATTGCCAAAGCCCTGGCTAGAATCGGCAACTCTTACTTCAAGCAGGAGAGATACGCAGAGGCGATTCAGTATTATAACAAGAGTCTAACAGAGCATCGCACCCCAGCCGTTCTGAAGAAGTGTCAGCAGGCGGAGAAGATCGTGAAGGAACAGGAGAAACAGGCCTACATCAACCCTGACCTGGCTCTGGAAGAGAAGAACAAGGGAAACGAAGTCTTCCGAAAAGGAGAGTATCCTCTGGCCCTGAAACATTACTCCGAGGCTATCAAGAGAAACCCAAGCGATGCCAAGCTGTTTAGCAACAGAGCCGCCTGCTACCAAAAACTGTGCGAGTTCCCGCTTGCCTTGAAGGACTGCGAAGACTGCATCACACTCGACCCCGCCTTCATCAAAGGCTACATGCGCAAGGCTGGCGTCTTGGAAGCCATGAAAGAGTATTCCAAAGCCATGGACGCCTACCACAAGACCCTGGAGCTCGACTCGTCCTCAAAGGAAGCCAAGGAGGGCATCGATCGGTGTGCCATGAGCCAGGCGGCGAGGAACGACACCCCCGAGGAGGTGCAGCGCAGGGCCGAGTCCAACCCGGAGGTGCAGCAGATCATGAGTGACCCGGCCATGCGTATGATCCTGGACCAGATGCAGAAGGACCCTAAGGCCATCAGAGATCACTTAAATAATCCAGATATCGCTCAGAAGATTCAAAAGCTAATGGATTGTGGAGTGATATCCATGCGGAGATGAGGGGGAAGAAGACTGAAGGAAAAATAAAGAGTTGAACAAAATGCCATTCACTTAAAGCACCCCCTTCTGATATACTGTCACTTCAGACTTTAACCTTTTACATTATGACTGATGCTCGTCTTTTGAAGGAAAAAAACTAAACAAAAAGAAAATAAATAATATAACCTCCATGTCCTCTTCACATCTAAGGTGTACAATCAACCACAAAGTCAAAGGAAAACAATCCTAAAAAAGGTGTTCTTGTTCAATGTTCTTATGATTCCAATAGTTCTCTTTGAGGCCGTTGAACGTGCACATGAAACAAAAATAAGGAATGTGCCTTCTGTATGACTAATGTAGCCTATTTATTATAGCATATACGTACATGTAGAGTACAGTAAATACAGTACACATGTAAAGTGTTGTTGTTTTTTTTTTAGAAAAGGGCTTTTCGCAATGTTGATGGAAGTCACAAATGTAACATGCCCATAAATGGAGATTGTCAGGTTGCGAAGTGGCCTGAAACACGTGTCAATGACACGTATGAAACATATGGAGGGGTGGCCATCACAAACCCTGATATGCCTTGCCCATATATGGGTATATACTGATTACATCTGCAATCTATATATGGGCATAAAAGGGAAAAGTACGAAGAGAACCAGACTACAGAGTGATCCATATATGGGCAAAACATTTACACAGAAAAGTTATGGGTAGAACAGGCTCCAATGGGTATTGTGTAACCCAAGCATCACATTTAATTAGTTTAAGGTTTTGTTTTGTTGTGTTTTTTGGGGGGTTTCTTTTTTCTCTCCCACAAATAAACCGGTGTGACACACCCGTGTGAAGTGAGAAGCGCTAATATAATAAAGTGTAATATTTGTAAAACAAACGGTGCCAACACAAACATTAAACGCCATTAACAATAAAGAGACGATATGACATAAACGACACTATGTCATAAATGTTCCCTTCATTGTCAATGCGTTTACTAAACAAACTTTGAACTATGACAAACATAAGGCCTGTTTATCGGAGGGGCTAGCGCCCCTCAAAAACAAAGATGGTGGGCTCTAATAACAGCATGGCCCCTATACATTATTTAGTAACACAAAACGTTGCGTTACTAAATAACACAACGTGTTGGAGAGAATATGGAGAGAGGAGGTTTCCACTGTAGTATTGGTTAATATTATACATATATACATATGAGGTTGGTATTGTTATAGTGTGTGTGCACGTGATATAAGTCTCACGTAGAATTTGTCCATTACTTATTCTTCTGCATCTTCTGCGGGTGCATGCTGTGTATAATCATCAACTTTATGTGTTAGGAGTGGTACCAGCTGGCTTGAATGATTCTTTCATTGTCCAATCAATTAGTCCAATCAATTAGGGCCCTTGCTGCTGTCTTTGACATCCGTATGCCCACACCTTTTCTGTGGGTGTCGTCGTCTCTTCCCGAGTAGATGATGGTTTCTCCTTCTGCCAGTTCCACTTTTCCTTGCCCATGATGCCGGCTCCTCTGTTAGTCATTTCTCTTGCTGCTATTGTAATGTTGCCGCTTGTGTAAAGTGTTCGTACATTCCAGTTTCCGATCTTCATGGTGTTTTTGGGGTTCAGCAGTGGCGTGTTCAGCCCAAGGGCGTCATGGTGTCTCTCTTGTTGTGAGGACTGGCTACAGCGTTCCCCAGATTTGGTGAATTTGCTCCTGGATTCTGTAATAGTCTTTTTTTTTCTCCAGGAGTGGGTTATCAGCCCTCAGTCCAACCCCCAACCTGGAGGGCCAGTGGAATCACTCTTTGTCTGGTCTCTACCCTTCGGCCTGTTCGGCATGGGTGACCCTGCCAAGAGTACCATACTCCTGCCGACATAGCTCTAGGGGTCATGGAGATACGCAAACCA
The DNA here is from genome assembly GCF_964188405.1 of Protomyctophum parallelum. NCBI lineage: Eukaryota > Metazoa > Chordata > Actinopteri > Myctophiformes > Myctophidae > Protomyctophum > Protomyctophum parallelum. The sequence continues at coordinate 28,095,876 of NC_139698.1, read as the reverse complement.
CCCCACCACGATAAGGTGGTGATCCCATCGGGGTGGAGAATTGGACTGTGCCGATTATTTATTTAACACCTTCCCCACTTCTACTTCTACTCCACTATAGCCTACATCTCAGAGACAATATACTTTTACTCCATTTATATTTTAAAACATCTACAGTAGTTACTTTTATTCTGATTATTACACAACCTACATTACATTAACATTAACCACTTCAGCGCTATATAGGCCTACTGTACATTTCTGCCATTTAAAAATAATAGATATACAAGCTCACAATGCATCACCTCGCAACGCATTGTGAGCTTTTAGATCTGCTAGTTTCAAAAGATTTTTAATGCATTTGAAAACTTCTCTGCAGAATGAGTATTTTCTACATTTGGTCATTTCAGTTTTCAGTTCATTTGACAGGGACAGCGACAATACGTATCAAGGAAGAAATGTAATAAGGAAAAATATATTATAATATTCACACACACACACACACACACACACACACACACACACACACGAGGTGATTAATTCCTTCCTTTCGAGTTCAGAAAGTACTGAAGTTTTTCATTACACCTGCGGTGTGTTCATTTAATCAATTAATCCCCCACCCCCCAAAACTCATCACAGAGGAAGCAGAGGAAGCAGTCCTCACCTGGGACGACACACAGCGCGCGCTGCCTCCGTCACACTCACTCTAATAAAGGAGAGAACAGAATTAATCACAGCAAATTGGCCCCACTCTGAGCCTTGCATAAATCTTTCACAACATGCATCCATTCATCCGTGCTTGCTTGTGTGCAGAGAGAGGAGAGAGGGAGTTCAGAAGAGAAATTGGAGATGTGTAGATTATGTGCTTATTAAAGGCGCATTTTTTAAATGGTAAATCCAAATAGGAGAGTAGCCTAGTTCTCATAGGGAATGCATCTCCACACGAAGGAGGGTATTCCAACCTAAAGGAAAGACAGTCTGTCAAAGGAAAGCATTATTACAAGTGTGGCAGCTAGGCCAGCCGTGTGACAGGTCCTTGTACGTATATCCCTCGACTGCTTTGTGAATTATTTATACAGCGTGGATCTGCTGGAGTCTCTGTGTGTGTTTGACTCCCACAACAGGTATCATGGTAGTATCATGGTAACATGGTGCATTTGCCCATGGTTTTGGAAAGCCCTGTAATGCTAATCAAGAGAGGCGTTTACACTGAATTAACACACGTTTGTGTGCATGCAAAACCATACAGGGGCATTAGCCTCATTCCCAGGCTTACTCATCTGCGAAGAGACCTGGTCACAACCTAAAGGCAGAGACGGTATCGGCGGAAGTTTCGGCCGGAACATCTGTCAGATGCAGATATTCTTTCGACAAATCAAGTACACTTGTTTCATTCACGGAGATGTACAGTAACGTCATTTCCTTGAGCGGTATACTTCCACCCAAATCCCGCAACATCCTCCCCAGAAAAAGGATACCGTCTACACAGTGTACTGTATGTCTTGTCCAGCGTGCAGGGAGGCGCATTGAGAAATATATTACATGCTGTTTTTTTTAATGCTCATTCCCCCCCAGGCCACCGATCCCCTACAGGCACAGTGACCGGCCGTCACTGTGCCTGTAATTACAGCAGAGTGCATTGATAGATGGACTCCTTCATCCGGCTGGTCTGAAGGCTCCTTCTGCAGCTGTGAGGCCTGCAGTTAAGGGCCAACACCTGTGGAGGCAGCTGGAAGGAGCTTAGTCTCTCCTGGGTGGCAGTGGTGGAAAAGAGTACTTTATTGCATACTGAAGCTCAAGGTCAACTTCTCAGGCCGTGATCCCCCAAAATAATCATATTGGAAGTGATGACCCCCCCCAAACACCCTGACAACCACCTGGAATTATAGGCATTATATTTAGATTGAATCGGGATGCTAGAGTGCTTGTGGATGAATACACATCTTGGCCAAGTGTGAGGCCTGATGAGAAGCTCTCTGTTATGGCAGGATTCCATCACTGAGAGCTGACAACTGAAGTGCACTTCCAGACACTCCACATGCAGTGAATCCATCTCATGTTAAGTGACCCCATCTGGACTTAGTTTGCCACCTCCAGTCCTCCACATCTTTTTTTAGTCCTCCACATCTTTATTCGCTCTGTATATCGTCTCTGTAGTAGCTATAAGACCAAACTCTATATGCATACAGTATGATTGGAGTGTCTGCCACTGATCTCTGTGAATGCAGAAAACCACAGACAGTTTGTTGAACAAACAAGGACATGCACAGGTCTGCCCTTTTTTTGCTCTCTGGACAGCAAAGTGCCCTTTTTGTACAGTTTGTTCATTTTATTTTTTGTTTTGTACAGTGTACACACTGTACAGTATGTGGCCCATGGTGACATCGATTAAAAGTGTCTAATGTATTACTTGTGGCCCAAAAGAAACACGTGTTTTGAAGATATGGAATATGAAATACGATATGTGTTTTGAATCACCCCTGCCAGCGTCACCTCTCTCAGCCAATGTTTGTGTGTGTGTGTGTGTGTGTGCTAAGATGAAAAGGCTGTCCGTTTTGGGCATCTCTTGTGGAGCAGTTGAGATAACAAACTCTTGAGCCTAATTCATGAATTGGAGAACAAAGCCCAGCCCTCGACGAGCAGCGTTGCTGCGCGACGATGCATATTAACTAAGGCATCACAATTGTGAAAACATTTTCCACAAGCAGCTTCAGGGCTTCTTCATGTTGTGTATACTGTACCTCAAGGCCAGATACTGGCCTCGTTTTCACCGTCTGTCCACGGCTAGAAGGTTGTGCCATCCATGACTCTGCCTCGTTGTTCAGTATAGAATCTATAGAAGGTACGGTCTGGACAATTAGAGTGGGGTCGTGGGGGCCCTTCCCCAGAAAGGATTATTTTACAGCTTCATTAAATCAATATTTATAGCTCAGTAATCCCATACTTGATCATTAGGTTACATTACATTATAGGCCTACTTCATTCCTGTCGTATAATTTTGATAAATGAACTGTCTAAATTGAAGGGTTTCACTACAGCGTAAAGTATCTCTCTCTCTCTCAAAATCTAAGAGACAGGGAGCATTTACGATTCACACCTGAAAACAAAGGGTCATTGTTTCTAACCCCTTTGAAGCTCACTCCCCTGGAGGGGAGAGGTTTTAGAAATTTACCCCAGACCATGTGTTACCATTTGGTACTTGTAAACTAATTCCACAGGTTAAACTCAATGATTTTATAAATCTGTCACTATAGAAAGATGAGACTCTAACTATTAATAAGTGAGTTTAACTCGTCTCTTTTAAAATGTACGATAAGAACATATAGGGTTTCGCTTCACCGTGTTGGTTTTACCTCTTAAGAGAAAGTGTTCAGTTTTATTTTATAGTTCCGTTAAACATTTCCTAACTACAAGTGTTTCCATTTTTCATATACTTTTAAGGTATGATTAACCATGTTCATAAGAGTGCTCAGTTTCATCTAAAGACCGGTTATGTTTTAACTACAATTTGTCATTGTATCTTTAAAATAGTCATCTGTTTTAGTGCAAGGTTAGAAGTTACTAATGTCTAGAGTCTCTGCCAGAGAGGCCCGCCTCTGTGAACCTGTATGAGCTAGTAGCAGATATTTCATTGGTCAAGAGTCAGGAAACGCCTGCCGTATGTCCGGGAGAGGAGGGACCTATAGTTACAATATAAGGACAGGGTGGAGGGTTGATCGAGGTTCCTGGATCCGGTCAACTCATTTCGGCTATCGAGTTTACTGTGTGTTGTTTAATCCGGAGAACCCGCAAAGGACGTTTCCTTTGTCTGTGCTTTGCCTTGACTGCTGGACTGTTTTTTACTACAAATAAAGCTGCCTGCTTCGTAACCTCATACATCGGTATTCTGGCCTCTTTTCCTGCACTGCCGCGCGCTGAAATACACCACATTCCCAAATACTGTAAGCAACTACACTTTAGATTTTAGAAAGTGATTTTACAGGAAGAACAAGCCCAAAGTCACTAATAAGTGCACACCGAGCACGGACTGTGCCTCTCTGAGTGCAAAGTAAGGAGTACAAGGAGGCTGACATTTGTATGTCACTGCATCTTCACCGGTTATGACTCTGATGAAGATGCAGTGACCTCAGCGTAAAATAAGTCATTTAACAGCAACAACAGTCATTCATGCTGCTCCGGTGCTTTTATCACTCTTATAATTAATATAAATAAATCTGTCGACGTTGCCACTGTAAGGTCACTGTAAGGGTGGACTCCCCCCCCCCCCCCCCCCCCAAATAAATAAAACTTAATATTTTGCTTCTGTAATAACCTTTGCATACTTTTGACATTGTCGTATACAACATAGCACAGCACAGGCTCATTTGTTTTGTTTGTTAAGCTGCCGAGCTAGATTATCGTTCAACCCAAGCAACAAATGTCACTCTCCAGTGAACTGAAGACGTACCACGGCCATCCCCTTCGCACTTCACTTCACAAACACTTCCTCGAAGATGCCGGAGCACAACAAGCGCTCCGTCCAGATGACACGAAGACTGGGTGTGGGGGGAGGGCAAAAAAGAAGGAAAAATAACTAAAGATAATAAACCTCGTCTCCTAAAATACCATACTGTATGCTCTGGGCCATTGTGTGTCATCGGGGAATACTAGCAATGTAATATTCAGTGCTGTTATGAATGCTTCAGCGAGATTCTCTCTGTCAACCACCCCCCCCCCCCCCCCTCTCTCTCGCTGTGTGTGTGTGTGTGTGTGTGTGTGTGTGTGTGTGTGTGTGTGTGAAAAACAATACATTTTGGATGCATTTCGGTTATTTACAGTAATACCATATTTAATACCATACCAAGCGTTTCACAATCTCTGTATAATGCATGCAGGTGTTTGTGGGAACATACACACACGCGACCTGAAAGGGGTCGAGTCAAGTCATGATGATGTGAATCTTTCCAGAAAAGAAAATAAGGGTTTTCGTCGCTTACATTTTGTATACATTTTTGGACCTGTTTTGTCTCCATCCGTATTTGTCCAGTGTGATGGTGTCGGCTGCTGTCAACAGGTCATTTATTTGGCTTGAGTTATTTGTCCTTGTTGTGAATTGGTATTTCTGTTGTCTTCTATACCATGAACATGAAGACAGACTGACAGAGGGATGCTATCCATTATTTTCTTAGCGATTATTCTATAATTTTGATTAATTAAATAATCGAGAAGCATTTCCTTTCCTTTTTATTTATTTTTCACTAATAATTTTTATTTTCTCTTGAAAAAAGTTGAAAAAAAGGGACAGATAACATAGATAGATGGATGGATAGTTTTTGTAGCTCAGTCCCTCTTTATGTTTAGGATTTATTTGTGCGGTTATGTTAAATATAGTCCAAAGGGAAGCATGCACATCCCAATAAAAATTTACAGGTGCTGAACTACTGTATAGGCTATACGTGCTATACGCAGTTTTTCAAACTCAAACCCATGACACACTGCCAGGCAGGATTACCAGCCAATAGGGGCCTGGACCGCTAGGCCAGCCCAGGCCAGTAGAACTGTTTAATTCCGCTTGACAACATTTCAACCCCAGCGGGTCTGAAAAGTTACATCAGGTTATTGAACGTTACTCACCTATTTACTCACTTCTACACAGCTGCCACTTTTCTTACAAAAGAGCAAAATCTTGTCTGCTTCACTCAAACAGTTTAAGCAAGGGATAATGAATGGCTGATAAATAAATCACAGACAGACGCTCCACGTCGGTGGCATAATCATCCAGGTGCTCCGAGTCTTTGATTAGACAGCGGTTTGTTGTAGAGCGGATCGATTCATTCAGCGATTGACCAATCAGAATAAAGCATTCAACCAAGCTGTGTAATAAGGGGAATTAAATCACATAAATGGACTATAATTCACAAGCAAATCTTTTTAGAGAATGTGAAACCACAGAAGGAATGAAGCTGATCATGACAACATGGTAATAGGTGTATTTTCTAAAACAAATCAGAGGACGCAGCATGAGTACAAATGAGACAATGATCACATCAAATAGCAGCAGTCAACTATTTTCCATACTGCGCAGCCTCCTTGGAATTCAATTTAAATCTCTTCTAAAGATTTTCCAAAAATATCACATTAATGCTCACAGTGCAGCATGAAGTCACGCTGTGAGCTTGTAAATCTCAAGTTTTTTAATAGCCAGTGCTAAAATAAAACTTCACACCCGTGTGAAGTGAGGGGGCGCTAATATATTAAAGTCTAACTCATGTTGATTAGGTGATGTAATGGTGATGTAAAACAAATGGTGCAAACACAAACCATTAACAATAAAGAGACAATATGACGTAAATGGCACATTATGATGTATAAACTTTTCCTTCATTGTCAATGGCGTTTACAAAACAAACATTGAACTAAAGACAAACATTAAACCTGTGTATAGGAGGGGCTAGCGCCCCTCAAAAATCAGACCTGTCTGAAGTGAGTGGTACTGTACTATACTACTGTACTGTACTGTACTGTACTGTACTGTACTGTACTGTACTGTACTGTACTGTACTGTACTGTACTGTACTGTACTGTACTGTACTGTACAAGCCCTCCTCCTTGGCCTGTGTGTGTGTGTTAGGCTGTGCAACAGTGACACTTGGTGGTGAACAAACGCTATAACACTATTTTCGTGCTTGGACAGACAGACCCAGGGACCCAAGGACACACATAGCTTTCTATAGGAGTGGTTGCACCACTCAAAAAGATAACCTGCGTCTATACTGCACTATCAACCTCCTTACTGAGGACATAGAGCGTTGAGTCTTTGTGTTGTTTCACATTTTAAACCAGTGCTTCTCAGACCTTTTCATGTCCCCCAAATTATTATTATGCATTTGGGTGCGGGATCCCCATCTGAAAATATGTTGTACCAGGGAGTCAGGGAACCCCATACAAGATGTGTGTTGTTAAAAATGTTTCAGAAACTGTTAAAGAGATGTTTTTGAAAATAGTGAATCAAGCTCACAATGTGTTGAATGACAACGCCTTGTCTGCTTGTAGATCAACTATATCCTACTGTATGTGGTTAAAGGTGTGCTTGTAGATCAACTATATCCTATGTGGTTAAAGGTGTTGACCGTTAAACTGATTTGGATACTATTTCAACAGCGTCAAGGACCCCTGTGTCAAACACCATGACGAACGATAACGTCAGTACCACCTTGGATTGAAATGACGAATATATTTGGCAATGGCAGTGAGTTCAGTATATTTCGATGCCAATAATTTTATACTTTTATTCAAGAACATTTTGATTACCGTACTGTTACCTGTAAGTGTTAATTAATATTGATGCTTTAAAACATTTGAATACTTTTTCCACCATTGCCTTCAGGTATATCTCTGCATGCGTGCATGTGTGTGTATCATGTCTGTCCTTCAGTAGCATCTCTGAACCAACTTTAAAGGGTAAGACCACTTTTTTTTTAGGTTTTGGTTTTGAAGTTACTTTGCCATGATGCAACTTCAAATGTGGACAAGAAATAAAAACTAACTGCTCCAGTGATTAGAAATTGATAATTCAAAATATGCTCCTTATTGACTTACATTGTAGCTAAAACAGCTCTCAAAGTCACTCTTTTAGTACGTAAACAAACACAAACAATGTTGATTCAGACAATATAGAGCATCACCAAAACTCATGTGGTTTTATTTTTTCATAAAAATGTTATCTTCCTGTTGATTTGTCCATTTTATTGGGAAGAAAACCCGGACTGGATCCGTGGATCCGGATCCAGATCTTCAAATAGTAAAATCAACAGGAATTTAAGCCTTTCCTACAGGCTTGTATGTTGGTTCTAAAATATACATTTTTGGCCCTATATCTGATATAGTACAGCTGAACGGCAAGTATATTTGAATGTGAAAATATGAGTTGTGCATTTCAATTTATGTAAATAGAGTTGTGCATATGAATTGGTCCAAATATTAGAGTTGTGTACAATCAATTTCTGTGTAATAACTCGATGGATATCGTCTCTGTCGAGAGGAAACAAATTTTAAAAAGGAAAAAGTAGAAGATCGACAAGCTCAAAACGCTTCAATAACGTGCCACATTTCGAGCTACATTTGATGCTATTGTGTGGGGCACTGTATGATCAATTAAGTATAGGGCTCTATTTTACAAAAAAACAAGTTAAAATATGAAGGTTTCTGCCCGACGGCGACAATATGCATCAGCATATGGAGGGCGGCTCATCCACAGCGTGTGCTCCCTCTGTGACTGCTTTCACACACTTTGCCATGGTCTGGGAAGCTCTGCTTATAGGATCTGTCATATAGAAATCCTTCACACTGAGCTGTGGAGGAACTAAGGCTTCAGAGAGGATAGATTGGTTCACTGCTTTAGCCAGCTCGTTAGCCTGCTTAAAGTAGCTAGCCACCTCGATGTCGTCATATCGCACCAGGTTTGGAGAAACCTGCACCAGTCTAGCACGCACTTCATCAACGGTGTCATAGGGCAGAACGACTCCCGCAAGCTCAGCTACGGCTCGGATGATCTTCCAGTCCTCCCTGGCCATGCCTGGAGGAGTCACGGCCAGCCTGGTCTCCTGGGCACGGCCCTCTGTGTTCACGTAGGTGCTGCATTTCTCTGTGTACGCTGCTCCAGGAAGTATGATATCGGCCATTGTTGCGCCAACATCCCCATGGTGACCCTGATAAATGATCAAGTTGTCCTCAGGGAGGTCCTGGTGAGTGATGCGTCCAGCATCGGCCCCCAACAGGAACAGAACTTTAGGTGGGTTCTTCCTGATAGCCTCCGTCCCCGGCTGGTAGCCAAGATCAAGTGCAGCTACTTGACTAGAAACCCTGTGAAGCACATTGAAGACCTTCCAACCTTCCTCTACTCCACTGCTGACACGAGCGTTTTCAGCGATGGTGGACACAGCGGCCATTATAGCAGCCCCGTCCTCTCTCTGTAGGGAACCACTGCCAACCACAACAACAGGACGCTTTGCTTTAGCCAGGAGCTGGGCAAAAGGGTGAATTCCTGCCGCAATTTCCTGAAGAACCGCTGCAGACTCGCCAAGATGCTCATAAGAGTAAGTCAGGTCCACCTGCTGTCCCACTAGAGCCACTTGCAGCTCGTTGTGAAACCAGCTCTTTCTGATCCGTGCGTTAAATAAAGAAGCCTCGTAGCGCGGATTGGTGCCGACCAGGAGCAGTAGGTCGGCCTCTTCGATGGCAGCAATCCCGGTGTTTAGCAGGTAGTTTGAACGCAGGTCTGATCCAGCCCCTTCCATGGGGAACATTTCCTCGGTGCAGAGGGCATCACTGTTGAAGCGGTTTAACAAGTCTTTCAGGGCGATGAGAGCCTCTGCGTCCACCAAGCCTCCTGCAATAGCGGCTACGCTTCCCCGAGCGCCTTGCAATGCTCCGGCAACGCGGCTCAGCACGTCTTCCCAAGAGGTGGTGACCAACTGTCCGGACTCGTTTTTCACCATCGGCTGAATAAGCCTCTGCCGCTTCAGGCCGTCATAAGCGAACCTGGTTTTGTCCGATATCCACTCCTCGTTGATATCCTCGTTCAGGCGAGGTAGAACTCTCATCACTTCGCCACCGCGGGTGCTCACCACGATGTTACTGCCCACGGCGTCCAGGACGTCGATAGATTCCGTCTTCCTGGTCTCCCAAGGGCGGGCAGTGAAGGCATACGGTTTGGAGGTCAAAGCCCCGACTGGGCATATATCGATCACATTCCCAGACAACTCTGACATGAACATCTTCTCTACGTAGGTGCCAATCTGCAGGTCGTTACCCCTACCAGTAGTACCAAGATCCTCCACACCTGCGATCTCACTGGCAAAGCGCACACAGCGAGTGCATTGGATACAGCGAGTCATAATGGTTTTAATGAGGGGCCCGATGTTCTTATCTGCCACAGCTCTTTTGCCTTCTGCGAAGCGGCTCCTGTCGCTGCCAAACTGCATGGACTGGTCCTGTAGATCACATTCTCCGCCCTGGTCGCAGATTGGACAATCTAGTGGGTGGTTGGCCAGCAGGAACTCCATCATGCCCTCTCTGGCCCTTCTCGTCACATGGGAGTCGGTTAGGATGTTCCAACCCTTCATGACGGGCATGGCACAGGCCGCAACCGGCTTGGGGACTTTCTCGATTTCCACCAGGCACATCCGGCAGTTCCCGGCGACAGAGAGGCGCTCGTGGTAGCAGAAGCGCGGAATCTGGATGCCCATCTTCTCGCAGGCCTGCAGCACAGTGGTTCCTGGCTCCACCATGAGCGGCCGGCCGTCCACTGACACCTCCAGCAGTTTACTGCTGCAGGCTGCTGTTGTGGCGGTGGCTGCGGTGCGAACAGCATTGGTGCTTCCATTGGTCAGAGCTGATGCTAACCCTGTAGAGAGGGGACAACGCACTGCACCCAATCGCAGCATAGCTGTTAATGTTGGGTAATTTTTCTCTGATGGAACATGTGTGGTGTTGACTTTGTCCTCTCTCTCTCGTCTCGGTCTCTCTCTGTCTCTTTTTATTGTCTGTCTCTCTCCACTCTTTTTGACTTTCTGCCTGTCTGTCCGTCTGTCTCTATATTGTCTCTGTCTCTCGTCTATTGTCTCGTCTTTCTATCCATCTCTCATCTTTGTCTGCCTGTCTGTCCCTCTCCTGTCTTTCAGCTTGTCTTTTTGCGACTACCTGTCTGTGTCACTCATGTCTCTCTGTCTGTTTCTCTCTCTGTCTCTCTGATTGATCTCTGGTCTTACTTCACATACAACAGAATCCGTTGCCTAACAACGGCAATTTGCACTGACCTCTGGGATCTCCATTTATGGAAATCATCTGGTCGGCGGACGCATGCACGCACTTATATCCACATAAACAGGAGTACAAGTATGCCTTGTACAAAGGACATAAACACTGCCAGTGCAGTCAGACAATATGGTGAACAGCCAGTTACAAAGTGCATAGACGGCAGAACAGTGTTACATAATGTAATGTATAGTTGACATACTTGTCAGACACAGTAGACAGAAATTATGGAGAATGGAAACTACGCCTCATCCAAATTGAGCGGCTTCCTATAATCGCTGATACTGAGCATTTCAGCACTTTGGTTAGAAAGGCTTCCTCCAAGCTGCAGTCAGAAGTACAGCTGACCTCTATGGTTTTCATTTACAACAAATAGGGGTGTTAGCTGAAATGTTAGAGAACACAGAGGATAAACCTGCTTGGCTTCACAGTAGAGTGCTTTATATACAGCATTATGGAGGACCTGGAAATGGAAGAAATATATTTTTATATAAAAATCCACTACTCTGTCATGTAGAAGCCCCTGTACACAGTATATTGCAACCATTTAAGATTTGCGACATGCTTTCAGTTATTTGTTCATGGTCAGCATGCATGATTTTTGCTCTTTCTCCATTGTTTTTAGGATAACTTTAGTATGCTCTATGTTACTGTTTGTACAGTATTTGTTGCACTGATGATCAGCACTTTGGTACAATGAAAATTGTTTTTAAATGTGCTTTAAAAATACCTAAACGTGATTTGATTTGATGATGAATATAGTGAGGAGCATGATTGCCTGGAAACCATCACTCACTCACTCACTCACACTCAGTCTACGACACTAAACATTTGTTGCTGGGCAGAAACCACTTATCTCCATATTTAAACTTTTTGTTTAAATATTAACACCCTACTTTATCATACTAATCACAGTAATCAACATCATCTGCAAGCTCTAAACATGACAATACATGGTGTTGGTACTATCATGACGATCCATGAACGATGTTGCAACTTGCAGCTTGTGAAACTGCCCATCTGTTCCGTCACTGATCAGGGCTCTCCTCTGCCCTGATCAGTCATGCTTGCAGCAACACTTGCCTGACAGCTCGCCTGCATTTCTGTGTGTCTCTGCATCTCAAGAACCGCTCAACCAATGGCCCTCATACCTGCTGTATTGGTGACCCATGGGAGTCCAGTGACGAGGGTAAGGTTGGTCCGATCAGCAGTTCTCCAAAACTCAATGCAGTGGGCGTCACCACGTTTGAATTATAGCCAATCTGTATGAATTCTCAAGAATCTGTCGGCTGGAGTTGTATTTTTGTACCATTTTGAAAAATTATGTTTATTTTTCAAATTGAATTGAATTACAAAAAATAGAAAGAAAGAAAAAATAAATGTCTAGTCATTATATTCCAGCTTGCAAGAGAGTTAAATAAATTACTTTGCGGACACAGGACATTAGACATTTCCAAACACCATCTGAATCAATATGCGAGCAGGGAGGCACCACCAGTGACACTTTGGAGTGCTCAGTGCTCACCACTGTATGTGAGAAAAGTCTTTAAAAGAGAAAACCAGCACTTTTTAAGTGAGACAACTTCCTCTGTCCCGTGTAGACATACATGACTTCACAGCCAATATACCAAAAGTGAAAAGTGAAAACATAAACCCATTCAGAAAATATTCAGTCCTTGAATAAAATATAAATACATAATGTCAGAATGTCAGAGTCCTTTAATTTCCAAGTTTGGCAAACCTACTTCACTGAGGCACATATCTGACCTTGTCCTTGAAGAGGACCTCTTTAAGCAATATGAACGTTTATTAGAAGACAAGGTTGGTGATACAGTGTAGTGGTTACGTCTCTGTCTGTCTCAGTATAGCTATGAATGTACAGTCACAATGTTACCGTATATGACAGTTTGAAGGTCATGAAACGTGATTGGTTCCGTCTGGTGACGAATGTATTTGTTATAGGCTACAATGTAGCTACATGAATACATGAACTGAACTTCCAGGAAATTTGCCTAATTATTAATTAAAAGAAAGGACTGGTGAAGCTCCTGGGACTGAATGACACTATTAAAGTCCTTTGGATGTAATTGATTGTTGTGACATATGTGTGTGTTTTTCAAATTTGTGCATAATGTAATTATGCAGAAATTGTCAGACACATAATTATCGTGATGAGGCCCCTCACTAACAACTTGGTAGGCTATGTTCCTTTGTCTTTATCGTGTAGACTAAATGACAACCTTTGAATAGAGGGGTGGACTAAAATTGATCATTTTTTGTGAAGAGATACCTTATGACATACCCTTTATCAGTCAACTTAAGTGTTTTTCTTTTTACATTGCGTTTCCTAGAACTGGTATCTAGCTCTACTTGTCCCATCAAATTAATAACAAGCCTGTTTGTAGCGATCTGGGCACATTAGTGGGCACATTTCAACTTGCTTCATTATAAAAAAATGTTTTGTGTATAATTTTACCTTGAGCAGAATTAATAGATATGGGATAAGACACATGCAGCACCACCTAATTTGCCTTAATGTGATTTGTATTTTCATTCATCTTTCTCTTACTCTTAGTCTGTAAGCTGTAAGTGCTTGAGGGTGAAATTGTTGTGAAAGGAATGGGACAGCACTTTGAAGATGAGTCCGCCATTCGTGACTAATATGTAACATATTACTTATCTAAGTAATAATGCCCAACACTGAGGGGTCGCAAAAGGTGTGTTTTGAAGGAAATCCAAAATAGTGTAAAATGTAGTTAAGTGGAAATGTGGTTAGAATCTAGAGAGAGTCTACAACTTTACTTTTCAAGGGTATAAAGGCCACAATATCCCTTCACACAGCCATGAGTATGAATATTTTAGCCTGCTACATGTAGCGTGTGTCAGGGCCTCTGTGCAGCTCTGATCCCTGAATCATTCAGTGGATGATGTGTGAGTCGTCGTCGTCCCCCCTCCGCACATGGCTGGGAGGCTGGTACTCACCATCTGTGTGCCTCTGTCCCAGGCAACCTCTCAAAGTGGCGAGCAGGGATTCACGTGTGGTTGGCAACTTGGCATGCTCTGAAAATGCACGTGGTGGTCCACCCATCACTTAGTGGTCAGATATGGGTGGACCGCAAACGTTTCTTGAGATTTTAAAGTGCAGCCCCGATCCAGAAAAGGCTGTGAGTGTGAACCACTGGTTTGCTAGCCATATTGCTGGTCATTGAATTCCACAGCAGAGGCTGATCTCCCCTTCCTCCTTTATCCACCTCTCCAGTTCTCATATGAAGTAAATTGGTTTGTCCATGATGTCTGAGAACTTAAACATAATCCATATTGAAAGATCCATTGGCACACTGAATTTAATTTAATGATGCAAAAAGTTCAGGCACACAACTCAAAGCGGCATCAATGAATTACACTTAACTATTTTAACATTCTTGTTTATACCTGCTACTTACTGCTCTAGCCCTCAGACTTTTTTTGTATTATCTAATTGTCATGAACTGTGTACTTTTATTGTGTAGTTATGTTCCTAGTGTTTCCTGTCTACTCTATTTGTTACTACCTGTCTTGTCTCTACCCTGATTGCTAACTTGAGTCCACCTGTGTCATGTTAAGTTCTCAGCCAATCATGTGGTGTTTGTAGTTATCTTTCACCTGTGAGTAGTTAGTCTGTGTCTATTTAGTCTCCCTGTGTTCAGTGTCTCCTTGCTAGTGTATAGTTTTATGGTGTGTCCAGCCCAGGTATGTCCTGTGTTGGTAAATATATCTTCATTTAACTTCATCTGCCTGCCTTCCTGTGTGGTTCTGCACTTCGGTCCAACACCTTTCTCATACCGTGACACAAATAGAAATAGTAAAATGTATATATAGTAGTAGGTGACAAATTATGCCTATCAATTATCAATTAGCAAACAGTACTGTGTTCTTTAACCCCCGTCCCCAAATAATTTTGTCTCAATCCATCAATCAATCAATCTCACATCATCCGACCAACATTCCAAATCAATCTAGTCATAAATTGCACTGTTCAGGCCGAGTTTGGTTTAGGATAAATGATTTCAGTCAGATATCATATCTGGGACTACGTATGTGCGTGTGCACATGTGTCGTGTGACGTGTGTGTAAATATATTAGGTTAATGTACGGGTTTATTTTCTCATGATACCAAATAAAAAATAATGCAGATTTAAGATGGCATTATCTATGAATGCTGCTTTAATGTTCATTCAGTTACGTGAAAATGCACCTGTAAAAGTACCAACCACGTTTTCCATGAGACTGATACAACCATATCTATAAGAAATAAGAGCAGTTAAACTGAACTGAACAAAGTGTGAGGGAAAGCTCAGGTTTAAACTAAAAGCACTTGTAATGTACAACATTTATGATATTTATTACCACAGTCCCATTACTGTAAATATCTGTACAGCTAAATAAATACAAATCCCTATGACGATAAATGTGGAACAATATGACATTGCGCATAATTCTACTAAACAATCAAGTTGACTGAAATGCACATTACGCTGTATAAGGCTTTATGGTACATAATGTCAATGTGTGGACTTAGAAATGCAAAGAATACATGTACAAACACCCTTTTTAACAGTACAAATATAGGAGTAGTAAAGGAAGGAATAATGTTTAAAAAAAATCATAATTCCACAACAACAGCAGCACTTTGTGATAAGCATGTCATTATATAGCATGTACTGTAAATGTCATAACTGTACACAAGTGAAGCCTTTACATGGCATAATATAATACTTTGACAGCTACCGTCACAGAACAATATCACTTCACACATCACCCAACAATTCCTTTCTTTTAAATCAGTCTTTTGCACACCTTGTTGTGGACTCAGGGACAGGTGCGTTGGTAGAGCAGACGTTCAAATAAAGCAGAGGACAATAGATACTTTTACCAGTAAGACGCCCTGAAGGCGAGAAGCTAACTCGCGTGCACGCATCCACCTGGGTGACGGCAGACTGATGGGCGAGGGCTGGCGCTTTGGCATGGGGGGTCAGATCAACATATGGAATTAATTCTGCACTGACCATATATGGAGCGTGTCTTGAGTGTACAGGGTTTGATGAGAGGCCAGGTAGGGCCGGCCTTTAATTTTCGGGCCTGTTGAGAACACTAGTTTTCACCGGCTGCCGGGCGCGGCTGCACAAATAACTTCGGGGCAGACCGTCTAGAGTTTGAATGGACAGGTGTCAGTCAAAAGGGAGACATTGAAGAGGAAGGACGGATGAGGGAGGATCAACATATGGAATGTCAGAACAGGTCAGCGGCGCGCCATATATGGAGATGTAAGGGTTTGAGGTTTGAGGTCAGATGTAGAGTTGCTGGCCAATATTGATATCAGGGATCACCATATATGGGCTTTCTCATATATGGGCTTAATTTTGATCTCCATCCCTGATGATGTCACGTTATGTCACGAGGCATGACCATATATGGAGGTGCGGGGTGACAGACAGACGGACTGACGGGAAATGCGGTCGCAACACTAAGCCCGCCAGAAACGTAGTAACTGTAAATAAGCTTTAGTCTTAGCCAGTAGTCTTTAGCCAGCTTTAGCCTTTAGCCAGCACCGTATAGCCTACGTTTTCTAGGCTTTATATTCTTTAATCCATGATTTGATCGGATCGCATCGATAGCTGTCTCCCGTTAGCATCCCAGTGTAATGTGGACGCGGCCATTTTGAAATGCACGCACATCCACTCGTCATTTCTGGCGAAAACAAGGTTTTTCAACGGCCAACAGCAGGCGCTGTGATATTCGTGGTCAGGTTTTTCCTGCACCCAGCGAGACATCAACAACCGGTCAAGACACCACACACACCATTACGTCATCCTAACATCCGGTTACGGATATTTGGCTCTTCAAAATAAGGGTTGAAAGGGGAAAAACCTGTGCGCGATAAATACATTAATCAATCCTGGCGGGGATTGGCTTTTAAAGGCATATAGTATGTAGTGTTGCCCTCTGTTTACATAACAAAACAATAAATACATGTTTCACCCATCATTTCCCTCTATACCAGCAGTCATCAGACACTGGAGTAGTAGTGTGGTGGTGTTTACCTGCATAACCACTGCCTCTTGCTGTTCGTGGTTTGTTTAGGTAGTGAGGGCCAAAACAAACAAACAAAATTCAATTCACCTTTTTTGTGCTTTTGTTTTCAACAGAGAATACAATGTTTTATGGTCTTGATTGGCCAGGACCTGCTTGGCTCCAGTCTTAAAATAATTTATATAATAATAATTAACAACATGGCCGCCACTGCTATGCCATATTGAGCAAGGTTCCATTGTTTTATACAAAAATTGATGAACAAAAGCAATTAACATTTCACAATTAAAACAGAAATCCTTTAAAAAGTGGGCAATAATATACAATCTGCTGCAAGACAAAGGGAATCTTAATAATGTGCAAAACAAGGTTTTCTGTTCTTTGCGGAAAGGTTTAGCACAGTCTGTGAATTCTTAATGTCACGCACGGCAAACGTTTCTTTGTGCCAATGTATCCACAGGCCTGCATGTCCCCATGCTCACCAATGTATCCACAGGCCTGCATGTCCCCATGCTCACCAATGTATCCACAGGCCTGCATGTCCCCATGCTCACCAATGTATCCACAGGCCTGCATGTCCCCATGCTCACCAATGTATCCACAGGCCTGCATGTCCCCATGCTCACCAATGTATCCACAGGCCTGCATGTCCCCATGCTCACCGATGTATCCACAGGCCTGCATGTCCCCGTGCTCACCAATGTATCCACAGGCCTGCATGTCCCCATGCTCACCAATGTATCCACAGGCCTGCATGTCCCCATGCTCACCAATGTATCCACAGGCCTGCATGTCCCCATGCTCACCATTGTATCCACAGGCCTGCATGTCCCCGTGCTCACCAATGTATCCACAGGCCTGCATGTCCCCGTGCTCACCGATGTATCCACAGGCCTGCATGTCCCCGTGCTCAGCAATGTATACACAGGCCTGCATGTCCCCGTGCTCAGCAATGTATACACAGGCCTGCATGTCCCCATGCTCACCAATGTATCCACAGGCCTGCATGTCCCCATGCTCACCAATGTATCCACAGGCCTGCATGTCCCCATGCTCACCGATGTATCCACAGGCCTGCATGTCCCCGTGCTCACCAATGTATCCACAGGCCTGCATGTCCCCGTGCTCACCAATGTATCCACAGGCCTGCATGTCCCCGTGCTCACCGATGTATCCACAGGCTTGCATGTCCCCATGCTCACCAATGTATCCACAGGCCTGCATGTCCCCATGCTCACCGATGTATCCACAGGCCTGCATGTCCCCGTGCTCACCAATGTATCCATGCAGGCCTGCATGTCCCCGTGCTCACCGATGTATCCACAGGCCTGCATGTCCCCGTGCTCAGTGATGCCATTCAGAGGTCAGTTCAACTCTTTTACCGTGTGAGCTAAATTAGCTTTGGCACATTGTGCATCACTCCTGATGTTGAACACGTAGAGCACTAAGCCTGGAGACACACTTGAGTCAGTTCAACATCCACTGATGTTGGTGAATCGGTGAATTCACATCATCATCAGCCGTCACTGTCTGTTAATTCACCTGTAACCTGTTTTCTGTCTGAAGAATTCCATGGTCTCGTGCCTTTAGAAACTGTAGTATAACAATGAGGTTTAGGAGGTCTTGTGACTCAGTGAAAGTTTACATCACTTTGTAAATGTAAATGTTCATCAGGACTCCTAATTCCATTGGAATGGCCTGTAGAAGTATTCTCCATGTACAATTCTTCCAGAAGTTCTGAATGGCTGACTAGTGCACAGAGGCTGTCGGCTGAACATTCACATTCTATCATTGAACAATAAAATGTATTATGGTGTGTGCGTGCGTGCGTGGGCCAGCCAGGTCATGTGGATGCATAATGCATGTGGCCTGTATAGCCAAGCACAGTCTAATAATCAAGTCGCCCATGCATGTAACCGTAATACAATATACATTGTACAATGTATACATTATGGGCATATGTAGCCTACTGTATGACGCACACGCACACATGCTGAAACAATGTTGATAACTGAACACTGATTTAATGCATAAACTGTAGTGGTTCGCTCATACTGTAACATATTATGTCTATGACCACAAGCTTGCTATATTTTCTACAGATTTGAGTGTGCGGAGGGGGTTCTGTGCTCAATTGTTCATTTGGTTTCCTTTTGGCCACAAGCACCTCACCCAAGTCTACTGTTGGACCTACCCTCTCAGAACTGTGTGTTTGAACAGTTTCCAAACCCCAGGGGTATCCCCAAATTATTTTGGTGAGCTTAATGTGCAACATTGTTTTCTCACTCAACAGTAAACAAACCAACATATACGAGTAATAACTGTACAGTATACAGGGTATCCGCACATTTCGAAAGTGATAATTGAATGACTCTTAAGACGTTTTTAATACCAAATTGGCCAGATTGTCAAATATTACAAAGGCAGACATTGCGAAAATAGACAATCTACAAGCTTGTAGATGGGCTATTTTCACCATTCCATGTGCTTGTCGGGGTGGACCAGTTCAAATATGATTATTTTAGGGAGGTCGTGGCCTGAATGGCCTTTGAATGAAAGGTTGACTCCCACTTCCTACGCCTGAAATTTCAAGGTGGGAAATTCCCACGATTTTGTAACCCTTTTTTCACCCCTGTGTCAATCATCTAATGTGATCCTGGGCTCTACACACCCTCCGCCAACCTGGGGAGAGCAACGGACTTAACTCATGCTTCCTTCATGCTTGAGTGTCCAAGTTGCTCCTTTCCACCTGACAGGGGGGAGTTTCCCTGGTTGGACGTAGCGCATGGAAGGAACACGTTATTCCAACCAGTTCCTTTCCCCTCCATCAGGCGCAGTGGCGTTTTTAAATGCGGAAAATTCTTGCAATTCCATCTTTTACCGCCAGCCAGGCGTGGGCAGCTTCACCGTTCCACTGTTCAGAACTCCGTGGTGGAGATCTGTGTGATCTCCGTGTGGAGGTCGTCCTGGAGTGTGGCGTTAGGGTCTACCAAAGTCGCCCGCTGCCGGTCCGCGTCCGGGCACACGGGCTTCCTCACCTCGGACACGGCGGAGGGCGCGCAGCCGCAGACCGTGACGGGCTCCCGCATCGTGTTTCCGCGCGCCCTGGTGAAGCTGCTCTGCTCCCGGCGCGAGCGGCACGGCAGGCAGAAGTCCCGGAAGCAGCGTTTGAAGTTCTCGTCCAGGAAGGCGTAGAGCACGGGGTTGAGGCTGCTGTTGGTGTAGCCCAGGGCGATGCACAGGTGCCAGCTGGCGATCACCAGCGGGTTCTTCTGGTCGATGTCCACCATGGTCTTGGCGATGATGAAGATATGGATAGGCGTCCAACACACGATGAAGGCCGCCACCACCACCAGCACCATGCGGGTGATGCGCCGCAGGTTCCTGTCCTTCTCCTTGGAGCCTGAGAGCAGAGCAGGGGTGGAAAGCAAACAAGTAATTTACTCAATTAATGTAGAATTTTGAGATATGCGTCTACTCGATCACTACAAATATTACACTTTTACTCCACTACAACGTATAGGGCCTTAGTCCTACTCCTCCCCCCAGCCAACACTCCCCACTGACAGGTAGTTACACCCCCCCCCCCCCCCCAGATAGGACGTATAGGGCCTTAGTCCTACTCCTGTCTATTTCAAACAAAGTGTTTTTTGACAGCAGGAATTGCCTGTCATAATTTGACCCCCCAGTATTAGGATGTATTAGGATGTTGATATTCATTCATCAGCCAACACTCCCCACTCACAGGTAGTACCTCTCCAGAGCGGACGTATAGGGCCTTAGTCCTACTCCTCCTCCCAGCCAACACTCCCCACTGACAGGTAGTTACCCCACAAACCCACAATTAAACATTTTGGTTTTAAGATGTTGATATTCATTTTGTATCATCCTAAGGACCCCAAATCACACCTTGGAAAGCATGAGTGTCTATTTCAAACAAAGTGTTTTTTGACCGGGGGGGGGCATATTTTGACAGCAGGAATTGCCTGTCATAATTTGAGTATTAGGATGTATTAGGATGTTGATATTCATTCATCAGCCAACACTCCCCACTCACAGTTAGTTTATTTCGTTTTCGTCAGCGAAAAAAGGTATCGTCGACGGACCATTTAGTCGACGAAATGACCACTGCTTTATATATACACACCTGAGAGCAGGCGGACACTCTTCAGCCGTAGGATCATCAGGCCGTAGCAGACGCTGATGACAAGGACGGGCAATAGGAAGGCCAAGACAAACACGCAGATCTTGGTCACCGTGTCCCAGTACCACTGGGGACTGGGGAAGCTCAGCGTGCAGATGGTGCCTGAGTGAGAGGGGGTCAAAATCAAACAATCACTGATGGAAAGTATAACCCAAGTACACCGACCGTATACTCAAGTTGAGGTAATTTGACTCGAGCATTTCCAATTTCCAATACTTTTGTTACTAGTTACCGCAGGGGCAACATTTAGTTTCCCCAAGCATGATACTGTATGTTTGGGCTGCCACCCCCCACCGACGAGAGTGCCGGGTGGGGGAGTGCTGCTTCAGCTCTGAGCACTGCAGATCCACATGGATACGTGTGCAACTGGGGGACACACGCACGGGCGCCAGGTGCTCGTTATTAAGTGGCGGAGCCACGAGAAACGTATTATTATGAGAATTGGCTTTATTGTCAATTACTTGCATGACGGGGAGAGGTGGTGGAGTTATAGCTAAAATGGAGTTAGGTGGTTTCCTCCTGACAGCAACCCTGAAAATAGTCGGTCTACAGTTTGTGAGCTTGTAGATCTGCTATTTTCAAAAGATTGTAATACGGCCTGTACGATACCTTGTGAATCGGGACATTGTGCATAATGATAGTATATTTTGGTAGTATATTTTGATGCCAATACATTTACTCAAGTAAATTTGATTACCAGACTTTTACTTGTAATTGTGTTTCTATCTGCATAAGTAAAGAAATGGGCCACCACTGTGCCTGGGGAGGTTTTAGTTGGAAGGACCATGTGAGGAGGAGCTAAACCCAGTTAAGCCACATCAAATAGCTGCTCTCTCCCTGGGGGCCTAATTACTCCCCCAGATTAACAGAAGCACTTGGCATGAAAAAGGATGCCAAACCAATGACAGCCTAAGTGGAGTACTTAACTGTATGGTTTTACACAATTACGGGTAATTTCTCTCATAATCCCACCCGGCCGCGCAGAGAGATCAAAAGAAAAGCACCCCACCTTTGGGCGTCACCTTGGTAACCGCCAAAACCATTATGGGAACTCCGATGGCAGAGGAGAGGATCCAGATACAGACGTTGATGAGTTTGGCTTTGGCAGGCGTGCGGAAGTCCAGAGCCCTGCATGGTGGTAGAGTTGTAACAATCATTGTTGGGGAACGTTACTTTTAAAAGTATTCCCGTTTTGTTACTGATTGTCCGAGGGACAACACCGACATATGTGGCCGATTGAGATATGTATACGTTGATGTTCTCCACCGAGCAATAAGTTGCACGATCTGCTCGTGCACAAGTAGGTGTGTGCAAGTTGGCAGCTCGACAGAGTGCATTTCTAGTTAATTCTTTCACTACCGAATATGTGATATCACGTGATATTATTTGATCGCTTTATATCAATATGAAACAGCTACGCTGAAAACCATCTTTTAGTCCTGTCCCGGTTGCTAGGCAACGCCTTCATCACCCCCAGCACCATGACACGTGCGCGTGCACACCATAAGATCCCATTCAAAGTGGGATCTTCTTTGGCTGTTATCTCTGAAACTACGAGCGCTGTCCGAGGTTTTGAACAAACATCTGATGTTCGGATGTGATTTGTGATTTTTCATCCGCTCGCGATCGACATATTAACTATACCTCCCCCTATATTATACCAGTAAGATGCCCTGAAGGCCCCGTGCACGCATCCATATATGGGCATAAAGGGACGGGTACAATGGGTACTTAGGCAAAGCCCCCCGATACTATGACTCAGACATATCGGTCGGATCGGTATAGTTCTACGTTTTCGCTCTGAGACGGTCGGTATACATCTCATAAAATGCTCCCTGCGTCAAATGCGGAATGAATAATGGAACTTGATATGAAAAGGGCTGTAAAGTGTGTGGTGCTTACCTGACGGGGTGACAGACGGCCACGTAACGGTCCACGCTCATCATGGTGAGCGTGAAGATGCTGGTGAACATGTTGTAGTAGTCGATGGCGATCACCACCTTGCACAGCAGCGCCCCGAACGGCCAGCTGGCCATCAGGTACTTGGCGCTCTGGAAGGGCAGCGTGCTGGTGGCCAGGGCGTCGGCCAGCGCCAGGTTGAAGATGTAGATGTTGGTGGCTGTCTTCATCTTGGTGTACCTGGAACAGGGTTTCTCTAAGGGTTAGCAGGGTTCATTTTGGTGTACCTGGAACAGGGTTTCTCTAAGGGTTAGCATGGGTTCATCTTGGTGTACCTGGAACAGGGTTTCTCTAAGGGTTAGCGCATGGGTTCATCTTGGTGTACCTGGAACAGGGTTTCTCTAAGGGTTAGCATGGGTTCATCTTGGTGTACCTGGAACAGGGTGTCTCAAAGTGGGTGCCTTGATGACGCAAGTCCAGGGGGTGCCTCAGAACGCTTTGATTAGTAGGGTAAAACTAACCTGTCTCACGACGGTCTGAACCCATGGCAGCTCACGTTCCCTATTAGTGGGTGAACAATCCAACTTTCTGCTTCACAATGATAGGAAGAGCCGACATGGAGGCATCAAGGCTTTTGCCCTTCTGCCCCACGGGAGGTTTCTGTCCTCCCTGAGCCCGCCTTAGGACACCTGCGTTACCGTTTAACAGGTGTAACGCCCCAGTCAAACTCCCCACCTGTCACTAATATTTAGAATGAAGCAACGTCACTTCAGTTGACAGTTTAACTGTTTTAGACCCTCTATAGAGGGTACGTGCAAAGACAAATGGGAGTACCATTTGGAACAGATATGCATCATTGCGTCTTTGCAACCCCAATAACCATGCCGGTCCGTGAACGATGCTCACTTTTATTTGTAACAGAGTATTGCTACATTCAGTACATTGTGGCATTGCTACACAAAATGTGATTATTATAATATTATTATTAAAGGGCCACTTCACCACTTTTCAACCTATCTTCATATAATAGGTCCTCACTAATAATCATGATTTTATTTTTTACAAAATTTTCATTATCGTGAGAACGATGGCTTTTCAGGACTAGAAAGCCTGCATTTTTTATTAGCTTGTATTCCCCATCGATGATGACACTGGAAGACGGTTTCTCCTATGAGACACAGAGTAGAAAAACATTGCACCATTTGTTCATGATTATTAGTGAGGACCTATTATATGAAGATAGGTTGAAAAGTGGTGATGAATTGTTGTTTGTTAACTTATTGATGTGCAGTGTCCGCTGAGGTCTCTCCATGACAAAGCATCACGTGGTTCATTAAAATATAATCGGGCATTCATCACCGAACCCGTGTCAATTTCCTCTGTCCTTTTCCTAGACATCGATCTGCTCTTTACTCTAGTCTAGACTAGAAATAATGGTATGGTGAATAATGGCAAAATTGGATGCATAATGGTCAGTGGCAGGCAAAGTACTCAACCCCAGTACTCGGGTCAAAGTAAATAGATACTCCTGGTCAAATATTACTCAGTGCCCAGCTGTGAAATGTACTATACTAGTAGTAGGCTACTGAAGTGCCTGCATCAAAAGGATTTTCTTTAAAAAAAAGTTATATCAATAACAATGAAAAGATCTACAGGCTCACAAGGCGTTTCCCTTGTAATGCGAGTCAATCAAGTCGAGAATCAAAAACAACAAAAATTACTCAAGTAAAGTACAGATACTCAAAAATGTATTTTACTGTACTCAAGTGTACTTTGTTACTGTCGACCACTGTCCATTTCCTCTATTCCTTAAATTTCCTATAGCCATCGACCTGTTCTTTGCTCTAGAAATAATGATACAGTGAATTGGTTAAAAGAGATGACTCTGTCGCGTGGAAACCTCATAATATGAGGTTTCCACGCGACAGAGTCATCTCTTTTAACCAAAAACAACATTGCCTGAAAAGAAAGATTTTGGTCATATTATCACCAAAATCTTTCTTTTCAGGCAATGTTGTTTTTGGCAGCAGATTTTGATTTTAGTTTTAGTCATACAGTAGTCTCTTCAATAGTTTTCACTAATGTTTTTACACTTCAGCTCGCGACGCGTTGTGAGCTTGTAGATCTGCTATTTTCAGCATGCAACCAAGTGTAAAATGACTTATTCTGGATCTCTTGTCCACTATAGTACCTTCCTAACATTTTAGTCTAGTTTTTATTTGTGCCAGATCGTGCCATCATGCTTCCAGACCTGCTGCTGTTGATGCTTTTGTGTGATGCTCCAAGTTAGCCTGGCTAATAAGCCAGACCGAATCGGTGTGATTTGAGTCTGGCTTATTAGCTAGGCTAGCTCCAAGTAGGATGATCCAAGTAGGGCGTTATTTTACGGGGGAAAAACACACACAACATGCTAGAATACGGAGATACGAGGTTGCTTCCCCAACAGCAACAATTGGATGCATAATGGTCTGAGGGAATTCAGTGCATTAGCAACAAGCTTTCGGTGGCCTGCAAGTTGCGTTGGTTCGTTGGCCTATTGCCTGGGTTCCTCCCTGAAGCACCAGTTAATTAGACATGTTCATGATACACAGCAACAATCACACAAACACCCACAGGCTCTGGAGCTGAGCTCCTATACCTTCTCTCTTCTCTCTCATTTTAGATGTTATAGCTATATGTAGCAGTAAAAGCGAGAGACCAGTAAAAGTGAGAAAGACGGAACGGAACGGGGTGGGGAGGGGTGGCATTGTGGAAGGGAGGCGCCCGTTTGTTCGGCATGGGAGGCCGTGGCCGGGTCAAGGCCATGCATGGTCCCTTTGAGGCCCCTTTAACCCTTTTTCAGAAGAGTCTTATGAACATTGAACATTGGTTTAGAATAGTGGTTCTCAAAAATAGCAGATCTACAAGCTCACAGCGCGTCAATTTGTGCCGCACTGCGAGCTTGTACATATGCTATTTAAAAACTTTAGACTAGCCAATTGTTTTTCCCCATTTTCTCCCCAATGTAATCGTTATGCTAATTGGTTCCTTCCCACACACATTTCTGTTAAGCTGTCACTATACGGACCTGACTGACCTGCCAGTGAGGAGCCCCCACCAGGAGAACCTTTGTTCTATTCGTCCCGCCTACTCTACACCGCAGCCGGTGGAGCATGCATTTATATAGCGCTTTTTATCCAAATCGCTTAACACACATTCACACGCCGATGGCAGAGGAAACCGTGCAAGGCACCAACCTGCACTTCAGGAGCATTAGGGGTTCAGGCCAGGGTCTTGCTCAAGGACACTTCGACAATAACTCTGGGGGAGCCCGGGATCGAACTGGACACCACCTGGCTAACAAGCTTGATGTCAAGGCAGGGCCAACTTCAACTAAACCCATGCAGGTCAGGAGCATTATGGATTACTCCTGCCTAGCCTGGATGAACGCCTCTCATACCACTCTCAGGGAGTTGGACAACATAAAAAAAAACTGTTCTCTACACATTCCCAGCTGTCCAGTGGACCTCAAAGCACTGCTACCCCATGCTCTGCACACCTCAGGTTGAATCACCCGGAGGGTATTCTACCAAGCCACGCTCTGGAAACACCCAAGTCGAACCTTGATAGGAGCTTCATGCCTTCAAGAAGAGGCTGTATCTCCTCAGAATGTGACTGTTATCCCATAAAGCTCAAGGACTTTTAATCATCCAACATTCCGTTTACAGTACATAGGCCTATACCCCTGTCTGAGTAGTAGTAATATGTTTTTCTCATAGCCTGTATCTGCCAAAGCTTTAAAAAGAAAACCTTGTGGTTTTGCAATGCTCAATAGAAGTAACTTGAGGAATCTGTCTCGGTTCCATTGCACCTCCAAAAGAGGCTCTAAAGCACACTCGCATAATTGACCAGTGTTTCCGAAACATTTTCAAGTCAAGGACCCTTTAACAAACGCTGAGGAAGGCCAAACAGGCCGAAACGCATACGTTTTCAGTCTCAGAGGTAAATAAAATCATGTAAAAGGACATATAATGAGTGCTGGCATTTTCTTCATATCTATATATCTATATAATAGATATATATAATATATATCTTATATTTTCGAGCCTTGCACCTAATCACCTATAAGGATTTTGTTTGAACTTCTCTCTCAAGTCAAGGACCCTTCAAAATGATATGTATCTGGCTGTGCACACCCACATCTGAAAATGGTTTCTATAGTGACCCCTAGAATAGAACTTTTGTGTTAAAAAAAATCCTTTGTCCTATACGATGGGCTCCGCTCAAGTGGCAGCAGAGAATTGGCAAGCTGTCTGAAAGAGCCACGCCATCTGCTAATGTGACAGCAGTGGCACGCGCTTAAACGATTATAAAGCTGAAACCGTCAAGCAGTTTTGCTTGACGGTTTGTACTTTTGCTTGGAAGACACCAGATGACAGCTTAAAAACTTTAATCGCTGTGTATAGTTACATTGTGATTTGCTCTGTATTTGTGTGATTAGTTAACCCATTAATGGGATAGTTCACGAATAGGAAACGCTAAAGAAACGGTGAAGAAAAAGTAACTCAAATTTGTATTTAAGTACAGTACTTAAGTACATTTATTTAGTTCCTTTCCACCACAGAAAAAAGTCACGGCAGTCATCATTATTGATCTGGGGGAGAGGGATCAATATAGGCCTATGTCTAGTTTTCAGGATCATTAACCCTAAAGGAGCATGTCACCCATAACAGCCATAACTATGTTCATAATAGTAGTTGGTCCTTCCTTATATACTGTACATTATAAAAGGCACAATTGAAATCCACTCGCTCTGCATTTCGTTGGTGGACTATCCGACTATATCATGTCACAGAAACCTGCCTACCAGAATAGGGAATGCAGCTTTTCTCTGAAAGTTAGAAAGCTGAAATGGCATCTATGTTTAGTTTGTAAATACATTGAAGATGCGAATGTAATCCATTCCCAATGGATGAAGCCTTGGCCTGGAAGAGAGGTCATCAGGTGGTCTCCTGGAACAAGGACTGACAGATATGTCCACATACTATCTGGAAAACCACCTGCGTCCAAACCCCGGGAAGACACACATCTGCAACTTCCACCTTAAAAACAAGGAGGCCAAACGGGAGCTCAACGTAATCTGGGACGGAATAAGGCTTGAGAACCACCAGCACCCAGTCTACCTGGGAGTGACCTTAGACCGTACCCTCAGCTACAAAGAGCACATCCAGAAGACGAGAGCCAAGGTGTCCACCAGGAACAACCTCCTGCGCCAATTAACCAACTCAAAGTGGGGAGCTCACCCAAGCACGCTGCGCACAACGGCACTAGCCCTGTGCTTTTCCACCGCTGAATATGCCTGCCCTGCATGGTATAAATCAAGTCATGCACGCAAACTAGACCCCATCCTCAACGAGACCTGCAGGATAATGACTGGGTGCATCAAAACAACCCCCATACCCTGCCTCTACGCCCTCTCTGGAATTGCCCCCCCTGACATCCGCAGAGCAGTCACTGCCAAAGCCGAGTGCACAAAGCAGGCCCATGACAACCGGCACTCACTGCACGAACACTCTGCCCCCCAAAAACGGCTCAGGTCCAGAAGCAGCTTCCTGGATACCACTGCAGAACTGTCGCCAGGACCACGGAGTGGCACAACCAGTGGAACAGCATGGGTAGCCAGACAACCCAATGGACAGAGAGAGGCATCACCCCAGAGGAATGTCTCGCGACTGGCCATGACCAACCTTGGACCGTCTGGAAAACCTTGAGCCGTCTGCGGGTCGGCGAAGGACGCTGCAAGGCATCCATGAAAAAATTGAATCTAACTTTTTCTGATGCATGTGTGTGTGGCGAACCACAAACAATGGACCACATCATGATATGTATCTCTGCTCCACAATGTACTGGAGATGACCTGGCCGAACCAAATGCCGCTGCACTCGCCTGCGCCAACCACTGGAAAGACATGATAGAGGATGGCCAGACACGAAGAAGAAGAGGTGGTCTCCAACCTTCTTAGAGTGTTTCAACCCTCGACCACTACACTCTCCAGTTGACGGGTCAGCAGTGATTGGCCAAGTCACTGCCCCTCTCCACCAGGCTTCCAGCTATAGACAAGTCCACGGAGGGGCACCCCGGGCGCAACCACCACAGAGGCGCAACCAGCACCGGGAGAGAGGGCCACACCCGGCCAACAGGGAAGTGAGCAACCTGCCGGCCAGGTGCAGCAAACCAGTGCTGACCACACCCCAGCGACCGCCGTGCCCAGGGCACCCCCACACTGACCCGCCCACTGTCCTTTCTCTCCTGCCAGAATGAACAGGAAGCTCTCTCTGCCTTGTGCGTTCTTGGGGGATAGCAGGCACTGAGAGGTCTCTAGGACTATGGTTTGCCTCCTGCCTATAGTGTCCTCCTACGTCTCACCAGACTGATCGTCTGTGCGGTGTGCATGTGTCCGTCCTTGTCCACACTTGGCCTTACTCTGGTGTATTTAAGGGAGCCTTCTCTGCGTCTGTGTCACTTTGTTGTCACTAGTTGTCGTTGAATCTGTCCTATCGAGTCTCTCTTCCTCCCCTCCTCTCGGGAGACTCTGGGGTATTGCTCATTTGTACAAGAGGGCACCACGCAAGCTACAGACCAGCTTGCGTGGTGGCCTCTTGCAAGTGCTGCAACAGAGGTTGCTAACCCCTGTTGCCCTGTCAGTCCTGCCAGTGCCCAGGACACAGGTGTCGCACATAAATGGGCCTTGGTGGCGCTCGAAACGGCAGAATTGAAAAAGGCAGGCCAGATGTTTTCCCTTGGGCTGCAAACGTTTTGTGCATACAAAATGTATGCAGATCGGTGCATGTAAAGACGTGACTTGGCCTGTTATAGCGCCACCATGAGGCTGATTTAAAAATGTCAAGCCAGCCTAGTGGGAATATGCGTGCACAGTTTAACTGCACTCTGGCTCTGCGTTCATGATTTGTAGCATTTTGTACAAAACTGGCCATTCCTGAAAACTTTAAACTTAAAAATAAACTCTTAAAATCTTATTCAATCAGTGTAGAATTTGAGAAATCCAACAGACTCGTCTTGATCATGAATACAGAGATCATGTACCGATTTGCGTGAGAT
Source organism: Protomyctophum parallelum (assembly GCF_964188405.1). Classification (NCBI taxonomy): domain Eukaryota; kingdom Metazoa; phylum Chordata; class Actinopteri; order Myctophiformes; family Myctophidae; genus Protomyctophum; species Protomyctophum parallelum. Next base: position 28,065,833 of record NC_139698.1, on the reverse strand, counting down.
TTGGATGAAATCTTTGCAACTAATATAAACAGATGTGCCTCATGGTGGCGCTATAACTCGGAGATGTGGAAAATACAGGGAATTGGTTTTGCCATGGCCTCTAGGGAGTACGCATACAAAGTTGTACACAGGTCGACGCAGTTATAGGTAAAACAGGAATTGGCCTGTTAGCGCCACCGTGAGGCTGATTTGAAGGAAAAAAAAGTGGCATGTCATCCTCGGCTGGAAATGTGCGTGTATAATTTCACGGAAATTGCACAATGCACACTATGTTTGTGATTTGTGGCATTTTGTTCGAAACGGACAAATCATGCCAGCTTTAATTGGAAACCCAATCAGGATGTAATATGGGAAATGGTGCAGATCCATGTTAATCACATGCATGACTATGGAGATGATGCGTGATGTATGCATAACATGTGTACGAGTAATCTCTACACAAAATGTGTTTTGCCTAAATCGTCCTCATGGTGGCGCTATAACAGGCATATTTGTGGCAGAGGTTCATCGTTGGCATCCAGGGAGTGTGTGTGCAAAGTTTGGCATGGATGGGGCCAACGGTGCCGGTGATTAGCTGGTAATGGACGGACGGACAGACGGACGGACGGAGTGCAAAACATACTCTCTTCCCATGCCTTCGGCCTGGTGGAGACAATAAAAACAAAATACCTGGGCAGGTCAGGTTGTGGCCTCCTGGTGGCGCTATAATAGGCCAATGTGAAAAGGATGCAATTTGTTCTTATGTCTTTGATGGCAAATGGATGATTTGAGGCATTTTGTTCCTTGTGTTTTATGGCATGACTTTAATATTATTCCCGGTATTGTTGTAATTGGTGCAGACTTTCAATAATATACTAGGAATGTTCTACAGAAGTACTGCACCTTAAGTAACATGACTGGGTTTTTCACAGCTGCTATCTGATGAATGATTAGGCTACTATATATGCAATTTGATTGGTTGTCTAAGCCTACTGTTGTATATTTAATGAATGTCAGCCTATTCTCAAACTATGCCTGAAGAAGGCCGAAAGGCCGAAACGTATGACTCTTATTTAAAATAAAACTCTTGAACCAGAAAGTGGCGGTGTGCGGGTCTCTCCTCCTTCTCCAGGCATTTAGTTCCAAAACTATCCAACTGTTGGTGGCGCTATAACAGGCAAATGTGAGGGTGGGATATATTCCTCAGCCTAGTAGGAAACTGCGTGAAAGATCTCACTTTAATTGCACGCTGCGTTCATGATTTGAGGCTTTTTGTTCAAAACGGGCCAGTCCTGCAAACTTTGAAAGCCAATGTTAGCCAATCTGGATGGAATATGAAATATCGGACAGATCCGTCTTGAACACATGACTATAGAGATACTGTGTAACAATTTGCGGGATTTTTTGACAGAATCTGGAGGAATAATAGCAAAAAATGTGTTTTACAAAAGTCGGCCTCCTGATGGCGCTATAACAGCCGTTCTGGAAACTTTGGGGCAGAGGTTCATCGTTGGCATCTAGGGAGTGTGTCTGCAAAGTTTGGCATGGATCGGGCCAATGGTGCCGGCCGGGGATTAGGACACACACACACACACACGCACGCACGCACGCGCGCACACGCACACACGGACGGACACACGGACGGGGACACACGAACGGGCGGATATATAGTAAGGGCATTTTATCAGGTATTTGACCAATCTGGGAACTAAATCGTTACCAAGAAATTTCTTCACCAATGTGTTTCTAAAGGTGTCTAATAACATGTACTAAAAGTTTGAAATTCAACTCCCGGGGGAAATTGAGTTATTAGCATATGTGACCATACCCATAACATCCTATATAAAGAAAAAAACGTCAAAATTTCATCATTCTTTCAGTAGCATGTGACATATGAAACTAGGGGGTTTTCATGATTCTGAATCCATTCCAAGCAATAGTTTTGCGCACAAAAACACTCCTTGGGAGGAAAACGGCCATAGCCGTCGTCACAAACGTGATGAGGTCAGCACATTTGGTCAAGTGGATATGGCCTAATTTAGCCCAAGGAGTGTTTTTTGTGCAAAACTAATGCTTGGAATGGATTCAGAATCATGAAAAACCCCTAGTTTCATATGTCACATGCTACTTAAAGAATGATGACATTTTGACTTTTTGGCCTTATATATAGGATGTTATGGGTGGGGTCACATATTATGCTAATAACTCAATTTCCCACAGGAGTTGAATTTCAAACTTTTAGTACATGTTATTAGACACATTTAAAAACACATTGGTGAAGAAATTTCTTGGTAACGATTTAGTTCCCAGATCTTCATAGATTTCTCTTGCCTATACGTCTCTATAGTATATACTCTGAGGTCTGGTGGAGGCAATAAAAAATGTGTCCGACCACATATGGGTCCCGACCGGCCAACCCACTGTTTGGGAACCAACCATGCATGTGCTCTCTATAGCCAAGGAAAAACCTTTGATCTGCATTTTTCACATGTACCTTTTATAGGCCACCAGGAGACCGACTTTTATAAAACATTTGTGTTATTACTCGTTCAGATTCTGTCCAAAATTATAGCCTGCCCTATACTATACGTTTATAGCCTATGCCCTATACGGTTACAGTAGGCCTATAGGCGATCATAGCTATACGTATATGATCGCACATGACAGTATAGGCTAACATTGGCTTCCAAACCCAAAGTTTGCAGGATTGGCCCGTTTTGAACAAAATGCCCCAAATCATGAACGCAGTGTAATTTGTGACATTTTGCAGAATGTGCATGCACATGTAGTCCTATAGGCTGAGGAATACATCCCACCCTTTTCACAGCTGTTATAGCGCCACCAGCAGGTGGAACACATTTTTGGAACAAAATCCTGAATTCACATTGGCCTATTAATTAAATCCACCAGGAGGCCATAATAACCCACCTGTCCTGACGTGGCTCATTAAAAAACAAATGGTCTCACATTTATTCTGGTATAATAAGCATATTAGGATAATTAAAATGCCAGCAGGTGCCAATAAGTGCAGGTTAATAGTCGGATATATATACTTTCTTACCTGACTACTCCATACATGACGAGCACGTTGCCCAGCAGTCCGACCACGCAGATGAGGGAGTACAGCGCCGTTATACACACAGCGATGACTATACTGGTCGCGTCCCTGCTTCCAGAAACTGTTCTGTTGTTGTTTGGAAGCAGGACGGAGTCGTCGGAGAACGTGATATTGAAAGGAATGAGAACTGAATCTGAGTACTTGTCGGAGAAATCCGCAACAGAAAGAGTGGGGAACTCCATGTCTGCGTCCAGATGTGATATAACTGAAGGCGAGCTCAAACCACCCTGACGCACGCATGTACTGGACACTGTACTGGACACTGCGCAGCGCACGGAAACTGGATAGCAAATTATTGAAGTTCCACACGGACAGATTGGAACATCTCTCTCTCTCTCTGTCTCTCTGTCTGTGTGTGTGTGTGTGTGTGTGTCTGTGTGTGTGTGTGTGTGTGTGTGTGTGTCTCTCTCTCTCTCTGTCACTCCAGCTCTCTCTCTCTCTCTCTCTCTCTCTCTCTCTCTCTCTGTCACTCCAGCTCTCTCTCTGTCACTCCAGCTCTCTCTCTCTCTCTCTCTCTCTCCCTCTCTGTCACTCCAGCTCTCTCTCTCTCTCTCTCCCTCTCTGTCACTCCAGCTCTCTCTCTCTCTCTCTCTCTCTCTCTCTCTCTCTCTCTCTCTCTCTCTCTCTCTCTCTCTCTCTCTCTCTCTCTCAAAAACAAATCGCTGCGCACACGCTGTGCATGCGGCCCTCCACACACAATCATTCTACAGTTGTGGCCCCCGACTTAATCTAGTTGAATACCCCTGCTGTAGGCTACATTATGCAAGCCAATCATCTGTGTTTTTTCCGACCCTTTTCTAAAATAGGTTTAGCCTAACCAGCTGTATACAGGTGCTTCTCAAAAAAATTGAATATCGTGGTAAATTTAATTTTCTTCATTTTGATACATGCAGTGTCTGCACTCACTCATGCACTCACTCACTCACTCAAGAAGCATTTTGAGCTCAAATTAGCTGTAGTTGCAACACCTGGCTGTGATTTGTTTCAAGTGCCTCTGGTGACAGGGTGGGATTTCATATTCCTAGCTCAACGAAATTATCTCAAAGGCAATGCTTTGCAAATGTATCTTTCGATATATACATTTGCAATATATCTCTGCAAGTTGTGCTGTATAAGTACTGGTATGGTGACTCCCCGATCTAGCACACTGTAGCGGTGATTCTCTTATACAGACAACAATCCTCTCCAATCTACTATACGTATACTTATGCAGGAGTCAGGACTTGTCTGATATAGAACTGCTCCGCCACCTGACTTGAACCACCTTTAACAGTGTGGTAGTTAATGTTCTCGCATGTGTTGCCTGTGGCTGGGGCTCTCTCTCCATTCGTGGACCGCTGCTCTCACAGAAGGCCACCACCTCAACCAAATTACCTGACTGCTCCACACTGACGCAATTACCGTCAGCACGCCAGCCATGCAGCAGCAATCGTTCAATATTTAAGACGCTCTCTCGTAGCCTATAGCTGCAACATGCAGCAGATTTGAACAGGCATCAGTTGTTGTCCATGCACGGGACGCACGCAATGGACACGCTTATCTTTGTGCGCATCACAAACGACTGAAGGGTAGAAGGGTGAGGTGCTGAAAAGCTTCCGTTCCGGAGCAGGCTCTGTTTGTTTGCTGCTATCCATGGTGCTGAAGTGTTTGTTTGCTGCTATCCATGGCCCTGATCCCTGAAGTATTTGCTATGGTGCTATAATTGTATGTTTGCTGCTATCGGTGGTGATGAATTGTTTGTTTTGTCCATGTTTAATTGTTTATTCTGACTTCCTTCTGCCTTTATTCCTAAGTGCTTTGTTATTTGAAATGCAATCTTTCAGACTTCAGTTCTTCTAAATTCCATTAAATTTCCCGTTAAATAGAAAGTCATAAAATCACATTCACATTTATCTGGTCTTTATCCAGAGATACTTACAATAATGGTCTGAAAACAAGTGCTTTATATAGTTGAATAAATTAGAGGAATCCATTTGTAAAATTTCAGAGCAAAACCAAAACTGACAGTGAATTACGTGAGTCATTTTCCATTCCTGCAGTGCCCAAGATGCAGGTTATATTGGAGTGAGTGCACTCACACGCACACACGTCACACATGCACAGACAAACAGGACTAGGATAAAAACAACTGCGCATGCTAATACAAATGGACAAGTACTCACACAAACGCACAACACTGCACGCACACACACACACACACACACACACACACACACACACACACACACACACACACACACACACACACACACACACACACACACACACACACCAAAGTGAGCAGCATACTGCTACATAGGATTCAATGATACCAGCCATATCAAACACCGTGTGTGTGTGTGTGTGTGTGTGTGTGTGTGTGTGTGTGTGTGTGTGTGTGTGTGTGTGTGTGTGTGTGTGTGTGTGTGTGTGTGTGTGTGTGTGTGTGTGTGTGTGTGTGTGTGTGTGTGTGTGTGTGTGTGTGTGTGCGTGTGCATGTTTGAAGTCCTTGAGCAGTGCAGCACTGAGCAGTACTTTCGTAGAATGTCAGTGTGAATTGACATTGATTAACCACATCTCCAGGGCTCTCCACCATTGCATTATGCCTTGATAAATATGAGCTTTAGAAGATCACAATTATTTATAATTACTTTGGTGAAAAATACATTAGCGTGGCAAAGGAAGGGACATCTGATTTCTTTGAAAATATGAATATTACAATAATAATTATGAATAGTTTGTTATTAGTACAATTTCAAAAGTATTGGCATCAAAATATACTTCAAATATAAAGTTAAAGGTGTGTGTGTGTGTGTGTGTGTGTGTGTGTGCGCGCGCGTGTGTGCGTGTGTGCGTGCGTGTGTGAAGCCTTTTGAGCAGTTCTTTCATGTCTGTGTGAATTCACGGTGATTAATTATCTCAAGGGGGAAAGAAAACCCTAAAAGAACAATTCAGCTGCAGGCTGAACCAAAAGCACCACAGAATCCTTCCTGCATGTTTATTATTACTGTGCACGCTTGTCTTCCTGAGAGGAAGAGGCAGACAGGCAGTAATTAAAATCATGCCGCTTTTGGGAGTCGTCGTGAGAGTTCATTTTTCTTTCATTAAGACCCATCTGTTTATAAATGCTTTTTCACGCATGTGAGAACTTCAATGGTCTCTTCCACTCGTCCACAGGTGTTGCAGATAGATGGAGACAGAAGGAAGAGTGAGAATCTATAGGAGGAAGGAAGAGGTGAAGTGGAGAAGGACGTGAAGCAGAACAAACAAGTCGGTCGAGTGATCGGGGGGATTGCCACAAGGATTGGCTGTGGTGAGTGGAGGCAGGTGTTGTGGATACGGGTGATCGTGAATGGGCAGCAGCAAGGCCGCGCAGAGAGCACTGAAGGGGCAAGGGCCCAAACCCAACAAAAGGGCACATTTGTGCGCACACACTTTGAGGCAAAAGTGCGTGCGTGCCTCTGCTAAGGCTAAGCTAAGGCTACCATAGACATGGAAAGGTAGACGCGGCACCTCGTCCGGCTCTGGGGCGTCTGTTTTTTGGGTGCCATTTTAGTGAAGGCCTATCAGAGGCAGGTGGGTGCGGGCCTTTTCGTAACCCAGGTTGCATCAAGGAAGCTCTTAGAAGGAAGTGAAGTGGTCACGTGACTGGGCTGCGCCATGAAACTTTCATGGACACTTTCATGGGAGCCAAACTCACACCAGTAGTGCAATGAATACATGGCAGTGAATGGAGCCGGCTGGACCAGCTCATAACAAACATTATACATGAACGATTGCGAGCTTTGTCATATAATTGGTTCAGGAATATGAAAGAAGACATAAGTGATATCACATGTTTTTTCCGAGTGGTTTTTTTTCGACTTAATAACTATTTATTTTTATTGAGGTATTTATAGAAGAGCACATAGTAAGTTTTCTGCCTGGGCTGCTCTCTGCCCTTTGAAAAAATAAATCACATTAAGTAGTATGCACATAACAAAATAAGACAGCCTAAAATAACGTGTTATATATATTATTTTATTTTCCAGAAGCGATCACTTTACAAAAGGTCTCAGTCATTCATAAATAATGTTTGTTCATGAGCTGGTCACTGAGCTCTCCAGTGCATTCTGCCGAACTTCCGGGTGTAGTTTGGCTCCTGTGAAAGTGTCCATGAAAGTGTCATGGCGCAGCCCAGTCACGTGACCACTTCACTTCCTTCTAAGAGCTTCCTTGGGTTGCATGCGGATATAGGCACTGTGTGCACTGGTGTCCTCTCTGGTCGTTCGGTTATTCGAACGTCACCCTACAGATTCTGACAAGTCCCGGAAAAGACGCGCTGTGATTGACCAATAGTCACATTGAGTGGCAGCGTGCCTTCCCAAATATGGCCACGATATAGGTTCCTCCAATGAACTGCATGTCTGCATCTACTAGGAAAGCAACAGCGAGTGGCCGTGATCAGCAGTGGTGTGTACTGAACATAATAATTTAATCCCCCATTGACAGAAATATTGAAGAAAAGACTTGTCTGGATCTTGAAAATGATCCACCCACCTATGAGCAGCATTTGTTTTATTTTCACAGTTGACATAATCAAAAACCTCTTATCTCGATCAAACTTTTACTTTTACTGGAGAACTTCATATTTTATACTACAGAATGTTGGGTTTATAATATATAGCTAGGCCTACTGTACAGTACAGAGTAGCCTATACCATAATATTCTAAAGTTATCAACCTTGACCAAAAGTTTAATACAAAAGGTAATTGTGGGCTGCTTGTGTCAAGTGTCATGACAAATCTACCAGGGGATCCCCAGCAAAAGTAGTTACAGTGAAATACCATCACAATCTATCATTTTAACCACTTTATTCAGGTCGCAGTTACTATGAAAACCAGCAGGAAGCTTTCACGCACTTCCTGTTAACAGGAAGCAGTCATGCTTTCCTGTTAACGCTTCCTGTTAACACTTCCTGTTACTCTCTTGCGCACGCACGCACACAGTAATTTGTTTGATTTGATTTGAATTAGCACAGTATAAATCAATACAAAGAAATAGGAAATACATAGAAAAGGTCATTAAAATGTTGACATATTATTGCTTATAGCTACTTTAAGGATAACTTATTTGCTTGGAACCATGTGGATATTAGTTCCAAACCTTCATTGGCTTCCGCTATGAGGGAATGAAAGTCAGTGTATGTGTGTTATAGCTAAGCTGGTGTCGTCAGCAAAAAGTATGGGAAACAGCCTGGAGCAAACAGAATGATACATATTGTTCTTGATAACTCTGTAGCCATAACTATGCAGCCATTTTAGAATGTGTCCTTGAAACCCATAGTGTTTCAAGATTCTTTCTTCAACTGGCCAATAAACGGACAATATACGGATAGGACAGAAAATCAATAGTTACTCAGCTTACTTGTGTAACAAGCTCACCGCGCACCGTGTGTTAGCCCTCGGCTTACACGTGCGATAGAACGAATATAATATAATATATGCAGACATTTGTGGAATATAGTATATCAAAATTCACTGTGTCAAAGGCCTTGGATAAGTCCAGAAATATGCCCATGGCATTTTTATCTCTGGCTGTATAAATATATGATCAACAAGTTGTAGTAGAGCCATGTAGGAGGAATGTTTTGTCTATAGTTTGTAAAACAACCAGGATCCCCAGATTTGAAAAGAGGAATACTTTTAGCAACTTTCATACGAGAGGGAACTATAGCATATTTCATAGATTTAGTGCAGATATATGTTAGTGGTGTTACAATGAAAGAGCTAATCTCTTTGATTAAAGACGTGCCGATTTCATCCTTCAAATTTTGGGGTCAGATATGATTTCTAGTACCTCAGAATCACTGGGTGGAGTAAACTGCATAACAGCAGGAAAACAACCAGACAGATAATCAAGTGGACTTTTCTCAGTCTCCTTGATTTGACTAGACAGTGAGTCTCCCACATTGGCAAAAAAAATAATTAAAACCACAAGAGATGTCGTATGGATCATTCAGCACTTTGCTGTCACTCACAACATGTGAAGGGAGTACAGAGGTTGTCTTCTTTCTATTGAGAAGTTGGTTGATGATGTTCCAGGTTGAACAGATGTTACTCTCTTGAAATGTGTGTGTGAAATAAATTATTTTAGCTGCACGGAGTAGATGTGTAAATTAGTTAATTAGTTAATTTTATAGAATTAGACAAGGATGGATTAGATAGATATTTTTATATAGCTTTTTTTAATCGAGGATTTCTTTAGACCACTGGTAAACTAGGGTTTACTATGATCTTTATCAATCTTTTTTTGCGTTTGACCAAAGGGAAGCTTTCATAGAAAGCTGTTTTGATACTCTCCATGAAGACATTGTACGCCATTTCAACATCAGACTCCATACGTTTTCCCACGAAACATCACCAATCGGTGCTTTAAAACGATCTGTATTTCTTGTATTGAAAATTCTACATTTGTAGTCAGCAGGTGACTGTTTAGGTGTTTTACGTTGAAAAACTGGTGGTCAGATATGTCTGTATAAAAGATACTACTCTGAATGATGTATCCTAAAGAATTAGTAAAAATATTATCAATTAGTGTAGCGGAAGTCTTAGTAGATTAATGGATACAAACAATTTGAGTACATGGTATGGACAAACCTATAGCTGTTTGTGTTTCTCACTTGCAAATAAGTTGGCGTTGTAGTCACCATTAGATCTAAAATGACAGCTAAGGCATCATAAAAGGCATCCATGTCAGTATCAGGAGGCGATAAATACAACCCAAAATTTCATTTTTGCCACCGAAATGAGGACAGGATAGAAATTCCGCAAAGACAGACTCGACATTAGCAGTCTCCAGATGAGATATGAGGTCGTCTCTCTTAAAGATGGAGTGCCACCATTTTTTTATTTTTCCAGTTTTTAATGTGTCTATGAGGTGACAGTACTTCATTAGACACCCTGGAATTGTTTTTATGTGCAATGGTGTATTGACTTTGTATTTAGGGTTTCTTCCTGGAGGCTAAACCCTTGATAGTCAAACAGGCCAAGTAAACAGTAATATAGTGACACCACACTATCTGCCCCTCCCCTAACCCTTCCCCCTTTATCATACAACTGGGTGCGGCTTCAGTTCAGGTGGATCACCACCCATCACCACCCACCAGGCAAACCAGGCATACTTAATGAAGTGGTGGGCGTGTCCACATAAAAGCATGATTTTAACAAATACTGTACACTTTTTGGAAAAAGTTCTTCCCCCTTATATTGTAATAATACCTGATGATCATGTTTTAGGGTGGAAATAATGGTGGCACTCCATCTTTAATGAATTGATTAGTGTTGTGTAAAAATAGGGTTACACCACCTCCTACTCTATCCTCTCTGTGAGAGTGAACACTATTATAGTTATGTAATGTACTGTATAGAGGGACTCTAGATCTTTGGTCTTTGATCTTTGGTGAGTGCAATGACAGGGAAGTTATGAGTCAAGCTGGACAAAAGTATATTTAGTTTCCCATGGTTACGGGGGAGACTTCGAATGTTTAAGTGAATGGAGGAAAACAGATTTTCATCTGAGGGGAGGGTGCTATACGTACATAAATAATTGGCTGTCATTGTAGTAATCACAGTTAGTGGACCCATTATGTCGCTTGATTTAAACGAATCGGCATCAAAGCCGCCATTGTAATGTAAATCATTTACCATGAATGTCAAATGGGTTAAAAACAAGATTGGCATATAGTTACCAACACGCAACCTACCGTGCCTAACTATACCGTGATTGGCAGGGCTATTGCGGGCTGAGTCTTGGCTGGGGGCTACAATCACCTCCCCAGTCTTTGAAGCGTGTCCTCGCGCTTCTCACTTCACACTGCGGACCACCGCACACGATGTGTCCCTCATGTCCCTCACGCGAGGATATCACGCTCCACGTCCTGCCGACTACGCCAGATTGTAGAATTACGCGGAAGCGGGATTGAACCCGGGGCTCCCACTCGCCAGACCAACGCACAACCTACCGCGTCAATAGGGCTGAGCCCGATTGGCAGGGCTGTTGCAGGCTGGGGGCTACATTAAGAAAGATTTATTTTTTAAACATAAATCTTCTCTTCTGGGGGTCCCTGCAGGCACAATACATTTTCCGATGTCAGTCCGCAGCCAAATCAGTTTGAGAACTAACTGATTTACTCAGACAGACAGACAGACAGACAGACAGACAGACAGACAGACAGACCGACAGACCGACCAGCCTCTCCCTGCTGTGCGACCGGTCTCTCCCTGCTGTGGACAGCAGGGTGAACGGGGAGGGAGTTTAGGAATCCAACTTTTTTTCTTGTCCCATGTCCCTATGGTGTCTGGGTCGAGATGGCGTGAGACCAATCAGTGCCATTTCCGTCTGTATAATGAGGAATAATCATAATTATGATCACAGCAGCGTACAAAAAGGGCAGGATAATGAAGTACTGTCTGCCACGGTGACAGCAAAGACCTGGCAGCCAGCCAGGCAGCCAGCCAGGCAGCCAGCCAGGCAGGCAGGGACCCACACACAAACTCACTTAAGGAAGTGGTTTGCACCACTTAAAAAAACTTTATTCTACTAACAATTAGCAGGGTCCAGATACTCTATCTATCGTATCTATACAATCATATAATTGGGAGATCTAAAGGTCAGAGGTCCTTTGACAAATGAATTTAAGCCTCAGTTCTTGACCCTCTACCATATTGCCGTGGAAAAACGACAGCAAAGAGTTACTGCGAAAAATGGCAGAAGAAAAGACGGTACAAAATCAATAGGGGTCATTTTCCCTTGAAAAGGGAGCAGCGATAAAAAGCAGCGATAAAAAGTAACTAGAAATGCACTCTGTCGAGGTGCAAGCAAAGTACGCAAGTACTGCCGACCTCTACGAACTTACGATCAGCCCCTCTATAAAATATATACTGTATATCTACCTTGAAGCGTACCGTAGTTGCGTCAACAGCCAATAAGGGACCACTATTCTTACTGACATACATACATACATACATACGTACATACATACGATCCCGCAGCCTCTCACCACTGGCGCCTCACATCCACAGATTCCACACATGTCACCACCCCCTACATCCCCAACACTCACCTGCATACCCACATATCACAAGGCCAGGCCAAAGAGAAAGGTGCTGGACTGGAACATTGTGGTCCAAAAGCCGGTGGCCATCTTGGGGGACTCCAATTTAAATAGAATCCCACCATCACACCACACTGATCTCCAGATAGACAGCTACCCTGGGGCGACCTTCAACCACCTGACCAAGGTTTTGGAAAAGGCGGAGGTTCACCCCAGGGTAGAAGAAGTCATTCTCTCGGTGGGCATCAACTGCAAGGACAATGATACAGACCAGACCTCCTATAGGCAGCTTAATGGGATGCACAAGGAGGCACAACGGACCTTTCCAAACGCCACCATCCATATTCCCCTCATCAACTTCTCCCAGTTCCTAACAGCCAAACAGAAAAAGAACCTCACACTCATGAACCAGTACATCTCCACACATTTCCCATACATCCCACCAGTTGACCCCGACCAGTTTCACACAGAACCCGACAACATACACTGGACACACAACACAGCAGTCAAAAATATTTAACCATTGGTGCACACATTTAAATTTTCTCTAAACAGGAGCCGAAGCCTGGATTCCTGCCCTACCTCTCCCCTTCCTCTAGCACCTGCCTTGTTCCCAACAGGCTCCCCTCCTCCTCCTCCTCCTCCTCCTCCTCCTCCTCCTCCTCCTCCTCCCCCCTTCCCCCCTTTCCCCTCTCCCACACCGCCCACCACCATTCTTCCCCCCTCTTCCTCTCAACGTCCAACAGCCATTCAGTCCCTCCGACCAGCACCTGACCCCCACTCCAATGTGTTGAACCTGTCCAGGTCTGTCCGTCTCACGGCCGCAGAGGCCCAGTTGCTGGAGAGGGGTCTCGCCTACATTCCTCGACCCACAGGGACAGATTGGGAGGCACTTCGAAGGGACACACACAGATACCATAGGAGACTTAAATTAATAGACTTTTTCAACAACACACAGACAGACGGACATACACCTTTTGTCCTGCCCTCCACCTGGGAACCAAAACTCTCCCAGGTGGACAGCAGGATACGAGACCTCATACAGCTAGATAACCATACACTTAATCAGTACCACCCATCACCAGACAGACCTGACAACCTGACCACAGACGAACGGAACAGCATCACAACACTGCGGAACAACACCCGAATAGTTATTAAACCCGCTGATAAAGGTTCAAAAATAGTAATTTTAGATAATTTCCAATACACATATGAAGCCAACAGACAACTATCCAACACCAGATACTACACTCACATAGCAGCCAGCATACAACCACAGACTCAGATCAAACTCAGACAAATCATTACAACACTTTATCACCAAAACTACATCACCTCCAAACAACGTGACTTCCTCTATGGACCCGATAACCCCAGACCTAGGATATTCCTTTTTTTTTTTTTTTTTAAGATATTTTTTTGCGGCTTACGCCTTTTATTGATTTTTGAAGGGACAGACAGTAGGCTGACAGGAAACGGGAGAGAGATGGGGGGATGACATGCAGTAAAGGCCGTGTCGGGTCCGGGAGTCGAACCCGCGGCACACTGCGACTGGATTACCAGTCCGGTGCCCAGACCGTTACGCTACGGCCTGGGCCGACCTAGGATATTCTATCTACTACCCAAAATCCATAAGGATCCACAGACTTGGACTATTCCCTTCGAGGTGCCTCCCGGCAGACCCATAGTGTCAGACTGCAGCAGTGAGTCCTACCACATAGCACAATACATAGACCACTTCCTCAACCCCCTCTCCACCATACACGCCAGCTATTTAAGAGACACATATGATTTCCTGGAAAAAATCAAGCCCATAGCCGTGCCACCACACACATACATTTTCACCATAGACATTGACAGCCTTTACACTAACATACATACAGCCACTGGTTTACAGGCAGTTAGAAATCTCTTCCAGACACACCCGGACAACACTAGACCAGACAATGCCATTTTACAACTATTAGAACTTAGTCTCAATTGTAATGATTTCACATTTAATAACAAACACTATTTACAGATAGAGGGCACGGCTATGGGCAAGAAATTTGCACCCGCGTATGCCAACATTTACATGAGTGAGTGGGAGAGAGAGGCATCATAGGGCTTTGGCCACACACCTTACAACAGTTTGATACCTTTTTACAGATTTTGAACACACACCATGCTTCTATAACCATCAAACACATAATTCATCCAACAGAAATTAACTTCCTGGACACCACCGTATTTTTTCATACAATAGATCATACACATAAACGATTACTGACAAAAATATATTTTAAGGACACAGACACACACGCACTATACTCCATAAACACAGTTACCACCCAAAGCACACTTTTGCAGGAATCATCAAATCACAAATCATTCGGTTTTTCAGGATTTCATCCAATAGGGAACACTTTAATCAGGCCACACACACACTCTTTACAGTCCTCCGAAGGAGAGGTTACAGCAAAAGGTTTTTGCGTACCATCAGGAGCAATGCCCTGGCCTCTCTCTCCCCCACCCAGCCACTCTCCACAAACACTCTGCCTCCTACCCCTAACCCTCTCACCCCCATTTCTAACCCTAACCTCAATCCTAGCCTTCTTCCCCAGCCACCTCAGCCTCTCTCTAGCGCAGGGACAGGGACGGACCTGGACGGGGCCCACACATTACCCTCTCCTCTAGGTCTTCCCTCCTCCAACTCTTCTTCTCCCACCATCCAGGCCATCGGCTCCTCTACCATTACAACACTACTCCCATTCATAACCACATTTTCACATACACTCCAACCACTACACCACAAATTTAAACAGAATTTCACTACTACACAACAATCCTACCCCCCATTACAAACACATCAAGTAATTTCAGCACTTAGAAGGAATAGGAACCTGGGAGACCTCCTTGTGCATTCCAAATTTTCCACTTTACCTCCCAAGCCCCCACAGCCACATACACTCTATTTCAAACCCCGCAAATTCATCAACAACCCCCATAGTCACACTTCCTCCCCCATCACGGACCCCCTGTCTCTGACCACCCCCAATATAGTCTACATCATCACCTGCACACAATGTCACAAACACTATATAGGAGAAACCGGACACGCACTAGAAACACGCCTCAAACAACACTTATATCACATCCAACGAGCAGACATACACACAACTCTGTACACACACTTTCAATCCCATCCTATCGCTAACCTCATCATTTCAGGTCTGGAATGTGGAGTCCGATGGACCAGTGGACAGCGGAAACTCATGGAACACAGATGGATACAT
Source organism: Protomyctophum parallelum (assembly GCF_964188405.1). NCBI lineage: Eukaryota > Metazoa > Chordata > Actinopteri > Myctophiformes > Myctophidae > Protomyctophum > Protomyctophum parallelum. Next base: position 28,050,384 of record NC_139698.1, on the reverse strand, counting down.
TTTTTTACAAACTGTAACACCCACTGGTCTTAATGAAAGAAGTTGATTTTTATCCCCTTTCTGTTCATTTATCTGTAAAATAAATAAATGGTATCCAGGCCTTGCTGTGAACTTTTACTCCTGTATGGTTTTAGGTTGTTTTATTAATGTCCTTTTTATATCCATTTTACCATTGGGTTTTAGAGTATGGTTTAGGTATGCGGTCTAGCTTAAACTTGGACTCAGGGGGGTGGACGCCTCTGCCTTGCATAGTCCCCAGTGAATAGGCAGTTTGCCCTTCACTGGTAACCCTATTTTGGACTAATTTTAAATATATGAAGGTATTGCGGGCAAGGATTTTTACAAAAAAGCCTCCCCTTTTAAAATACATACACACATACATACCTACATACATACATTTCAGAAGTTTTAGCAGTTTTTAAGGACCCACTTTTAGGCCAGTGCACCAGAGCAAACTCTTGCCTTTTTTTTTTTAACCCTACCCATTTTAACCAAATACATACATACATACATACATACATACACGTAATACATACATACAAACATGTCAAAAGTGGATTGAGCAAATCATAAATAACTCATTGGGAGATCTAAAGGTCAGAGGTCCTATGACGTATGGATGTGAGCTTCAGTTCTTGAGCGATTCACTCGACCCTCTACCGTATTGCCGAATTTCATGGAAAACGACAGCACAGAACTGCAATAAATGGTGGAATGCGTATAAACAATAAGTCTTCTCCCATTCGGGCTTTCCCCTATAATAATAATAATACAATTAATTGGGCCTAAAATTTGCATTCTTGTTTCCTTCTGCATAATATTAAAGGTATAGTGTAATTGATACATTATTTTATGGTTAGATATATTCTATATTCACTGCTATAGAGTGTTTGTTCAATGTTCAGTAATGGGGGGTCTCTCCAGAAAATGCATTTTCAGGTCGGTTGCTAATTTATGTCCACCAGCAGAAAGTAGGCTACACGTTTATCATCTTAATTTGATTTGTGTTCTAGTTCCAAATTTGTACTAATTTCTTCATGTCATCACTTCCCATTTTGTTATCCTTTACTATCCCGGGCCTGAAAAGGGGTCTTGCCTGATTAGTGCTGGAGACTGCAGAGATAGGGAGACCAGACCTGTTACAGAACAAACACTCTACAGCAATATAGAACTATATATAATAATAATAATAAATAAATAACTTACTGCACTGTCAGAGTGTGTTATGTTATAGGTAACTGGCTGCACAGAATTATGTACTTATGTATTTATATGTGTGTACTGTAAATGGCAGAGATGTCAGCAACATAGCGGCGGTCACTTAAAGGGAATGAGAACAGTGTTATTAGCACAGCCAGCCATCCTCCCCAGAGAGGGTTCACATCATTTACATTTGTGCTTCTATTCTTTACGGCCTGATACCGGCCGACTAGAGGCATGGCATTCTACTCAAACATCAGATGGCTTTCAGATGTAGACCTACAGCATAACCCTGTGACAAATTGTGTCCCAAGATTCAATCGGGTATATCAATTATTCATAAATAGCTGACAGTTGTATGGGGTTATTTCAAACAAAGTTTACGTTGCCATAGAAACTATAGTTACTTATGCTTTCTAAATCAGATTTTTATGCAGTCCACTCTTTCGCATAGAGATGACTTGACTGGCTGAGCAAGAGTACATCTAAGATAAAAGTGAGGGCAGAAAAGTGAGGACGGAAAAGTGAGGACGCAAATTGTGATTGGCCAGAATGAGATGATGTATGATGATGTATGATGATAAGAGCACCCCTCACTTCACATGGGTGTGATTTTTATTCATCACGAGTAATAATCCTACATGTTTATTATTATTAGGGGTCAAGCTGGAGGGGGGGGCATTATTGTTTTAATACTTATTCCGCCATTTTTCGTAGTTTTGGCAGTTTTGCTGTCGTTTTCCACAAAATTCAGCAATGTGGTAGAGGGTCGTGAGAATCGCTCAAGAACTGCAGCTCACAGTCATTCATCAAAGGACCTCTGACCTTTAGATCTCCCAATGAATTGGTTATAAGATCTGCTCTATATACACTCTTGACTACAAAGATCTTTGTAGCCTGGTTATCCACTGCCCCTTGAAATCGCATTTCCATTCATTTGTGTGGAGTCTGGACCCTGCTAATGCATGGTTGGTTGCAGGAGTACAGAGTTGAAAGAAAATGTTCTCAACGTTGACAGAAACCCCCATCTCCAGTCTCCAATCAGTGCTGTGAACAACACTAGCCCGGAACACAGACCCTGCAAATGCATGGTTGATTCGTGGGGGTAACAAAACAGTGACGTCATCTCCAGTCTCCAACCTAATTTGGAAGAGTATGACATCACTCCTCTCTATATAGCATCGCTTGTTAGGCCTGTTGAAGTAATTATTGTAGTTATCATTGTATCGAGTAGTGTTTTGCTACTAATAGAAGACAGACACTGTGTATAGCTTTTTTTGAGTGGTGCAAGTACAACCACTCCCTTACGGAGCTATGTGTGTGTGTGTGTGGGTGGGTGGCTGGCTGGGTAGCTGGGTGGGTGCCTACAGGTGGGTATGAGCATGAAAACAGCATGGTTGTTTTTCACCACCTGTGCGCAACCTAACACACACACAAACACACATGCACATATTAACTGTATATATGATGATATATATATATATGATGACCCCCACAAAGTAACTCTGTCATTTCTCAGACGTTTCGGCAAAATTTCAGAGCTACAAGCTCCCAATGCGGGGCGCAGTTTGGGTCCCGGGCAAACGTCTAATCACTGTTTTGAGTCACAGGCTAAACATGTTGAGAACCACTGCACTAGTACATATGCCAAGGCATGTGCGCACTCAAAGTATTTTCAGACTTTGAGTTACAGTATGTGCTGTGTAGACCAGGCCGAATTGGCAATCTCCAGTGATTACACAAAAACGCTAATAACAAATGAGCATGTCACAGACATGTGCAGACAGAGAAAGTTCAGTCAGGAAACTCAGTGCAGTTTCTGCTGGCTGGTCATTGGGCCACCTCAGCATCACGTTCTCATTCACATGATTCACTTCATCCAACCACCTCAAGCTGAACCCAGACAAGACTGAGCTTCTCTTCTTCCCAGCTAAGTCCTGCCCTATGCGGGAGCAAACTATCTCCGTAGACAACGCCCTGGTAACGTCTGTCCCAACTGCCAGGAACCTTGGTGTTGTCCTGGACAGTCATCTCTCGTTCAAAACACACATCACAGCTGTCACTCGATCCTGTAGTTTTACACTCTATAACACAGGACGAATTAGACCGTTCCTCCACCCAGGAGTCAGCCCAGCTCCTAATCCCTTACTGGCCTACAGGCATGTGCATTTAAGCCCCTCCAACTGATCCAAAATGTCACAGCCTGTTTGGTCTTCAAACAGCCAAAATTGTCACATGTCCTTCTCCGCTCCCTCCATTGGCTCCCGGTCGCTGCCCGCACAGAATACAAAACTCTGATGCTGGCATTCAAAGCAACCAAAGGTATGGCTCCCCCATATCTTGCAAGTATGATCGAACCACTGAACACTCTTGATTCCAGATGATGGCCACTCCATGTGTATGTACTGTCTGGTACTGAAGGGGCGCAGGCTGTCTAGAGTCAGGGCCCGTCTGGAGGGGACTTCTGCACCCTCTCAGGCCCCCCCCCCCCCCCCCCCCCCCCCCCCCACCCAGTCTGGAAGACAGCTCCTAGGTCCCTACGATGCATCTACAGGCACCAGGCCTCATGCACCAGCGGCTACACAGCGGCACATGGACGATCCTGGATACCTCTCCCCTGTCAGAAAGGCCCCCAGGAACAACGCAGGCCACACCTCCTACGAAGCAGCAGCACTAGACGGCCCACGCCGCCAACCCGCTGCTTCGTTCTCTTTCTCTTCCTTTAGGACAGAGAGTAGCTTCGACCTTCGCTCCAGAGACGACCTGGATCGATACCGTGACGACTACTGTGACGACACTCAAACCTACGGGCGTCCCAGGCCGGACTACGAACCCCTCCCTCACCCACCCCTACCAACTGCCAGCTGGTGAGAGATGGGGAGACTTCATGGAACGGCAGTATCCCCTGGACGAACCGTGCTCCGCCCAGGAACCTCCTGGAGAGTACAGGGTCATAGACCAGGTGGGTTATGAGGACGACGGAGACCTGGATGCCGACGCACCAGCTCCCGACGATGACGATGACGACGACTCATCTCACCGTGGCCATGTCCTGGGAGAGGAGGCTCCTCCCCAGGACAATGGACCTCCTGAGGCCCCCGAGGGGGCCCCAGCGGCTCCACGCCCACCCGTCGAGGAATGGGACCTCACCGAACTTCTACACCAGGACGCCATCAGATGCGACCGTGTTTGGCCGGAGTTGGCACCTCCCCCAAACCCAGAGGACCACTGGCCTGGAACGGAGACCAAGGCCCCCGCGCGGAGGACTATCCTCCCGTTGGCCCAGGGTTTCCACTCCACCTTCACGTCCAATTGGAAGGAACCCAGCCAGACCCCCCCCACACACTTCGCCACACCAAGGTGCCACTGGACACGATTGATATGCCGTCGGTGGGTCTTGGGGCGATAACAACCGTCGGCTCGACAGTAGGAGCCTACCTGCTGGACCCCACCGCCCCAAGCATCAGACCTTTGGCCAAGGAACCCACCCTGCCCACCAAGAGGGACAAGGACGCCAGCAGTGCTAGTGGTAAGCTCTTCTCCCTCATCGCCGCATCCGGCAAGCACCACAATACTATTGCGCTGCTGCAGGGCTGCAGGGCTCCCTCACGGTCATACTCAACGGTCTGGGTGAGATCCCCACCCCCGACGAGCTTGCCGAGATCAAGCGACTCCATCAGGAGACGATAAAGTTCGTCTGCAGCTCCACAGCACTGGTCGGCAGGATGGGAACTGCAGTAATCATGTCCGAACGGATCAGATGGCTCGACGTCAGCCCCAAGCTTGACGCCGCGGCCAGGAAGGAACTACAGGACGGCCCCATCGAACCGGGTGGCCTTTTCAAGGGGGCCCTACAAAGAATGGCGCTTGCAGTAGAGCAACAGAGGCCTGGCTGCGAGGCGCTCGCTGCTCTCGCTCCTCGCCCAGTCCTCCTGCAACAGCGTGGGCAGCCCCCACGCACGGACCACCGCCAACGACAGGGACCCCAGCGACGACTAGACTACCGCGATGCGGGTCGCCAGGCCCCGCAACGCTCTCGCCAACCCAGGGCAGGTCCACCGGCGCTTCCACCGGGCGACCAGCCAACTGAAGGTAGGGGCAGACGACAGCAGGGCAACCGTGACCAACGTCGCCGACCCCCCGCCGCCTCGACCAGGCCCAAGAGAGGAATCCCCAGGGCCGGCGGATCCCAGCAGCGGAAGTGACCCCTCGACCCCGTCTCCAGGGGAAGCGAGCTTGGACGCTTCCCCACCCCCCCACAGCCTTGGGCCCGCCATGAGTGTAGCAGCCCCGGGCTGCACACCGGGACCACCCCCAAAAAGGCTGAAGCTCGTGGCACAGATCCCCACCACGGATGGGTCTGTCGCCGAGCCGCACAATGTTTGCACAAATGCACAGTGTCGTGTTTTTTCTGTATTAAAAGGCTTTGCCCAAAAGAACAAAAAAACAACAAAACTCACACTGTCGGGGGACCATGAACCCTCTGTTAGGGACAGCCGAAGTGCTGCCCCAAGCAGAGCGGTGGGATATGAGGCCTGTGGCGGGCTTAAACGCCACCAGGGAGACGGGTCATGGCGAAATTTTCTCTGGTCATCCAGTGGACACCACCTCCAGACGAGGTCTGGAGGGGATAAGTCCCTTGACCGAGCACGTAGCCCAATGGGAACGCTACAATGCGTCCCCCTGGGTCCTACGCACATTAGCAAAGGGCTACAGGCTCCAATTTGCAATGAGACCCCCCGCGTTCAGTGGAATTCTCTTCACCGACTCGCGGGGCCAAGAGGGTCAAGTTCTCCAACAAGAGATAGCTTCTCTGCTGGAGAAAGGAGCCGTCAGAGAGGTGCCCCAGAGCCAATGTCGCAGCGGGTTCTACTCCCGCTTGTTACGGACCATGGTCCTTCTGAGTATTTGTTATTGATGTTGTGATGGTTAATTGTTATGATGATAATTAGTTGAGCTGTGAATAATATGTATAGTATGGAAATGTTGGTCTTCTGTGGATGGCTTGTATTATAATTTGTTTCTTTCTGTGTTTCATGTAAGGTATTGAATGGAGTATGTTGGAGAGTGAGAAAGGCTGATGGCTGGCAGTGAATGATTGAATGCAGACTTGCCTGTGAGATTGACAGGTCCATGTTCGGACCTGCCCCTCCTTCCTGATTGGGTGTCTTCGCCCACACCCTAATCCCAGTTGGCTGTGCCTAGTTGGCTGTTGCCTATAAAGTCTCAGTTTGACTTCTGCTCTGGAGAGGACGACAGCATGTTTGCAGCAGAGACTCGATCCCTCTAGTCCTCCACCCGTTTGCCTGCCTTATTGTTTAGTTTGTTCTTTTGTTAGTTGTCTTGTTCATTATGCCGTAAGTTCTGTTTTGTTTTGGTTAGCCCAGTCCTAGTTTATTTAGTCATTATTATTTGCTCATAAGTTTGTAATCAATTATGTATTATTGCTTAAAATAAGAAGCCCGGTTCCTACTTCTCCATGTAGGGGTGCCAGGTCTTTTCTTTTGTTAAACTTATTGTAATTTTGGTTAGTTAGGGTAGTTAGGGATTTAGAATTGTCATTTTGTTTAATATTCTGTTAGGGCCTTTAGTTAGGGGTAAACTTTTGATTTCCAGTTAGATTCGTTTTGTTAGATAGCACCAGCACCTTGAAGCCAAAATGTGAGAAGTTGTGAACTAGAAAATGTAAACTCTCTGCTATTGAAAGAAAAGAACAAGCTACAAATAAATTGAAGTTCTTTTCACCCTGTCTCCTCTCGAATTGTGTCATGTCCCTTCACCCTAGACGAAGGTCCATAACATAATTGGGGGCTCGTGAAAGCAAAAGTAGGACCATTGTTGGATATTAATTCGGAATTAAAAAAAGAAAAAAAAAGTTGAACTCCAAATTTTGCCCAAAAATAATTTGGTGGTTCTTTTTTTTTCTTTTTTCTCTCAAGGTTACCCCTCGTAATTAGGTTTGTTTATAATCGTTATTGTAATATTTCAATTGTTTTTGCGGCCTAGTTTGGCCTTTGTTCGTTTCGTTGTTTTTTTTTGTGTTTGAAAGGCAGCATCGGGTTGGAGTTTGGTCATTCGGTTTTGTTTGGTCTGGTGAGTAGTCAATTTAGTAGTGTTTTCTTCTGTTCTCTCTGTTTTGACAGTTTTTAGTAGGGTCTTGAGTTGTGAGTAAATGTGTTCTGATTGGGTAGAACATAGCAGTGTTTCTCCTTCTGTGAATATAGAAGAGGCGGTAGATTCAGCTCCAGTTGTTCCCACTTTTGAGTAAATAATTTTACAAATTTAGAGTGAAGCCTGGTTGTGTAAATTTGTAACATTCCAGGTTCTGTCAGGTGCCAATAAGGCTGAGTTGAAACAGTGGGTTGTTGAGAAACTTGCAGAGAGGGTTTTATGCAGAGTGTTACACCAGCAAAAGTGAACATGTCCGTGCGGCCGGCTAGGAGTGTGAGGACAGCCTCACATTCCCCGGCGTACTATGATCGGGGAGATGGGGGGTCCTCCTCCTCTCCTCTGGATGTGAGTTGGATGATATCCAGCACCATTGCTGGGGGGGGTCTCCAGGTGGAGGCGCTACAATGGTGTACCAGGGCTGTGGAGCTCGAGAGACGTCCCACCCCCCAGCCCAGCTCACTGCAGTCGGCAGGAGTTGGAGAGTAATCTACCACCACCCAGGGTGCAATGAACTTCGAAGTCAGTAAGCACACTTTCTTTGGTTTCTCTTCAAAAAAAACAAAAAACAGGTTGATTCGTATTTAGATATTTTTGAAGGCATTGCTACCACTGTAATTTGGCCTAGAAACAGTTGGTTTTCGTTGTTGCAATGCAAACTGGTGGGAAATACTGGAGAGGTTTGTGCAGCCTTTTCTATTGACTGTGGGTTAGAGTAGGATGTTTGTAAAATACAAAAACATACTACATGCTTGAGTGCCGGAGGCTTATACTGCCAAAGGTTATGGTTTTTTTCTGTACAGACTGCCAATATAAGTAATTTGCCAGAGAGAAACTGTGGTTGTGTTTGGCTCAGTGAGCAAAATGTTGACTATTCATCAGATCCGTGAGTTGATTTCGTTAAGGAAATTTTAAATCCTGCCTATTTGATCGTAGTCTACTCTTGAGCAGAGAGTAGTTGCGGTACTTAATGCAGCGTCTTGCGCTAATGGATTTATTTTGGCACATCGATCTGTGTTCTTCGCTCCCTTTGTCCGCTGTGACCCTATGGCGGCAGAGTGGGGAAAATTCGAAATTTGCTGTGTTAAAGCCCACCTAGTTTTCGTTCTGTTACTGTCTCCTCGGAGGCGTGAGTGTTTTTATTGCCATTTTGAGGGTCCCCTCATTTCGATGTGTCCCGCTCTGCAGCACAAAGATGATCAGAAAAAAGAAAAGAAAAAAAAAACTGTTGGGTTGTCCCTTTCTGAAAGGCATTGTCTCTGTCAGGTTAGGTTACTGATCACAATCCTATGCCATACGGGAGTTTACAATCTCGTCATAATGATGTGTTGCCTATTTCAGAGAAGTTCTATTTTTGTTTTTATTTTTTGTGATTGCTCTATTGTTAGGAGTGGAAATGTGTTCGTTAACGCTCGGTTGCATTTCTGTGGTTTGCGTTCGCCCTGGTCTCTGTTTTGTGCTGGTGGGTACTCGTGTGTTTGTGTGTTTACCAGATGGCAGCGTAATGTTTGATTTTCGGCAATGATCTAGCTGGGGTGAGATTGTTGGAAAATACTGTGATAAATTTGGATCAGTCGCTGAGTATGGTTGCCACGGTTATTCTCTGCTTGCGCTTTGACCCGTGCCACGGGTAGGGAAAGGCTGTGGTGAAATGACCTTGAGTAATACCTTGTGTTATGGTCAATCAGTAAATCCTTCTGCCACCAAGCCTAGACAAAAGGTTACTGATGTGCTGCCCATATAGGACTGATATTGTGTGTGTGATGTGAGGTTTGATAAAGAGGCTTTTTGTTCGCACCCGCTGTTGGCAATCTCGGGTGAAGTTCGGTCCAGCAGGTTGTGGTACCTCAATTTTGTTTTCGTTGTGAAGTTCTGTGTTTTGAAACTTTGTCTGGCCATTTAGGCATTCATAAAATGTATTGTCACATTTTGTTTGTTTCTAGTATTAAGTTGTGGGTAAACCTAACCAGGTTATCCCTCTGACTCCTTTGTTAACTATCCCAGTCATGATAGGTCCATTTGAACATAACATTATTTTGTATGTCACTTCTCAAATTGAAGTCTGTTTGATTGTTGTTTTGGTCACCTTTTCTCCACTCGAAATACCCTTATACTGTCCCCATTTCTCCACTCGAAATACCCTTATACTGTCCCCGTTTCTCCACTCGAAATACCCTTATAGTGACCCCTTTGTTCCACTTGACATGTCCTTAGACTTAGTGATCTCCTCTTCTTTTCATATTTTTGTACATTTGTGTTAAATGCTTAAACTTTGCCTTAAATTCTAGTAATTCATTCATAAATGTGGAAGGGTATTTGGCATATCCCCACGTATTGTTGAATTTTGGTTACTTTGGTGGTTGATCTGTTTTGAGTATTTTCTCACACATGTAATTTGTCCGTTGTGAATATGAAGAGCCAATACTGTGACTAATTTATTTCTCTGTTTTCGCCTTTCTGTTCTTTTTGCAGTTGTACGGAGGTACTGATTTCATTTCGATACCTGCTCCTGTGGTGTTCTTCGTGTCTGTTGTGTTTTGTTCCCCAGAAAGTGGTTGCTGCATTCTAAGCTCTAGTGGCTAGCTTGCATGATTCTGAGTCTTTGAAAATTCTGTATTTGTTCTTTTGCAGCACCGGATTCCTTGGCCCAATAAGCAGACATGATTAGTTTGAATAGAAATAATGTCATTTTATTTTCAGATACACTGTCTCACACCATTGACCTATCCCTTGATGTGGACGTGGGTGTGAATTCTGCTTTTGGATGATGTGTTTTTATGGCATATTTTGTTTAAAAGTGACTAATTTGTTCGATAGAAAGTGGTCTGGTCGCCTTGTCTGCTGGTGCCAGAATCTAATGTGAGTGTTTGCACAGGTTTCGAAGATGTGATAATGTCACTAAGCCTGTATCTTGTGATTTGCCTCTTAGGGAGGATGGTGTAACGTGTTGCTGCAAAAATGTGGTTTGTTGAAATTTGTTAAACTTTGTCTGCTCTAGATTGATAACTGGTATTGGCAGGTCCCTTTATCACGTGTGTCGGAGATTTCTGCTTTTGTGATTTTTGTTTCTGTTTTCCTGTGATTTTTGTTTCTGTTTCTTGGTGACTTTTGTGATTCGTCCCATACATAATGATACTGGGTTTTGTTTTGTTTGTAGTCCTGTGAAGTTCTCCTGTGTAGCTTGCCTGTCCCAAGTGTCCAGACGCCAGACTAGTTCGAGGCGGATGTCAGTGGCGGTTGGGCCACAGCTGTACTATTACCGAGAATAATGTGGAAACTTGGACCCAGAATGTATGTAGTGGTATACTGTGGGATTTCAGCTCGGAAATTTGTCACAAGAAAGGAGTTGATTATGTCTGGGCAGTTGCCCTTTCTCATGTTTGTCCCCCTGACAGACTGAACTTCTTCATTTGGGGGAGGAAGTTCTCTTTAAAAGGGGGGGTGTTACGGACCATGGTCCTTCTGAGTATTTGTTATTGATGTTGTGATGGTTAATTGTTATGATGATAATTAGTTGAGCTGTGAATAATATGTATAGTATGGAAATGTTGGTCTTCTGTGGATGGCTTGTATTATAATTTGTTTCTTTCTGTGTTTCATGTAAGGTATTGAATGGAGTATGTTGGAGAGTGAGAAAGGCTGATGGCTGGCAGTGAATGATTGAATGCAGACTTGCCTGTGAGATTGACAGGTCCATGTTCGGACCTGCCCCTCCTTCCTGATTGGGTGTCTTCGCCCACACCCTAATCCCAGTTGGCTGTGCCTAGTTGGCTGTTGCCTATAAAGTCTCAGTTTGACTTCTGCTCTGGAGAGGACGACAGCATGTTTGCAGCAGAGACTCGATCCCTCTAGTCCTCCACCCGTTTGCCTGCCTTATTGTTTAGTTTGTTCTTTTGTTAGTTGTCTTGTTCATTATGCCGTAAGTTCTGTTTTGTTTTGGTTAGCCCAGTCCTAGTTTATTTAGTCATTATTATTTGCTCATAAGTTTGTAATCAATTATGTATTATTGCTTAAAATAAGAAGCCCGGTTCCTACTTCTCCATGTAGGGGTGCCAGGTCTTTTCTTTTGTTAAACTTATTGTAATTTTGGTTAGTTAGGGTAGTTAGGGATTTAGAATTGTCATTTTGTTTAATATTCTGTTAGGGCCTTTAGTTAGGGGTAAACTTTTGATTTCCAGTTAGATTCGTTTTGTTAGATAGCACCAGCACCTTGAAGCCAAAATGTGAGAAGTTGTGAACTAGAAAATGTAAACTCTCTGCTATTGAAAGAAAAGAACAAGCTACAAATAAATTGAAGTTCTTTTCACCCTGTCTCCTCTCGAATTGTGTCATGTCCCTTCACCCTAGACGAAGGTCCATAACACCGCTACTTCTTGGTCAAGAAAAAGGGGGGGGGGCCTACGCCCCATTCTGGACCTCCAGGCACTCAACGGACACCTCAAGAAGTTTGCGTTCAAAATGCTGACGGCCAAGTCTCTAGTACGTATAATACGCCCAGGCGACTGGTTCACGTCCATAGACTTAAAAGACGCATACTTCCACATCCCCATCTACCCACCTCACAGGAAGTTCCTGCGGTTCGGGTTCCAGGAGAAAGTGTACGAGTACACAGTCCTCCCCTTCGGGATGTCCCTAAGCCCCACGGTGTTTGTGCGCTGCACAGAAACCGCCCTCGCTCCCCTGCATCAACAGGGCATTCGGGTGGCGAGCTATATCGACGACTGGCTCCTGATGGCCAGCTCGAGGGAAGAGGTAACGAGGGCCACAACCAGAGTGTTGACCCACGTGGCCTCCCTAGGGTTCGTTGTGAACTACACAAAGAGCATGCTGGTGCCCACGCAGTCGACAGACTTCATAGGCATCAGGCTGGATTCAGTTGCGTATACGGCGAGGCTGTCGGCAGACAGGCTCAACGACCTACTGAAGTGTGTGTCACTGTTCACACCGGGACGCACTCTCCAGTTATGCACATGCCTACGCATGGCAGGCATTATGGCGTCGGCCATCTCATTGGTACGTCTGGGGAGACTGCACATGAGACCCTTCCAGCGATGGCTCGGGTCCCTGCACATTCCCACCAGGTGTGTGAGCCGCCGTGTGACAATATCTCCGGCTTGCACACTGGCGCTGAGGTGGTGGTCAGACAGACACAGACTGATGGAAGGGGTGCCCTTGGGCCTTCCCCTATCCAGGAAGGTCGTCACCACGGACGCCAGCCTCTCGGGATGGGGTGCCAGACACGAGGGCAGGTCAGCCAGGGGTCTGTGGGACACATACCTGAGAAGGACCGCCCACATCAATTACTTGGAATTAATGGCGGTCTTCCTCGCTCTGAGGGAGTTCGAACCATTTCTTCAGGGACACCACGTCCTGGTCCGTACGGACAACACGACGACGATGTCCTACATCAACAGACAGGGAGGTCTCACCTCGAGACGTCTGTGCACACTGGCACACAGGCTGCTGGTGTGGTGCGACAGTCGTCTCCTCTCCCTCACAGCATGTCATGTACCGGGCCTGCTGAACTCAGCAGCGGACCTCCTCTCGAGGGGTCCCCTCCGCTACGGCGACTGGTCTCTCCACCCTCAGGTGGCGAACCAGATATGGCACAACTTTGTGTTCCCGGAGGCGGATCTGTTCGCCACAAGAGAAGACGCGAAACGTCCTCTCTTCTTCTCGCTGAGGGGCTAACCACCGCTGGGCCTGGACGCACTGGCGCACCAGTGGCCACAGGGTCTGCTCTATGCGTTTCCGCCACTGGACTTGCTTACGCAGGCCGGCGGAGAGATATTCCACCCGCGCCCCCAGGACCTGGACCTATGGGTCTGGCCCATGAGGGGGCCCCTCTTGGAATAGCCGGCTTGCCACAGAACGTCATTGAGACCATTCTGAGCGCTAGCCGTCTACCAGACGGCGTTACAACACAGCGTGGCAGCTGTTTGTGCGCTGGTGTTCGGAAATGCCAGAAAGGATCCTCCCGTTCCAAGCTCCGGTGGCTCTCATTTTGTCCTATCTACAGGAGTTCCTGGACAGAGGTCTAGGTTTGTCCTCGGTGAAGGTCAACCTGGCGGCTATTTCCGCCTACCACTTGGGCATAAACAACGGTCAGGTGAGCGAGCTCCCACTGGTCCGACAGTTCATGAAGGGTGTCATGCATCTCAGGCCAGTTACTAGATCCCTGGTTCCAGCTTGGGATCTGACGGTTGTACTGGATGCGCTCACAAGGGAACCCTTTGAGCCGTTGGACACGGTGGACCTGAAGTTCCTCTCTCTAAAGACCGTTTTGCTGGTCGCGTTGACGACAGCTAAGAGGTCGAGTGACATTCACGCGCTTTCGGTTAACGTGAGCTGCATGAGATTCAGTGGCGATGACACTAGAGTTACGGTCAGGCCGAACCTGTCGTTCCTGCCGAAGAATTTTCCTTCTGGCTGTGAGCCAGTGGAATTGGTGGCTTTCCATCCACCGCCCTTTGCCTCGGAGGAGGATGGGCGGTTACATCGCCTGTGTCCAGTCAGGGCACTGAAACTGTACAAGGCCAGGACAGCCCCCTTCAGGAAGGGGGATCAGCTTTTCGTTGCGTGGGCCCCTCAGGCACAGCGGAAGGGGAAACCCGTCATGGGCATGTCAGCATCCTGGGCCTTAGCGAAGGGCGTTCCTATACAGGATGTGTGTGTGGCGGCGAGTTGGTCGACTCCGTCGACTTTCGCCACATATTACAATCTCGATGTGGCTCCCGTGAACCTGGCCCATGCAGTCCTGGGAGCTCCCGCACGTTAGTCTGGTAAGACATGAGCCCTGCAGACTGCTGGGAGCACATAAGGCAGCATAGCTGTCGGCTCCTCTTGGGGGTCCCTTGAGCCTGGTGGGGGTTCCTGGGATCCCGCCCTCTTGGAGGGGTTGCGTCTGTGGGCTGGAGGAAACTTCCTGGATAGCAGGGGACAGTGGTACTGTTGGCTTCCCAGGGTGTTTTCCCTCACCTCTCTATCAGTGTTTTTTAGATTTTTACCTGTTAGAGGGACTCTGGGCCACCGGGTATATGACCCGGCGGCCGAGAAAAAGGCCTTCTCTTGGTGCCAGGTCAGTGACCTGGCTAACCTTCTCAGTCTCCCTTGCGGGAGAGACGCACATTCACGTGATGGTGACGTCTCTCTGGATAAAGGGGGACCGTGGAGCGGTCCTGTCAGCCGGGGTGATCATACGGGAGTTTTATGATGACCCATATGACTCTCTTCGAGAGAGGCACTTAAGACAACTTCGGGTTACTTCAGTAACCTCAGTTGTATAAGTGAAGAGAGTCATTGAACTGCCCGTCTGCTTTGGCAGGCGGCAGAAAAATGGTTGATAGGAATGACTCGGCGTTCACGCCCACCGGTTTTATACCTGCGGGTTGAGACCGGGGGCGCCGCCCTGAGTGACAGCTCCACGAACCAATAGATTAGCTAATAGCTTGTGAGTTTATGTTTTGTTCTGTGCTCCAGCGCCACCAAGTGTCTCGGACCCATATGACTCTCTTCTTCGAGTCACTTATACAACTGAGGTTACTGAAGTAACCCGAAGTTAAACATTGTAAAATTATGTTATGTTAATTTTCTATTGCAGAAATTACAGCAATCGGTTATAGTGTGTATGTCCAAAACCGTTCCCTTTTTATTATTACTATTTTAGAATAAACATTTTTAAATGGTGAAAATAACTGATCCACAAGCTCTCATCTGCTGTTTTCACCAGTTTTGTGCGACACTCTTGTATGATGAAGTATATATAGGGCATTCATTTACAGAAAAACTAAAAAGTTGAATTATATGGAGATTCAAGGTTTCTGACCGACAGAAACGATATATGTATAATTGTGTTTCACAGCTTATTATTTCGAATCAAGCTAAATCAAAAGGGAAAAAATAATCCATGTTGGTCGGTGTTTTCACCTTGCTGTCCCTCTATGGCAAAGGATGAAATACAGTAGCTCTAATAAACACAGGAGATGTAATACGACTTTAGTTTCATTTGAACTGGCTTGGAACGCAAGTCGTGCAAAAAACCTTAAACAAATGTGACAGGTATGACCTATAGGGCTGTATTTTGCGTGTCTTAAGTACCAGGTCTTATTCCCTAACTTGAGTAAACTAAAGACCTGGAGGCGTGATCAATGCTCTTTGGCCACTCAGAATAGCCAAATGGCATTGACCACGCCTCCAGGTCTTTAGTTTACTCAAGTTAGGGAATAAGACCTGGTACTTAAGACACGCAAAATACAGCCATTAATGTCTAGGCAAGACCTTATTATCTACGCGACCGGTTCGACCTTAAATGGGAAGGGCGGGTAAAACAAGCTGGTTTTAGTCTTTTGAGGTCTTTGGAGCTAGAGTGTCATTTTGTTCAAAAATGGTATTTGCATGCAAATGCTCCTGCTGTGGATAACAAGAAAAACAGCCAAGAACCTGGAAACGGATCTCTCCAAATGTATTTGGCATGACTAAAATGAAAGACATTACAGCTTCCTGTAGAGAACATAATAAACTTTAACTTGGCCTGCCATGCACAGACCATCCATGAGACCATGTAGATGAGTGGTGTTGTTCACCTGCAAACTTGTTGAGTCTGTTAACGGACAGTGTGAAGCCAGCATCAAGTATAATGTATTTATTTACAAAACAGTAAGAGCCTGGAGAGAGGTTCAATCTCGTTTTTACATACCCAATAACCGAGAGACCACTTCTTTGCCTTTTTACGAGTACGTCACTTTATACAAACCAGCATTAAGCTCCCTTCAGATGAACCAGTTAAAAGCCCACTAGATAAATGTCTCACCCAATTTACAAAGACTAGAGGCTTTATTTCTCACTTCTATCAGTTTTATTGATACTTGGAACAAGCATAACATAGATAAAGTAATATCATCCTGGGAAGGGGACCTTAGAACTCACTACCAAATGGCAGACTGGAAGGCGAGCATTCTTTCTTACAGTAGTACATTCTGCTGTAACAGACTTATAGGGGGACCCAGTACAAAACTTTACATAGACAACACAGGATGCATGCTGAACAAGTTTGACCCTTCAAGATCTCCATTATGCTCTAAATGTAAAGACAAAACTGGTACCTATATTCTATGCTTTTGCGACTGTTTGACAATTTCCAAATTCTGGTCCTCTATTCCTAAAGAGATAAATACAATTTTTAAATGTAAAATTGTAAAAGAAAAACAGTTATCTTTTTGTTCAGCCTTCCAGAGTGGACTATGTCCCTGAACCTGGGTAATGTTATGCTTCATAAAAAAATATTAGTTCTCGCCAGAAAAATGTATCCCTTTCAATTGGATTATGGACAAACCACCAACAGTTTCACAGTGGTACCGGGGCGACTGTGGCTCAGGAGGTAGAGCAGGTCATCCAATGATCCGTGGGTCGGTCCTTGGGCAAGACACTGAACCCCAAATTGCTCCCGATGTGCACAATCTATGTAAAGCGCCTCGGATAAAGGCGCTATATAAATGCACCATTTACCATTTACCGGGACATTCTACCCATGGAGAGAATGAGTGCTATAGGTCTAAAAAAACCTAACAAAACAAAGGGACGCTACAATGTAATGACGATACAAGCACATGTGTGTAGTGTGTATATTGTAAATATACACACTAATATCGATAATAATCGATAAACATAAGAAAAATGACTCCCCAGGGGAGAACTGACTTCTCTGCATTTCAACCATCCATATAGTGGAGCCGTGTTGTGAGGCGCGCATGGAAAGCATGCTGGCCTGGGGGTTAAATGTCTTGTTCAGGGGAACCATCAAGCCAGCGGCCATCCTCTACCTCCATGAGCCACAGCTCAGTTGAGGTGGAATAATTGCTCTGTTTGGTATAGGTCTTGGTTTCTTGGCTTTTAATCCATGAAGACCTGGGGCCGATTCTACAAGTGTTTTCTAAATCAGTTTAGTTCTCACACTTTTTTCACGAGGACCCCAAAATTAGATGTAGCCCATTTGTCAGCGGACGGCCAGATCTGGAAATGTTTAGTGCCAGGGACCCCCAGAAGAATGAAAAATGTTATTCAGCACTTTCAAACATTTTCAAAGATGTAAAAACAAAATTGCAGATGTACAAGCTTGTGGTGCGCTGTAAGCTTATCTGCTGTTTTTTAATGGTCAACACTAACATCTAAAATGACGCTTTCCTGGTTTTAATAGGTTAAGTGTTTGCAGTTCAATATATTATTGTTAAAGATGGAATGCCGTTTCCCCCCTCCTAAAACATGATCATTAGGTACTACGAGCTTTTTTCTCAATAAAGTGTACAGAAAGTGTTAAAATTATGTTTTTATGTTGTCACACCCCTTCATTAAGTATAGGCTACCTGGTTTTCAGGTGAGTGGTGTTCCACCTGAACTGAAGCCGCACCCAAAACTGTTGTTGTATGATAATGGGGGAGGGGTTAGGGGACTAACGTGGTGTATTTCGATTGGGCCTTTTGACTCAAAGGCCTTCAGCTTTCAGGAAGAAACCAAAAATACACAGGGAAGACATTTTATTTTTTTAATATTCTAACCACAGAAGAAAAAAGTCCTTCTGCACCTCCTACAGTGGACATGTGTGTCGGATAACTGGAAATGGTAGAGAAAAAAGGATCCCGCACTGTTACTGCTGCCATGTCAAGGTTTTCATTTTTTTGTATTTGTCCTTTTGGGGGCACTCTTATGTGTTGAGGGTTCTCAATTATGTGTCTTTGTTGCATCTGTGCTTCTGCTAATTAAGCTTGTTGGTTACACCTGGTGTGAGTGAGAGGGCAGAAGGATCATTACAATGAAGGTGAGTGAAGAAGTAAAGAGAACTATAAGATGTAAAGCATAAGAAAGTAAAGTTAAGTACAATATATAAGTTAAGTAGAGAAAAGAAGATAAATCAAAAAAGGGTTTTTCAAGAAAGACTGAAGGATCCAAGTCGACCCCCCCCTCCATTCATGTGCAAGCAGGCAAAGTGGTCAGTATTGTGTTTTACAGCATGGTGTTTTAAGAACATGGTGTTGAATAAACCGCAGTAAAAAGTAAGAGTCTCGTGCGATGGGACTGCGAATTATACGCACCCTGTCTTCACTTACAGAATTAGATTTATTGAGCAACGTTTGGGTCATTCAGATGAAGGTCTGAATGACCGGAACGTTGCTCAATAGTGAGCAATATTCTAACCACACCTGGGGGTCTATGTTAACTCCATTAAATTGACACGTACAAAACAGAAACAGTACAAAAATACAGCACTCCATCTTTAACCATCCACCAACTGTAGTAGCACCTGCCTATCCTGCATAGCTGCTGATCGACGGAGTCAGAGACAAAGCTTTTGCAGCTTTTAAGTCCAACATAAACCACAACTTATATACACCCACAACTTATATACATATATAATGCAAGTATGTGTGGGATATATATCTACAGTACAAAAATGCTCTATACAGAAATAAATGCACATAACGTATTTGAATACACATACAATTTAAAATGTGGAGGAGAGTGTCCTCCACATTTTTGAGTGCTCGGATCCTGTTCTTTTGAATTTCTTTCAATGTTCTCCGTCTCCCTTTCAACATTCTTTTGGCAGGTAGTCATAGCGACGGGCCACTATAACCCGTGAGGTTCAGTGATGAGACATAATTTGCATAATATAAGGACAAGGTAGTACGATTCCAGTTGTGCTGAGATGTGGGTGTCTATTTCTATCCGTCCATCTATCTTCAAATTGCTTATCCTAGCGGGTGGCAGATGGAACGGCTACGGCTGTGTGTGGTGGCAGTCAGCAGGTATGTGCGGCCACTTTGGGATTGCCACGAATTGGGAGTGTTCCGCGTGTCAAAGTGTCCCTGAGCAAGCTAGACTTCCTGCAACCGCTGATGATGAGCCAGTTGGTGCTGTGCGTCATTGCCTCCATCCATTGGGGTGTGTGGGGAGTGGCAAAAAACTACTTTCTGGCCTTGACAGCCCATACATCCAAACAGAAAAGTCCTATCTGATTGCATTAAACAACGTTGCATGTTGCTTTGCCACTCGATTTGCCACTCGATGTGCCAGTCACTTTAAGCATGCGCATACCCTCTATAATATAAGTAACCTATTGGTGAGTGGTGATTATCGGTTGTGCGTGCGTGGCGTGCGTGTGTGTGAATGAGGATGAACCCCTAATTGCTCCTGATGTGCTGATTGGTGCCTTGCATGGTTTCGTCCGCCGTCGGTGTGTGAATGGGTGAATGTAATGCACAATCTATTATAGATTGTGCATTACATTCACCCGTTCACACACATAGATTATCTATGTAAAGCGCCTTGGATAAAGGCGCTATATAAATGTACCATTTATACCATCTCAGAGCTGGGCTATATGGTGCAGACTATTTGTTTTTATATTTGGCAGCTTGGGATGCCCAATAAGGAGGCGAAAATGCTGGCGTGTGCGTTTGTGTGTGTGGCCTCTGTATCTGAAGAGCCACTCAACTTCACAGACTCAGACAGCTCTTACACCCCTTTCAAGGTTGTGAGATAGTAGCTCACTGATTGGTATGGAAGATGCTACACTTTCTAAGTAGAAAGGTTAAAGCAGCACAACATTTACAACCCACATGGTAGACGGTATAGCATACTCATACTGTGTCATGCGTGGCCTTCTCAAAGGTCGGGTATTGACAAATGCCTGAAGACTGCAATTTCTTCTAGTCATAACAATGCTAATGTATATACTGACATGAAATAGCCTAAGGTTTCGACCTTGCGGATCTGCTTTTGTTGCTTTTGTGTGTGACACTGTGGTGTTCAGGTTCAGGTTCAGGTTTATTTGTCATTTGTATAGATACAGAGTATACATACAATGAAATGTATTTTGCTCAGAGCACTCTCAGTCTTACATACACAGGACATAACAAACATCAGTGTGACACTGTGGTGTGATCAAGTACGATACGATACAAGTAGGGCGTTAGTTTACGTGGAAAAACAAACATGACAAGTTAGAACATGGAGATATGAGGTTTCTGCATGCTTGACAGCGATATGAAAGGTTGAATTGTCTGCTGCCTCTGCCTGCTTCTTGCCAGCCAGAGCTCATGGCCGAAGCACATTCTAACTAGAGTCTAGTTAGAATGTGTATTGGTCTACTTACTAGACCAATACACATCTTGTCTATTATGTCTTGTTGTCTTTACAGAGCACAGCTACTGGTGTTGTTGTCCTCATTCTTTATTTATTTCCTCATTTTAAATTCTCCAGCAACACGGCACGCTCCATACTCTGCCGTATGCTTCTCATGGTTTGCTCGTCTCGTCTCAGCTTGCTGAGAGAGAGCTCTCTGCCTTCTCCTTTATAATAGCTGCTATTGAACAGATGCCCATGGATTATTTCAGAATAAAGACGTATTTTTCTTTAATCGGTGTAGACAGGAAGAAAAGTGATGCAAGCTGCAGTTGTGGTTCACGTTTCTCTGAGAATAGACAAGAGGGTTTAAATCAGAAGGTCAAAATGCTGCCTCCATTCACACATGAACATATAGGAGAGTAAAGGATCCGATCATAAAACTTGTGCCACTTTAGTCAGTGCACTTTACTGTAGATATATTATTAATACTGCTTCTGGAAGATCCACTGGGAAATACTCCATGTCCAGGAGGTGTAGCCTGCTTGTACATCAAGCTGTCTCACGCTACAGAAACAGGAATAGAGAGGTCCACACTCTGTAAAATGTTTTTGACCAAAGTATTTAAAAGAGAAAAGAAAAAGCTGCTAAAAGTCTGCAAATGCACTAGTGAATGTATGCAAAACAGTGGTTTTCAACCATCTGCATATTATGATCCATTATTTATTCTGTATTTGAGCCTTGGACCACCATTTGATTTAGTTCCTCAGGACGTAATAGCAATATGGCCGTAATCTATTGAGTCATCCTTTGATAGAGACACATGGGGACTACAAATGTCATGCCCCCAAATAAGATGGCCCCACTTCTGGTCTGTTAGAACCGGTCCAGTTAGCCTACTTTTAAAATAATACGAAATGAACTGAAGACTATATTGATTTGTTTCCAAATGTATGAAGAGTCTTTGTCAACATATCTTGTTGTTTTCTCAATAGAGGATCTATTTCACATTTAATTTACCAGTTGAATGAGTTACCCATAATGTTAACAGAGCAGAGGGGAGACGGCAGACAGAGAACCTGTCGCTTAATTTAAGGGACGTCACTGCCTTTATGAAGCTACGAGCACCGACTTTAAAACCTTTTTGTTTTAATCTTGATGATTCTGGCATACAGCTCATGAAAATCAAAAAATCCTCTCAAAATATTAGAATATTTTATGAGACCACTAAAAAGAACATAATAATACAGAAATGTCGACCATCTGAAACGTATGTTAATTTATGCACTCAATACGTGGTCTGGGATACTTTGAAACAAATTATTTAATCAATGGGGCGTGGCATGGAGGTGATAAGCCTGTGGCACTGTTGAGGTGTTATGGAAGCCCAGATTTGCTTTGATAGCAGCTTTAAATTCAGTTCAATGAAAGGAGAGATCAAGTTGTTGGAAATGAATGGATTTATTGCGTAGCATTTGCATTATTGGCATAACATTTTGGCGATTAGACTCCAATTGCATTTATTGAATAATATCAGCTTTTAATAGGGAGAACCCCCCCCCCCCTCCAAAAAAAAGTCTTACCGAGACAGGTGAGACCTGAAATAAAGCAGAATATAGCAAATTACACTTTAATTTAGACAGCATGAAGCTAGATGGAAAACTACTATTACTTTAAGCAACCACCACCAGCTATATGTAAAATTATTAACAGTTTGCAGAATTACAGTACATCTCAAGCACATCTCAAGCACAACTCAATACAAAGAAACGCTAGTCTACTAAATAACAGCTTGACCACCCATGCAATCTGCCTCTATTGATTGCAGATTAATTGCCAATTTGAAACGTACCAATGTTGATACGATAAGGCGCCAATGTGAGCATTGATCATGGAAGCCAGACATGGAAAAGAAGCACAAAGCAGAATATCAAAGAATGCTGATGAATGAGCATTATTATGACCATTGAGTTTGGTAGCTAATTTAGTACACAGCTTTAGCATGGCCATCATGTTGGCAGCAGATGAAAAGTAACTTTAATTAAGTCAGCGGGCTCATGACTAACCTCATTTTTGTGATGTTTGGAGGGCTTGCAGCAGGCCGAGAAGACGGACCTCATGGCAGCAGCAGTTGAATAAGTGAAGATGTGATGTTTTAGCAGGCTTGCAGCAGGCTGAGAAGACCGATCACATGGCAGCAGCAGATGAAGTAGCATAGCTGAGATGATAAGCGGGCTTGTGGCAGACTGAGAAGACCAACCTCATGGCAGCAGCAGTTGAAGTAGCATAGCTGAGATGATTAGCGGGCTTGCAGCAGACTGAGACTGAGAAGACAGACCTCATAGCAGCAGCAGTTGAAGTAGCATACAGTAGCTGATGATTAGCAAGCTTGAAGCAGGCTGAAGAGAAATTGCATTCTGAAATGAATAGCAGCACAGAGGTAGCATTTGCTGTAGATGGGGGGTCATCCCTATGTTCCCCAGGTTATATGTTCCCCTGCTCAACCAAAAAGAGGTTCTATGTTCCCCACTTAAAAAAGGTTCTATGTTCCCCAATCCCCACTCAACTATAATTCTATGTTCCCCACTCAACCATAGGAGGTTGCTGTGGACAGTTCAGATGTCGTTCGACGATTTAAATCGTTTGCCGATTTAAATTGTTCACCGATTTAAATTGTTCGACATTCACAAAGTAAAAAAAGTAACAGTCGATCTAAACGATTTAAATCTTTCGCCGATTTAACCTTAAAACCACGTCCACCCATGGGCGAAAACACCAAAGAAAGGCACACCGGCATCCAGTTCCCTCGTCCCCCCTCACCTGCATGTCTCAGCCGGTTCCAACCACGCCACCTACTATTACTGCCCCTTTTGTGTGGATAAAGTGGATTCAATTGGTGTACTGATCTAATGACTCAGATCACACTGACTCACAACGAGCGCAGAACATGTGTTGAATATGAACGGTCAAAGTGTCCTTTTTTGTCATTGGCAGAACACGGTTCTGCTTTTGCCATTGTTGCATCTGCCAACCTGTAGAATAGTCACCGCTACTTTGATTCCAGGGCAAAGGAACCATGCAAGCATTTTTTGGTTCCTGTTCAGAACCAACTTTTGGGCTTCTGAACCAATTAATTTTCAGTAGAAACACTCTGAACCTGTTCAAAGAATGTATAATGGTTGCTAGAATCAGTCAAAATAAATCAAATCATGTGTAATCTCTACAGTCAAATATCAATTGATCAATTGGTAATGCTGCTACAACTACTCCTAGTGTATTTGCTCCTAGAGAATCCTAGTTCCTCACTTAGTCACTTACTTCTCAGACTTGCGTCCTTTGAATTGTTTTTTTCCCCGCTGTTTTTTTAAGGAACTACACCATGCATTTTAAAACTGTATTTAATATTTAATATAATATTGTTTATGTCCCTCAAACATATTTCTAATGGTATGGTATGGTATCTAAATCACCACTCTCATATAACCAGTTCAAGTAATTTATGTCTGGCTTCTAAAGCTACAGTACCACATTATCCTGATGGTAGCTGGTGTCTTTATTTAGCCACCACAACCTTTTCTACTCAGTCTGTGTCTCATAGGAGGTCTGTGGGCAGTTCAGAAACCTGAAAATAGAATCCAAAAGAAAGTACGCACATCTCTAAAGCATTTTACAGGTGCTGTCATCAGCCTCAAAACCAGTTTCTTCCATCTGCGTTTGATTGCTAAAGTAAAACCTTCCCCCGAAGCAACTTGAAACCCATAATTCATGCTTTCACTTCCTCCAAGATTATTGCAATGCTTTATACTCTGGCATGGACCTTGGTCAGACGACTGCAGTTAGTACAAAATGCTGCCTCCTCAGTCCTCACGGGCACAAAAAAGAGGAAAAAGTGCGACCATATTTCCCCTGTTTTCGCCTCACTCCACTGACTCCCTGTCAAATTTAGGATAGATTTAAACATTTTGATAATTGCTTTTACTGGCCCCCCTTTACCTGGCTGAACCTTTTGAACACCATAAGCCGGTCAGAGCCCTGAGTTCAGCGCACCTCTCACTATTGACCCCCAAGACCGTGCTTTTGCCGTGGCCGCCATTTTTTCGACTTGGCTTTTAATCACAGCCTAGCTTAATTCCAACCTTTTATTTGATCACCTCTTATCTCAGTGTCTTATTTTGCAATCATGCAACTGACACACCCACCACATATGGAGTCAGGCTGAGTAGGCTGAGTGGCGTCAAGCCAAGAACTCATAGAATGGAGCTAATAGTGGCACTGAGGCCAACTGTTAAATTACAATACTTGTACTACAGTTACAATTACAAATTACAGTACAGAGGTGCAGGAAAATGGATAATTTGCTGCAAACCAAACACAATATAACATTGCAAAAGGGTAGACAAATCTAAACACAGCCTACAGGAAGTGACGAGAATAAAGAAAATATATAATATAATAGTAGGGTACCGTCAATTACAGTACAAAATAAGGACAGCATATGGACAACAATGATGGCATGAAAACACAATATATACACATATACAGTATATATACACACAAGATAGACAAGGTTAAAAAAAAGTTATTCAACCCAGGTCTGAAAATAATCATTAACATGGTGAATCACATCTTGATGACATCATCAAGATGTGATTCACCATGTCAATGATTAGGTCCCTAAGGTTAGAGGAATGTCTAAATACCAACTTGGGGGGGGGGGGGGGGGTCATTGAATACTTGTTTAAGTTTAGGATCAGTCTCAATAATGTGCCAATGTTTATGAAGGATCTTTCTAAATTCAAAGCCCATATCTAGTCACAGTCCAGAAACCTGTCCGCCAGTTACATCATTGTTAGTGTGACCGAGACCTGGTCTCTAGTCGGGGATAGTGCCGAAGAGGGAGTAGCGGAAGCCTCTCTCTTTGAGCAAAAGCGTGGAGCCGGCAGATCCTGGTATAGTGCGATAGTATATCCGAGGTCTGCTGTTGGTATCTGGTCCGTATTGCTTCATTCCGTCCAAACCTGCGTAGGCATCGTTATTTATGGTGTTGGGATGTCGAGAGTGATGTCACTCCTGACGTCCTGGTTGTGATGTCAGAGGGACACTACGTTCCTTCGTAACACTCCCCCTTAGTGAAGCTATCAGCTTCACTATTCGTTTCCTCTAGTCGCTGCGGCTGTAGCCGGCAGCTTCTTGGAACTCGAACAGCCGCGTCATGGGCCGTGTGTAGCTGTAGGCTGCATGACTGCGTCTGGGGCTTCTTCACAAGGGGCGGCTGGTCGATGTGGAGCCGGGGATTGTCGCTGAGCAGCTTGGCTTCGCGACGGGTGACTGGTGGGATCGGGCTGGCCCATGGGGAGGGCGATCCGGTGTCCTAATCAGGCATGGCTCACAGGCCTGGAGTCCAGGATGGCTCCTCTTGATCGGCGCCGGGCTCGCCACTTCTTCTGGGGCGGCTTGCGTCGCTGGTATTGCGGGTTGGGTGCTTTGGAGCCTTGGCACTACGGCTGTAGTGCAGATGGGGAGTCCTCCCTCGAGCTCCCCCCCTCACACCCGTGGCGGCCATCGCCGCTCCGGGCTCTGGCCTCGTGTGCGAGGAGGCTTCCTTCGCCCTGAGGTGTGTTGAGGTGCTCTCGCAGCCGCTGTCCGAGTGTTGACCGGTTGTGGGTGTGCGTTCTCCAGTCTGGGCGGCGTCAGGGTTGAGGCATGTGTTGCTGTTGTTGTTTGTTCGTTTGTTCCTCTCCCCCCCTGCGTTATTTCAACGCAGTGGCCTTGGTGCGTCCTTTGCAGGATGAGGCTGGAGTGTCGGACAGTACTGGGCTGTGGAACGCCGACTTCACCGCTGACTGCGGTTGGTCAGCAGGCGGACCTGCGGGCAGGCGGACCTGCGGGCAGGCGGGCCTGAAGGCAGGCGGACCTGAGGGCAGGCGGACCTGAGGGCAGGCGGACCTGAGGGCAGGCGGGCCTGAGGGCAGGCGGGCCTGAGGGCAGGCGGGCCTGAGGGCAGGCGGACCTGAGGGCAGGCGGACCTGAGGGCAGGCGGGCCTGAAGGCAGGCGGGCCTGAAGGCAGGCGGGCCTGAAGGCAGGCGGGCCTGAGGGCAGGCGGGCCTGAGGGCAGGCGGGCCTGAGGGCAGGCGGGCCTGAAGGCAGGACCTGAGGGCAGGCGGGCCTGAGGGCAGGCGGGCCTGAGGGCAGGCGGGCCTGTGGGCAGGCGGGCCTGAGGGCAGGCGGGCCTGAAGGCAGGACCTGAGGGCAGGCGGGCCTGAGGGCAGGCGGGCCTGAGGGCAGGCGGGCCTGAGGGCAGGCGGGCCTGAGGGCAGGCGGGCCTGAGGGCAGGCGGGCCTGAAGGCAGGCGGACCTGAGGGCAGGCGGGCCTGAGGGCAGGCGGGCCTGAAGGCAGGCGGGCCTGAGGGCAGGCGGGCCTGTGGGCAGGCGGGCCTGTGGGCAGGCGGGCCTGAGGGCAGGCGGGCCTGTGGGCAGGCGGGCCTGAGGGCAGGCGGGCCTGAAGGCAGGCGGGCCTGAAGGCAGGCGGGCCTGAAGGCAGGCGGGCCTGAGGGCAGGACCTGAGGGCAGGCGGGCCTGAAGGCAGGACCTGAGGGCAGGCGGGCCTGAAGGCAGGCGGGCCTGAGGGCTGTGGGCGCCAGGACCGTTCGACCATTGGGCGTTCGGGTTGTAAATCCGGACGACAAACGGACCTGGCGTTCGGGTCGTAAAGCCGAACGGCGGACAGACTTGGCTTGCTAGCATGCATGATCCGGACGTGATCGAAGTCCCGATCTTGCTAGGGAGGCATGAGGCAGAGGCGGTTGCCGTCTTGGTGTTCGGGTCGTAAAGCCGAACGTCCTCGACACTTGGCTGCCCGCTTGGCGTGGCTCTTGGTTAGTGCATGATGACATCAGTGAGGCTGGCTCGGTGGAGTGGGGGGCGGCTCTGGCCTTCCCTCGAACTGTGGGGGTTCGTTGTTGGCTTTCCCTTTTGAGTGACGGGGTGGCCGGACGCCGCGGTCGATCTTTCTCCCCCCGTCGACCGTAGCGTCCTGCCAGTCACTCTGGGTATCTGGCGTCCTTGTTGAGTTCATGGAAGAGCGTAAGGTGGTCGCCGGGACACATGCTGCAGGGGTTGGAGTCAGAGGTGAGGCTGCAATCGTTCTCCTGGTGGCTCCTGCCGCACTTGTAGCAGCCTCTGTTCGTCTTTAGCCACTCTTCTTTTTGCACCTTGGTCATCTTCCGGAGGACATGGCATTTGGCGGTGTAGTGTTGGTCTGAGTTGCAGATCGGACAGAACCTGTTGTTGCCTTTGGCCGTGTTGAGGTGAGTCACGGTGGCCGGTCTGTCGGGCGCTCGCGGCTGGCCGCGGTCCCTCCCCCTGCCACCTCGGTCGTCCCTCTCCCTGCCACCTCGGTCGTCCCTCCCCCTGTCATGTCGCTGAGACGACTGACCATGATCGCGGGGTGGCTGGTACTGTTGTGGTGGGGGGTTCGGGGGATGCGGGTGCTGGTACTCGTTGTCGTCCGATTTCCGGGACGACGGTAAGGCAGGACGGGTGGGGCAACTGTGTGTGGGGCGCTGCTCCTGGGTTGCTCCTGGGCTCCTTGGCTGCAGCTCACCGCTCCTTGGCTGAGGCTCACTGCTCCTTGGCTGAGGCTCACCGCTCCTTGGCTGAGGCTCACCGCTCCTTGGCTGAGGCTCACCGCTCCTTGGCTGCGGCTCCTGGCCGTGTCAGCTCGAACAGCGGCTGCGAGTTGAAGCTCGTCCTGCTGGGACAAGTTTCCAGTGGGTGGGTTTGGACTGTATGTAGACATCTATAAGGCGTCTTCCTTAGGTTTTGAGCGCTGGGTGGCCTGCTTGTCACCAAATGTGAAAGTCAGGCCGAGAGTGGTCAGGTTGAATAGGGGACTGCCCTTTCGTTCTGGCCCTCCATTTCCAAGGCTTTTAAGGACCAAATGTGACCGAGACCTGGTCTCTAGTCGGGGATAGTGCCGAAGAGGGAGTAGCGGAAGCCTCTCTCTTTGAGCGCAAGCGTGGAGCCGGCAGATCCTGGTATAGTGCGATAGTATATCCGAGGTCTGCTGTTGGTATCTGGTCCGTATTGCTTCATTCCGTCCAAACCTGCGTAGGCATCGGTATTTATGGTGTTGGGATGTCGAGAGTGATGTCACTCCTGACGTCCTGGTTGTGATGTCAGAGAGGCACTACGTTCCTTCGTAACAGTTAGGCAGATATTCTTTTTTAACAAGATATTTTTAACAAAAATATTTAGATTTGTATTATCGTGAGAACGATGGCTTCCATTATCGCATTGCAACTTTTCAGAAATAGAAATCTTTCTATTATGGATTTGCCATCGATGATGTCACTGGTTGACGGGTTTCTTAACTGCCCACAGCCCTCCCATGAGACACAGACAGAGTAGAACAAAATGTGTGGCATTTTATTATGAACATTAGTGAGGACCAATTTTATGAAGGTAGGTTGAAAAGTGGTGAAGTAGATAACCCTGACCCACAACGAGTGCAACTGAAGAAGTCTAATAATGCTTCCCTGTAAATGGCACATTTATATAGCGCCTTCATCCTGCAAGCACTTTACAATGTGCAGGTTCGATTCCAGGCCTGCAATGTGTTGGATATGAATTGCATCTGACAACCTGTAGAATAGTCACGTTCACTTTGGTTCCAGGGCAACGGAACCAAGCATTCTTCGGTTCCTGTTCAGAACCAACTTTTATTTTCCAATAGAAACATTCTGAACCTGTTCAAAAATGTGTAATGGTTGCTGGAATCAATCAAATCACAATGTGCAGTCACTACAGTCAAATTTCAAGAGAATCAAGAGGGTTTATTTGTCACTCATTCTTACAGCTATAGCAGCTGCTGTAGTGTGTCACTCGTACCCTCGTTACTTCAACTGTTGGTGCGGCGAGTTGATCTTCTTGACTTATGAAGAGAAACCCACAACCATGACCTGAAAACCACATTTTCAACTGCTTATCCATAGAGATTGCCAGACTTCCCTTTCCAGAGCAACATTAGCAACTTCCCCCTGGGGCATCCCGAGGCGTTCCCACATACGTAATCCCCCCCATGTGGTCTGCCCCAGGGTCTCGTCCCAGTGGGACTAGATGCCCGAACCACCTAAATTGTCTCCTTTCCAAATAAAGAAGCAGCAGCTCTACTCTCGTGTGTCTCTCCCGTGTGACTGATCTTTTCTTATTTCGGCCACTTGTATCCGCAACCTTATTCTTTCGCTCATGACCCACACTTCATGACAATAGATGAGAGCAGGAATGAAGATTGCTCGGTAGACAGAGAGCTTTGTCTCCTGGCTCAGCTCTCTTTGCGTCACAACAGTGCGATGTAGCAACTGCAATACCGCCCCTGCTGCTCCGATTCTCCGGCTGAGCCCATGATCCTCGAGGGAGGGCAGAATCCATTTGTACCGGCTGGCCCGTCGGCCGGTGCGATGGGTCGGCCGGTCCGTGGGTGCAGCGGCGTCAACTCCGCGGGTGCTCAGGCGCAGAAGCACCCACGGGCAAAATAATAAGCCAATATCAATATGCAGTATATGCACCCACTGTCCTGACTGAAATGTCCCTTACCCAGTGGTCATGTTGTCATGCACGTAGTCACATAATACCTTTACGGGTGGTTGGGGGCCCTTGGGCCAAGATAGGTGTTGGGCCTCCGCCCATGGGCATTCAAATGCTAATAAGGTGGCTTTTGTTCTGCTGCCAGGTAGAGAGTATAAATGTTGCATACAGTACAGTACAGGATTTATTTCCATTTGACTACGATGATGAAGCCACCTCCAGCCAAGAAGAGATTTGTCCAGTCCATGCTACAATTCGGCGCTGCCGCCTCAAAGACCCGGCTGCTCACACCAAAGACCGCCGCTGCCACATACTGAACGAAATGATCGAGATAATCGCTCATGCTTTGCTGAGAACTCTACTAAAGGACATACATGCTGCAGAGTTTTACGCTGTGATTATGGACGAGACAGCTGACATCACAGTCAAGGAGCAAGCATCTATCTGTGTTCGTTTTGTGAATGCCGACCTGCAGACAGACGAACTTTTTCTTGGGTTTTACGAGACGGCGAGCACAACATCCAAGGCACTTTTCCTGCTGTTACAAGACGTGTTGACGAGATTCTCACTGCCGATAAGTAAACTCCGAGGACAGTGTTATGATGGTGCAGCGACTGCTAGCTGTTTATCATTGATCATGCTGAAATGTTGAAACAAGATTGTTCGGTTTTCGGTGAGATTTGCCGGGATCCGAATTCCCCAGAATGCAAGCAGATTTAGCTAGATATAACACGCACATTGGTTTGTTTAGTGCTAATAATTTCCTTATTTTACGAATCAAACATGCTTTTTATAGGGTTTTTATTGATTCATTATTAAACATAAAACACATATATAGACATTCGTTCAAACTTCCCCACACAGACTGATAATAGTACCCTGGATTTGTGACTTAGCACGCCCTTAAAGTCTATCACCTAACCCTGCTCTCATTTGGAGAAGTGTAGTTATATTGAAACATAATTATGGTATTCCTCTTTGCGAGGTTCCATTAAGTAAGTGTGCATGTGTGCGGTATTCCACTTTGTGTGGTTCCACTATGCTCACTTTGTAATGTGTGTGTGGCTCCACTTTTGTGTGGTGTTCCACCCACTAACCAGGTATGTGGTTTTAAATCTGCCATATCAAGATTATTAATTGGAGAAAAGAAACACAATAGCACTTGGTTACAATCTAATTATCATTACACATTAAAACATAGTTATGAATAATGCACATATCATATCTAATTATAATTACCGCTGGCCTTCTGCTGCTTCTCTCACGATGGTCTGGTGAATCTAAATTCAACCCTTGGCCAACAGTATACTTAAAGCAGGGAATTGCTTTGGCAACCAATCAGATCGACAGGGACAGTATTTCTGCCCCTGTCTTTAGCCAATGGCCATCCTGCTTGCCTCAGTGAGACATCAGTCTTATTTAGTGCAGGAGCTTCCTGCCTGCCCTGTAATGGTTAACTTAATTGTTAACTTTCTAGATCAACTGTTAGATCATTACATACTTATATTATCCGTGGGTGGGTCGGCCGGCCGAAACCCCCCCCCCCCCCCCCCTTTTTTTTCTTTTTTTTTTGTACCGAAATGGTAACTGTCTCTACCGTTTTGGACGGGGGTGGGCTCATTTGAATCGTGTCGCCCCCCTGGGGTGTCTTTGGGGGTCTCAAAGTTTGGGGACCCCCAGGGACCCCCAAATGGTAACTGTCATTCCTCTACCGTTTTGGACGGGGGTGGGCTCATTTGAATCGTGTCGCCCCCCTGGGGGCGTCTTTGGGGGTCTCAAGGTTCGGGGACCCCCAGGGACCCCCAAATGGTAACTCTGTCATTCCTCTGCGTTTTGGACGGGGTGGGCTCATTTGAATCGTGTCGCCCCCCTGGGGGCGTCTTTGGGGGCGACACGATTCGGGGACCCTCAAGGACCTCCAGGGACCCCCAAATGGTAACTCTGTCATTCCTCTGCGTTTTGGACGGGGTGGGCTCATTTGAATCGTGTCGCCCCCCTGGGGGCTTCTTTGGGGGTCTCAAGATTCGGGGACCCTCAAGGACCTCCAGGCAGGGCCGGATTAACACCTCTGAAGGCCCCTGGGCACTGAAGCTAGAAGGCCCCCCCCCCCTTCACGCGCACGCAACATTTTTGCTGTTTTGTAGCCATTTTGGGGCAGTTTTATGCCGTTATATTGGCCTATTTCCGGTCGCCTTTTTCTTTTTTTTAGGGTACGTGCACGTGCCCAAAGTGCCCATATGGTAGATCCGGCCCTGCCTCCAGGGACCCCCAAATGGTAACTCTGTCATTCCTCTACCGTTTTGGACGGGGGTGGGCTCATTTGAATCGTGTCGCCCCCCTGGGGGCGTCTTTGGGGGTCTCAAGGTTCGGGGACCCCCAGGGACCCCCAAATGGTAACACTGTCATTCCTCTACCGTTTTGGACGGGGGTGGGCTCATTTGAATTGTGTGAATCGGGAAATAGCTTGGTTAAATGTCCATATCAAGTGATATCTGAAAAGTGTGTGTGAGAGAGAGCTATAGTAAGAAGAATATGCAGATCAATATAAATGGTTCTGTCTCCCTCCCATCAATAAAGATCTATCATGAAAATGTCAAGAGTTACCATGTGGGGGTCCCCGAACCTCCTAAACCCCGATAATGCGCCCAGAGAGGCAACACGATTCCAACCAACCCCTGTCCAAAACGGTTGAGAATTGATAGTTACCATTTGGGGGTTCCTGGGGGTCCCCGAACCTTGAGACCCCAAAGACGCCCCCAGGGGGGTGACACGATTCAAATGAGCCCACCCCCGTCCAAAACGCAGAGGAATGACAGAGTTACCATTTGGGGGTCCCTGGGGGTCCCCGAGGGCGACACGATTCAAATGAGCCCACCCCCGTCCAAAACGGTAGAGGAATGACAGATTTACCATTTGGGGGTCCCTGGAGATCCTTGAGGGTCCCCGAATCTTGAGACCCCCAAAGACGCCCCCAGGGGGGCGACACGATTCAAATGAGCCCACCCCCGTCCAAAATGCAGAGGAATGACAGAGTTACCATTTGGGGGTCCATGGGGGACCCCGATCCTTGAGACCCCCAAAGACGCCCCCAGGGGGGCGACACGATTCAAATGAGCCCACCCCCGTCCAAAACGGTAGAGGAATGACAGAGTTACCATTTGTGGGTCCCTGGGGGTCCCCGAACCTTGAGGCCCCCAGGGGGGCGACACGATTCAAATGAGCCCACCCCCGTCCAAAACGGTAGAGAAATGACAGAGTTACCATTTCGGTACAGAAAAAAAGAAAAAAATGATTTTTACAATTTTTACAAATGGATTCTGCCCTTGCTGGGATCCTCCTCGTCCTCCCCTCACTCGTGCACAAGACCCAGAGACACTTAACTCCTTCACCCGGGGGAAAAGTCTCTCCCCTACTCGGACTGCACAATCCATCGGTTTCCTGCTGAGAACCATGGCCTCAGATTTGGAGATGCTCGTCCTCATCGTTATGCAGAATGTCCCATTTAAGGTTTCCAAAAAGTATTAAAATAATTTGAAAATTGAAGATGTTCAAGCTCACAATGCGTTGCGATGCGACACATTTTGAGCTTGTAGGCTTGTCGGCTATTTTCAAATGGCTGAAATGTACTGTATGTAGGGCTAATAAGTGGTTAATGTATGTTTTACAATAATAATCCAAATCCGGCTCATAGTTTTCAATATAATTGTAGTATACTATTTGACTCTGAGATGTAGTGGAGTAGAAATAAAAGTATTGGAAATCAGAAATACATACAATCAAAGTACAAATACATCAGAATTGTACTTGAGTACAGTACTTGAGTTTATGCTAGTTACTTTACACCACAGGAAAGGACAGACCTTTTCACACTTGACAACATGAACATTCTAAAATGGGTTCCACAGCTTTTTATAAATGTGTCGTAGAGTCGCCAAGTGCTTTTGAGTATCCGTGGCTGTCAGGAAATAGACTTGGACCCAAACTGTTCCCTAGCAACATAAATCCACTGACAAGGCTAATAGTCTGCGTGACAAAAAAAAAGGAACACCAAGAGTCTAAATTGTCAGAATATGGTTGTCAGGGAAACTGTGTTATAGCTGCCTAATCTCCATTTGAATTATCTCTGAACGAGCAGTTTCCATATGCTTGGACTATGTCTGCTTACATCCTTTTGTCCTTGCACTCACTTCTGGTTAAATTAGAATAAAGCACGAGAATGGCAGTGGATATAACTGGATACAACGCTGATTTAAGACGTGTGTTGATTTGGATAACAAGCTAATTATTCCCCCTCCGTGCCCTCTCTTCAATGCCTGTGTGCTCTGAAACTTTTTCATGACAAGACTCCCCAAATTGATATGTATTTGGCCACTCATAATAAACGTAAAGATGTCGTGATTTTTGTGTGTCTATGGATTTACCATTAGTCTAATAGACCCCCAGGTGTGGTTATAATATTGAAATATGTCTTCCCTGTGTATTGTTTGTTTCTTCCTGAAAGCTGAAAGCCTTTGAGTCAAAAGGCCCAATCGAAATATACCACTTTAGTGACATAACTGTCCCAGGAATCAAATATTTCGCCTTTTTATATTGTTGCTAAATTAATCGGTTTGTCCAATCTTGCATACTTAAGTTGCTCAATTAAAAGGCCCCAGGAAAGCCTTAATGATGCATTTAATGGTGCATTTTATATAGCGCCCTTTATCCAAGGCGCTTTACATAGATTGTGCATTACATGCACCCATGCACACACATTCATACACCGATGGCGGCGGAAACCATGCAAGGCACCAACCAGCACATCGAGAGCAATTAGGGGTTCAGTGTCTTGCTCAAGGACACTTCAACACTAACTCTGGGGGAGCCCATCCAACAATCATACTACCATGATGATCATGTTTTAAGAGGAAAAATCATGGCACTCCATCTTTAAAGTTGGTATCCATTATCCATCTCATATCCACGTCAACAGGCAAGGCTGTTTATTCAGACAGAGAACACAGAGAAGAAAAATTACAACCCTTTTTATTTAGTCAACCGCTTATCTGTAGTCGGGTCGTGGGGGCAACAGCTCCACCAGAGAGGTCCAGACTTCCCTCTCGTTGTACAATAATAGTGATCTATACGAGCTCACACCGTGTTGTATCGTTGCGTCATCGTAAAATAAATTGAAATTGAAAAAAGAAACAGCGAAGTGCTTGTGGTCTTGCATCCGTACCAAGTTTGTTTGGCCCTAATAGAGGGTCTGCTCATGCATAAAGCGAGGGACAAAGTGAGTTTAATGTCGTTTAATGCAATCAGACTCTTCTGTTTGTATGTATGCGCTGTCAAGGCCAGAAAGTAGTTTTTTTTTCACTCAGTAGTAGGCGTTCCCACATAACTTCACGTGCATACTCTTCTATTGGACAGCTTAGCAGCGTCCTGTGCTGGTATTATACAACCAGTAGAGTTAATTCAAACACACAAGACTTCCAGGAGGCTTTTTTCTTCATATGCCAGACTTTATAGTTTGCTTCCTAATGTTGTCCAAACCAGTAGTTCTTAAACATTTAAATGTATTTGTCTGCGGAATGGCCATCTAAAACTATGTTGTGCCAGGCAGAGACCCCCCAGTACCAGATTTGGCTTTTTTTTTATCTACAAGCTCACATGAACTTGTCATCTATTTTCAAACAGCCGTTGCATAGGTTTAAAGTGCTCATGTGGCTTGTTTTCGTAGACCTGGTTACTTACTTCTCTCACAAAAGCACTGACAGTGGAGTAGAACAAGAGAGTTGGCGGTGCAGAACGCTTTGCAAAAGTACAAAGAAATATATATTGCATGACTTCCTCTCATTGAGTAAATGTCACTGAGTCTTGTGCTCATCTCCCCCTATTTATGAGTGGCTTTTGTTAATAGCGTCGGAGAGGGGGTCGATTCTGATCAAAGGCCGGATACCGTTCTGACATTTGAGTGTGTGTGCCCACTGCCCAAAGGCCACGTACGGAAAGCATTCAGCCTTGACAATGCGTGTGCATTGCACTTGGCGGAGACAATCAATACTACAGGCGACAGGTTTATACACCAGACATCACCTGTACAAACCATCATCGATTCAATGTGCCATCGATTCACACTGACACTATAGCACTGTTTTAGTAATAAAATCACACCCGTGTAAAGTAAGTGGTGCAACTCCATGTGGGTGTCCCTGAGAGATCCCCTGAACTTCCAGGAACACGCCCAGGGGCCTGGGGTGGTTCCGGCGAGCCGCCCCACGTCCGAAACGGTTGAAAAATGACAGAGTTACCGTGTGGAGGTTTCCAGGGGGTCACTGTACTGTACTGTACTGTCAAACTCAAAATCATCATACTGTGTGCGTGTGCGTGTGCGCACCAACAAAGAATCTTGTCACAGGCAGCACGTAGAAATTATATGGATGGCAAATACTTTCTTCCACCCATCTAATCAGTAGATCACTGAGTATAGTTACAGTATAGTTACAACATGGTTTAGCCTCGGAAACCCAGACGTTTTACAACAGGTTCTACCT
The DNA here is from genome assembly GCF_964188405.1 of Protomyctophum parallelum. Taxonomy (NCBI): domain Eukaryota; kingdom Metazoa; phylum Chordata; class Actinopteri; order Myctophiformes; family Myctophidae; genus Protomyctophum; species Protomyctophum parallelum. The sequence goes on along the minus strand of NC_139698.1, from coordinate 28,013,781 downwards.
CTGAAATGAAGAACAGACAGTTCTTGGCCAACAACTGTTACTGACCTATTGGACTGTATGCAAGCACCCCACTTTCTTTGAGTACATTCATACATTGACATACTCAGACTCAGAAGAGCATGGTAAATCAGCAACAGAGGCCGGGTTCCATTCCCAAACCTCACAGACCTTTTATGCATGTCACTATCCTACATTCCTGTCAACCTTGCACTAGCTGTACTATCAAATCAAGGCAGAACATATATGCTTCTGTGAGGCAACTCCAGCCTAATGTTCCCAAAAAAACCCAGCTTTAGTTATGGTCATTTATTCCTCCTTGTAATGGACATTTCTACACTAACATATTCAAAGATGGAATTAAGGATTCAGTTTCCCCCCATGGGCTTTTGTACTGTACACTCACAACATGTCTATTTCTGACACATTATTAACATATCAATTATTAGACCCTGGCTTGAACAGAAGTGCATTTCAAGTCCCATGCAAATGAATGTGAATGCGTATTACTTTGGTCCTGGCCGTTCTTATGTGTGTGGTAATCTAAGAGTAACCACAGTTGGACGGGAACCCCTTTTGGTATTTTAAGCATTATGTTATACTTTAGCTATTGGAAAATAGCAGATCTACAAGCTCACAGCATGGCATCGAGTGCCACGCTATGAGCTTGTAGGTCTTCTATTGTAGAAAAATCGTGAAAATGTTGCACAAATCTTTGAATTTTCTTTCACAGTGAATATTTTGAACTCAAATATTAGCTTCTGGGGGGTCCCTGAAACAACATATTTTCAGATGGGGGTCCGCGGCCAAATACAGATAATTCTGGGGGTCTTTGACGTGAAAAAGGTTGAGCAACACTGACATAGAAACATGGGTTTTTCAGAAAACTGTCAGGATTTAGAAGGCATTTGTTGAATCTTTTCTCAGGTCTAAATGGTTTAATCTAGGGATGCACCGATCGTATCGGCCACATATCGGTACCGGCCGGAATTTGCTGTTATCGGTCAATGTCGGTATCGGCAAATAAAACTGACATTAACCAGTGGCAGTAGCGGATATTTATCTGTTGTTGATAAGTATACATTTTGCGTTGGCTTGGCTATGTTGGTGTGTTGGGGATCTGCAGCCTACCAAGCTGTAGATTCTGAACATTTATTTCTTGTTTTGAAGGCATATTTGTTTCCCTGGCACAAAAGGGGGAAATAAAAAATATATCGGTGAAAGTATCGGCTATCGGCTGAATTGTTATTTTAAACATCTATATCAGTATCGGCCAATCATTTCGATATCGGTGCATCCCTAGTTTAATCATGAGCTAGCCAATAAGCAGTTCAAGGCTAAATATCTATTGTTTGGAAAATGTTAGTATCATCCAAAAGGATCAGATAATTAGAATATATCTGTATCTCTAACAACTGGGTGAGAGATTAGAGTACTGTTTTATGTATATGTATAAATGTTGAATATTTAGACCAAGTCACAATTTGATAGAATTGAAAAGAATCCCTATTGAATAAAATTGTCATAATCTCGTAGAGTGCAGGGCACCTTTATTTCTAAGGGAGTTGTCTATAAGAAAGCCAATAATACCCAAACATTACACATTGTGTAAGTGTATAATATAATGTAATGTATAATATTGTCTCGGTCGGGTGGAGGGTCGGGTGTCGGGTGGACACCTGCTAAGTCTTTTTAGGGCTTTTTAGCAAAAGGCCGATGCACACCTTAGAAGGCTAGTGACAGGGGCGTAGGGCAAAAGAGCATACTTAAAAAGAAGAGGTCCCGCACACTGTCAGACACTTGCCAAAATGTTGCTCTTTATTGGGTCGACGTTTCGGTCGATTAGACCTTCATCAGGACAGACAATCTGCTTACTTTTCAGGCTTTAAATAAAAAAGAGTAGCAGATCAAAAAGCTCAAAATGCGTTGCTCTGCGTCACATTTTCTAATCCATAGTGTGTAGTGCTGTTGGAATAAGATGTATATATACAAATGAGTGAATAATTGGCATAAAATGCACCGTCAGAAAATGTATTGATCTGAAGTATGATGAATTGATCTGAAGTATGATGAATTGATCTGAAGTATGATGAGCAACACCCTTAGCACCATGTGTTCTACCAGGGTTGACAGTCTCAAACTTTGTCTTAAACACTGTGTATCTTTGTTTTACTCAAATCTTTGCTTCTGGAGGTCCCTGGCACAAGATATTTTTGAGAGGGGGTTCGGCAGTGAAATACATCATTTTGGGTGGTCCTTGACATGAACCACTGTACTAGAGGATCTAGTAAAGAGCCCTGGGGGTCCCCGGTCAACAAAGTATAACAGTGTTTAAGTGGTTCAACTCCCAGTAAAACGCGTTCCTTGATTCAGGCCCCAGTTAATTAAAAGCACATGCTTAAAGGGTAAGACCACTTTTTTTGAGGTTTGGGTTGTGTAGTTACTTTGCCATGATGCAACTCCAAATGTGGACAAGAAATAAAAAAATACTGCTCCAGTGATTAGAAATTGATAATTCAAAATATGCTCCTCATTGACTTACATTGTAGCTAAAACAGCTCTCAAAGTCACTCTTTTGGTACGTAAACAAACACAAACAAAGTTGATTCAGACAATATAGAGCATCACCAAAACTCATGTGGTTTTATTTTTTCATAAAAATGTTAGATTCCTGTTGATTTTACTATTTGAAGATCTGGATCCGGATCCACGGATCCAGTCCGGGTTTTCTTCCCAATAAAATGGACAAATCAACAGGAAGATAACATTTTTATGAAAAAATAAAACCACATGAGTTTTGGTGATGCTCTATATTGTCTGAATCAACATTGTTTGTGTTTGTTTACGTACTAAAAGAGTGACTTTGAGAGCTGTTTTAGCTACAATGTAAGTCAATGAGGAGCATATTTTGAATTATCAATTTCTAATCACTGGAGCAGTTATTTTTTATTTCTTGTCCACATTTGGAGTTGCATCATGGCAAAGTAACTACACAACCCAAACCTCAAAAAAAGTGGTCTTACCCTTTAACAAATCTTAAAAATTCAAGTATAAATCGTAAGAATTTCAACACGCTATCTTTAAAACCACTAGCTGCAGTATTTAATAATAATATTAATAATAATTTAATAAACTTCCCCTCCCCCTTGTAGAAAAACGGAACAAAAACAAAAATATCGTTGTCGTTCAGTGTAATCAGTGAGATCGTCGTGACTTGAGCCAGAGGACATCAGCAGAACTGAAAAGAAAAATACAACCAAGAAAGAAATGTCATTAAAATATGGATAACATAATAGCTTTCTTCCTGACAGCAATGATATAGTAGATATTAAAGTAAACCTTAAGAATAACGAGTAGCTTAACTGGTCAAAGTAGCAATGGAATACATGTTCAGATCAGAAGCATCTTCCATAAAACCAGAGTTAAAGCTTCAATCTGTGATTTCTTCAACTGGTTGATTGCATGGAACAGCTAAAGGACTGTTTGGAACAGTAACATAACTGTGTGTGTGTGTGTGTGTGTGTGTGTGTGTGTGTGTGTGTGTGTGTGTGTGTGTGTGTGTGTGTGTGTGTGTGTGTGTGTGTGTGTGTGTGTGTGTGTGTGTGTGTGTGTGTGTGTGTGTGTGTGTGTGTGTGTGTGTGTGGGAGCTGAAGTGGGTAATAAGGTCTTACCTTCCACCGGTTTCCACACTCATTGCACAGCACAAAAGTGGTCATTGGCTCATCAGCACTGCGGGTTTGCACCTACAAAACACACACACACACACACACACACACACACACAGAGAGAGCGTTTTATAACCGGTCAAGTGTTCATATGAGATGATGGTTATACAAGCTAGGGAGAGACAACACAAACCTCTGTAACCAGCCCTTTTCACAGAACAAGTGCTACTGTTGTGTGCTGAATGTAGATTGTAGATGGGGATGTTTTGAGTAGCTGCTGATTACATAACAACTGTTGCCTTCTTCCTCGTGTTACAACACTGCCATCAGCTACGGGGCAGTGGTGTACTTACGCTTTTGGTTTTTGTTTGTTTTTTGAGGTACGGTTACTTCACTTCAGTTTCTCCATTGTTGATACTTTACTGTACACTACATCTCGGAGGGAAATATTGTACTTTTTGTTATTTGAAAACGTAATTGTACATGAGCCCTATTTTATACTTTTGTACATTTGTGAGACTTTGGCAGTATATCGGCAGCTGTTCTGATACAGGTATTGAAACAACTCTACAGACAGAGTGGGCGGTAACAGGATAGGTGGGCAGGAAGAGTTGGCACCTTGGTGTTAAATTGGCAATTTTCTCCAAAATGTTAAAATATTTAATATTTAGAAAATATTTTTAACTTAAAGTATAGGCCTACATCATCAGAACATGCTTAAACATTCGACAATTAAGGTCTAATATTTCTACAAATTGATACGAAACCTGTATAGCCACTCACATATCCAGTCATTTTGGGGCATAATCAAGAAGTTGAAGGATAAAATTAAGTCGGATAAGTGGAATATAAAACGAAACTATGCGCATACACTATCAGTAAGGGATGAATCCACTTCTTGCGACCGGCACGTCTGTCGGTAAACACCGTCGGCCGGTCCGTAGGTGCGTCGGCCGGTCAGTGTTTACGTCGGCCGGTCAGTGTTTACGTCGGCCGGTCAGTGTTTACGTCGGCCGGTCAGTGTTTACTTCGGTCGGTCCGTGTTTACGTCGGCCGCTCCGTATTTACGTCGGCCGCTCCGTATTTATGTCGGCCGCTCCGTATTTACGTCGGCCGCTCCGTATTTACGTCGGCTGCTCCGTATGTGCGTCGGCCGGTCCGTCTTTACGTCGGCCGGTCTGTGTTCACGTCGGCCGGTCCGTATGTGCGTCGGCCGGTCCGTGATTAGGTCTTTCTTCATATTTTTTTTTTCTGCTCTCGTTGCAAAAGATAAGTCCAGTAGGGCATTAACGACTTGAGATTTTTCCAAGTCGACTTGTCGGACAGTAAAGTATCGATTTATCGATTTATCGTTTATGGCGACGGGGGGGGGGGGGGGGGAGGCCGCGGTGCGGAGCGGGAAGGCCGCGGTGCGGGAAGGCCGCGGAGAATAACCACACTTGACACACTGCTGTTCAACTTGAGCAACTTGTATTTGAAGATCTGTGTCTTAGCAACATATCACAGTATGCACTTTTCTTGAAATGTCAACCCAAAACAACAAGGCCAACTAGAAAATTCGCAATTTTAAAAAATTGCAGAGTGTGGTTGCCGCAGTGGCTTACATATGCCCCTCCCACTAGTATTGCCAGCCAATTACAATTTCAAGTCACGCCTTAGATCATGCGTAAGTAATTCGGAGGGGATTTAACCCCCGAAATTCATGTTTTTGCGACAAACGGTTACATTGCTCGCTTCTGCGGTGCCCCCTATGGATGAAAATGGAATTGCTTTTAGAACTTGGTTGATTGAACCACCCCGGACATGTGATTGAAATTTGGGATGGATTGGACATTCCGTTTGTGATTTATGGCATTTTTTGTGATATAGGCCCCTCCTACTAACTTCGGAAGACGATTGCGGCCGAACGATACGCACTTTCAAAATTCTGCGGCTCAGTTTTAATTGGATGGGTCCAGAGATCACGTGTGCCGATTTCTGTGAGATTTGAACGAAATCTGTAGGAGGAAAAGCAAAAAGTGTGTTTTGGACAAAATTCAAAATGGCGGAAAATCTATCATGGCGGAAATGGGCGTGGCCTATATGGGGAGATGCGTCATGACCCAAGGAATCCAGGGAAAAAATAATTTTGATTTTACGACCTACGGTTCAAGAGTTATAAGCCAAAAGGTAAAGTGGGCTGTTATAGCGCCACCATGAGGCCGACCGATAAAATTTTAGTGTTAAATAATTTTAGGGATAATGTTGAATTATCCCTAAAAGTTTTGTAACTGTAGTGATTACAGTCTCCGAGGAACAAATACTTGAATGTGAATTTTTGCCTTTTCCCATTCATGTCAATGGGGAAATTTTATTCACTAATAAATTCATATCAATTAAACTATACAACATTTCTCTTAACAAAATACAAGCACACGATTCCCGATTTTTCCGGTCAATTTGACATATGGCTCAAGTGCGTACAGCGTACAGTGTGGGAGGTATAAAGCGTCAAAATAAAGACTACTAATAAAGACCACACTAACAAATAACACTAGAAAATTCGCAATTTTAAAAAATTGCAGAGTGTGGTTGCCGCAGTGGCTTACATATGCCCCTCCCAGTAGTATTGCCATCCAATTACAATTTCAAGTCACGCCTTAGATCATGCGTAAGTAATTCGGAGGGGATTTAACCCCCGAAATTCATGTTTTTGCGACAAACGGTTACATTTCTCGCATTTGCGGCGCCCCCTATGGATGAAAATGGAATTGCTTTTAGAACTTGGTTGATTGAACCACCCCGGACATGTGATTGAAATTTGGGATGGATTGGACATTCCGTTCGTGATTTATGGCATTTTTTGTGATATAGGCCCCTCCTACTAACTTCGGAAGACGATTACGGCCGAACGATACGCACTTTCAAAATTCTGCGGCTCAGTTTTAATTGGATGGGTCCAGAGATCACGTGTGCCGATTTCTGTGAGATTTGGACAAAATCTGTAGGAGGAAAAGCAAAAAGTGTGTTTTGGACAGAATTCAAAATGGCGGAAAATCTATCATGGCGGAAATGGGCGTGGCCTATATGGGGAGATGCGTCATGACCCAAGGAATCCAGGGAAAAAATAATTTTTATTTTACGACCTACGGTTCAAGAGTTATAAGCCAAAAGGTAAAGTGGGCTGTTATAGCGCCACCATGAGGCCGACCGATAAAATTTTAGGGTTAAATAATTTTAGGGATAATGTTGAAATATCCCTAAAAGTTTTGTAACTATAGTGATTACAGTCTCCGAGGAACAAATACTTTTATGTGAATTTTTGCCTTTTCCCATTCATGTCAATGGGGACATTTAATTCACTAATAAATTCATATCAATTAAACTATACAACATTTCTCTTAACAAAATACAAGCACACGATTCCCGATTTTTCCGGTCAATTTGACATATGGCTCAAGTGCGTACAGCGTACAGTGTGGGAGGTATAAAGCGTCAAAATAAAGACTACTCCAGTGAGAAAATAACTAGAAAGAGGCAATTCTGGGAAATTGCAAAGTGTGGTTGCCTACATCGCACCCGTCGAAAATGGAATCGCTTTTGGCTCTGCGTTGATTAAGCCACCCTCGACATGTGATTCATATTTGGGATGGATCGGACATTCCGTGCGTGAATTTTGGCATGTTTTGTAAAATAGGCCCCTCCCACTAACTTCGGAAGACGATTACGGCCGAACGATACAGAAGATCTAAATTCTGACTGTGCTGTTTTAATCGGATAGGTCCGGAGATCATGTGTACCGACTTTTGTGAGATTTGGACAAAATCTGTAGGAGGAGGAGCAAAAAGTGTGTTTTGAACAAAATTCAAAATGGCGGGAAATCTATCTAGACGCAAATGGGCGTGGCCTATATGGGGAGATGCGTCATGACCCAAGGAATCCAGGGAAAAAATATTTTTGATTTTACGACCTACGGTTCAAGAGTTATACCCCAAAAGGTAAAGTTGGCTGTTATAGCGCCACCATGAGGCAGAACGTTATACTTCTAAGGTAATTAATTTTAGTAATTATTATGAATCTCTCCTCCAAGTCTTGTAAGTATAGCCCTTACGGTCTCAGAGGAAAAAATACTTGAAAGTGAGTTTTTGCATTTTCCCATTCATGTCTATGGGGAAATTTAATGCACTAATTAATTCATATCAATTAAACTATCCAACAAATGTCTTATCCCAATACACGCACACGATTCCCGATGTAGCCCGTCGTTTTGACATATGGCTCGAGTGCATGCGACAAAAACTGTGGGAGGTATAATGCGTCAAAATAAAGTTTATCTATAATAAAAACATAAATAATAATAATAAAAGGTCACAAAAACAATAGTATGGTTGCCTTCAGGCAACCACACTAATAATAAAGTGTCACAGTTACAAGAGTCTGGTTGCCCATTCGGGCAACCACACTAACTAGAAAATTCGCAATTTAAAAAAATTGCAGAGTGTGGTTGCCGCAGTGGCTTACATATGCCCCTCCCACTAGTATTGCCAGCCAATTACAATTTCAAGTCACACCTTAGATCATGCGTAAGTCATTCGGAGGGGATTTAACCCCCGAAATTCATGTTTTTGCGACAAACGGTTACATTTCTCGCATTTGCGGCGCCCCCTATGGATGAAAATGGAATTGCTTTTAGAACTTGGTTGATTGAACCACCCCGGACATGTGATTGAAATTTGGGATGGATTGGACATTCCGTTCATGATTTATGGCATTTTTGTGATATAGGCCCCTCCTACTAACTTCGGAAGACGATTACGGCCGAACGATACGCACTTTCAAAATTCTGCGGCTCAGTTTTAATTGGATGGGTCCAGAGATCACGTGTGCCGATTTCTGTGAGATTTGAACGAAATCTGTAGGAGGAAAAGCAAAAAGTGTGTTTTGGACAAAATTCAAAATGGCGGAAAATCTATCATGGCGGAAATGGGCGTGGCCTATATGGGGAGATGCGTCATGACCCAAGGAATCCAGGGAAAAAATAATTTTGATTTTACGACCTACGGTTCAAGAGTTATAAGCCAAAAGGTAAAGTGGGCTGTTATAGCGCCACCATGAGGCCGACCTATAAAATTATAATTTTAATTAATTTTAGTGATAATTAAGAAATATCCCTAACAGTTTTGTAACTATAGTGATTACAGTCTCCGAGGAACAAATACTTTTATGTGAATTTTTGCCTTTTCCCATTCATGTCAATGGGGAAATTTAATTCACTAATAAATTCATATCAATTAAACTATACAACATTTCTCTTAACAAAATACACGCACACGATTCCCGATTTTTCTGGTCAATTTGACATATGGCTCAAGTGCGTACAGCGTACAGTGTGGGAGGTATAAAGCGTCAAAATAAAGACTACTCCAGTGAAAAAAAAATAATAATAATAATAAAGTGTCACAGTTACAAGAGTCTGGTTGCCCATTCGGGCAACCACACTAATTAGAGGCAGAGCGCATATTATATTCAGACAGACCACATTGCTGCATGCACAAAAGACGTCAGCTTATTACAATAAAATAAAGATATGCGCTGACTGCACTGCACTCTCAACTTGAGACAACTTCAACAAATATTAAATTAACAAGACCACATTGCTGCATGCACAAAAGACGTCAGCTTATTACAATAAAATAAAATAAAGATATGCGCTGACTTTACTGCACTCTCAACTTGAGACAACTTCAACAAATATTAAATTAAATTAAAACTCACCCAGATATGCTTTTGAAATAAAAACGAAAATAAAATAATCCCATAAAACGGAAAATAATTAGGCCTACATTCAACATTCTATTCCTCCTCATCGCTGCTGTCCTCTTTTACGATCTTGGCCTTGTCCTTCTGGTTTTCGTGGAGGAAGATGAGGGTATCCACGTGCTCTGGGTGAAGGCTAGACCGCTGTCGGATGATTGTATTCCCGGCCAGAGAGAACACCCTCTCACTGGGGGTGCTGGTAGCTGGCACAGCCAAGTAACGTTTAGCGAGTTTGGCTAATCGCGGGAATTGCTCCTGGTTTCGGGACCACCACTTAAGAGGGTTATTCATTGTGGGAATGTGACGAGTCGCGAAGTAATCCTGTATCTCCTCGGCTGGAGTGGAGCGACCGCAACTCTCATCCTTCCCGCTTTCAAAATGTGGACCGAAAAGTTCCTCAAAGTCACTTTCCAGTCTGGACCTTTTTATCACTGGGCGCGGAACAGCACCATCATCCCCAACTTCAGCTTGGATATTCCTCTCGTCGTCATCATCATTTTCACCTGCAATGAAAATGAATAACGCTGATTAGTTTACTTTTACATAACCACATGCAAGAATAATTGCAGCCAAATTGTATTTAGGATTGGGCCTACATTTCCATAGTCACCAAGATAATTATTATAGTTTAAAAAATGAAGAAATAAATATAGAAATAAAACAAAACAAAAATTTGTAGGCCTATAATAAATTAACAATAACAATTAAATGTTTTTAATTATACATAGTAGAGCCGACTGTTATAATAGCAGCATGGGCTATTGTGACAAAATAAGTAATTCCACTGGACAGAATTATTGATAGACTTATTAGACTGCACTATAACTATAAGGCATTATAACATTAGGCTACCTGCGGCAACAGGCGGCAGCTCGGCGGCGGCCTCCTCGTCTCGCAGCAGCTTATGCAGGTGGTCGCGGGCGTCGTCTCTCTTGCTGTCTGGGAGGAACTGCAGATGGTGGAAGCGTGGATCTAGCTGACAGGCAATGATGGGAATTGACTCTGCCAGGCCATCGGACTCAAGTTTGAAGCGAGTTACCAGTTGTTTTTTAACGGTGGTTTTGAAGTGGCGGATCGCACCCAGGTCCTCTTCCTTGACACAGAGGGTTTGGTTGACGGTGTTGAAAATCACGGGATAGAGGAAGGACAGGCCAACATGCAACTCGCCACACATCAGTTTGGTAGCCTTTGCCAGGGGAGATAACACAGGAATGAGTTGCTCTATCAGCTCCCAATGTGATGCTCGCATCGCGAGGGCCTTGGCTACACTTGGCTTTGTCACGGACTCATCTGCCAGGACAGACTGGACGGGGATCCTTTGCTCATGTAAGCGTTCAAGCATCATGAAAGTGGAGTTCCACCGAACCGCACAGTCATTTTGGAGTTAATTTTTTTTGGGCATTTTGAGGTCATGCTGTTTTGCCTTCAGAGCGCAAGTTGCCGTCGATGAATGGCGAAAATGACTCACGACACGTTTCGCCAGCTCCACGGACTTGGCGATTTCAGGTAGGACTAATCCAGCTTTTATTGCCAACTGTAGAGTGTGCCCTGCACATCCGAGGTCTGTTGGCGACAGCTCACACATCTCCAAGGCCAGGTTCATGTTTGAGGCATTATCATGCACCGTACAAAACGCCTGTATGTCCCACTCTTTGATTATTGCAGACAGGCGAGCAGAGATGTTGGTAGCTGTGTGTCGCTCTGTCATGAGGGAGGTAGTCAGGACTCTAGCTGTCATGGTCCACTCATCTGTAATGTAATGGGCCGTTACCGTGATGTAGGGCTCCATGGTTGAGGACGTCCACAGGTCCGTTGTTAGCGACACACTCCTGCCTTTCATCTCCTCTTTAATGCTGGCTCGCACGGAGTCACTCTCTCGGTTGATATTAGCCCACAGAGTTTTGTGGCACGGGGCTGTGTATTCCGGTTCAAAAAAATTCAGCATCGCTTTGAAGCCTCTCCCTTTCGCTATAGACAAAGGTCTGGTGTCTTGGACGATTACATCCATAATTAAACCTGTGATTTGCCGTTTTCTTTGGTCTGATAGAGGCTTTTTGGCGTAGCTGCTCATTGACGTCTGCACTGGGCGACTAGTATCCCCCTTACCGGCATGCTTGTTGTTGAGATGGCCGAGCATACCGCTTGTGTTCTTGTGGTACGCGTAGGTCGCCTTACAGAGTGTACAGGACACCGTTTGTTTTTCCTCATCTAATGTGAAGTATTTCCACACTTGTGACTTTTTATTTTTCGGGGTCTGCGAGCTGGTTTCACCTGCATTCTCTCTCTCCGCCATTGTTGTTTTCGTCTTGTCACCTTTCTCCTTATTTTTCCCTCCACCGTGCTAAGTTCCGCACTGGCGCACTCTGTGTTTAAGTTTTCCCTCCACCGTGCTAAGTTCCGCCCTCTGTGTTTACGCATGAGGTGATTATTGGTAAAACCAGGACACACTATCAGGGTAAGCCAATCAGGTTTTGCATTCCGTGTCCCACACACACAATCGCATGAAAAAAGGGGAGGAAAAAAAAAAGAAAAAAAGCTCAACTTTCGACTCGCGCTGCTGGCGAGTCGACTCGTGATCATTTATCGATAAATCGATAAATCGATTTTTTGATGAATGCCCTAAAGTCCAGTGGAACACTTCTTTTAAGTAATGTATGGCTTCCTTGGTGTAGCGGTCTATGCTCTCGCCTCTTAATTTACTTTTGCATGTGGAAGCTGGTTCGAATCACGCTCGCGGCAGGCAACATTTTATTATATTTAAAAAAATAGCCGTATTGAATTAATACATTATTTGATAGGCAGGCAGACAGGCAGGCGGGCGGGCGGGCGGACGGACGGACGGCCTGCCTGCCTGCCTGCCTGCCTTTAAAAAAAAAAATAATTAAATAGCTGTTTTTTTAAATCTCCTCTCCTCACCTGGGCCGCTCAGGTATAACAGACAGACAGACAGACAGACAGACAGACAGACAGACAGACAGACAGACACGCAGACAGACGGACAGACGGACAGACGGACAAGCAGCCTGCTAAAATTGCATTCAGACCGACCGGCCGACCTATAAAAAGACCGGCTGACGGTGGTTAACGACCGACGTGCCGGTCGCAAGAAATGGATTCTGCCCTCCCTCTACACTATAGAGTGCTACAGTATGTGTACAATTTTAATGCTTATGTATGCTTCACGTCGCGGTACCGCGCCCAGTTATCCCTAGTGCCCACCTATCTAGGTATCCTGTGTCAGAGTGGGCATACAGTTTGCTGTCCTGGGTGTAATGTGGCTGCTGTAAGGTGGGCTCTGACATTGTGCTTTTGATTTCCCTTGCCTGTAGTCATAATAATAACGTCTCATCTCTAGTGGTACAGTAGATGTGCCATATATTAATATCACTGCACTACTTAAAGGGCCACTTCACCCCTTTTGCAACCAGAGCTTATTTTAATGATGTTTGGAAGACAAGAAACACTTTCCTGGGGTTTTTATGTGGGTAATATGTGTTCTTAGATATTTTAGTATTTCAAAGTGCCTGTGATGTCATGGACACTGGTCTCACTTCTTTCCTGGACTACATGTTGTCTCAGTAAGACAGCCCTCCACCCAAGAGGAAAATTAGCAAGAGGCACGAAGTCTACTTTACTTCCCGTATCTGCGTGAAGGGGGCGGGGACAATATTAGGAGACGGGACAAATGTTGGAGTCTATTCATTTCCAATGGGAGAATGAACGTGAACACAGTTTATGAACCATTCCTTAACTCCACGGTCACTGAACTAAATGCTGGACCCAATCATCACAAGGCATACAATATTTCCAAGATATTCATACTAAAATGGCTTCTTTTAGCGAGACAAATCAGGAGAAAATCTACTTTGTTATCGACCTTTCTTTATCCCTGCAACAAACTCTCTCGAGATTTGAGAGGAGTCTGGAAGCCTCTCTCTGGAGCAAACCACGACTACTTAGGAGACCATTTGTAGGATTTGTAGTCCATTGCACCTCTAGTGGCTCCAATGAAGTTCGCCCATCTTCATAAATAGACCATCTTTGCCTTCCCTATCCACAAGGTGGGGTGAGTGCAGCAAAGCATTATGGTAATTGTAGTAATCCAACAGTGAGACCAGTGTCCATGACATCACAGAGACACTTTGAAATACTAAAATATCTAAAAACACATAAACCACATACAAACCCCAGGAAAGTGTTTCTTGTCTCTCAAACATCATTAAAATAAAGATCTGGTTGCATCCATTACAACCAGGAAAGCATCTTTGTCATTATAATTTAGCCATATTTTGCACTTTGTGCAAATCTTTGAATATAATTATATACTGCACATTTTCAAATTAAACATTTGCGTCTGGGGAGTAAATATTTTGAGATGTGGGGGTCGGTGGCTAAATACATATCATTTTGGGGGTCCTTGACATGAAAAAGTTTGAGAGTTTATAGAAAACATTTGTAGAATGGGCCTCAGAATAGTGATACAATGTACTGTCTCTTCCCTTGAAAAGCTTTTAATAAAATAAGGCTTAGAGAGAGATGAAGCAGGTATCCCTGTCACCCTCCAGTAGTCCAGTACATACATACATTATTGTATCAAATTGTGTTGCATTTTGAACGTGTTCCTCAGTCATGTTGCAGGTCCATGATGTGATCCGTGGTCAGGCAATGCCCTTCTGATTGTTTACTGTCTTAGGTGCTATTTACACGAGGATGGTGTTCATAGAAAACGGCAAAAAAGGATAAAGTATCGTTTGCCGTGGTCCGTTTAGACGAGAACCGTGTTCTCAGGAGGTGAAAATGCAACAAAGTGAAACCACCTTCCAGAGTGGAAATCTTTGAGAACGCTGTTTTATCCCTTCTCCGTGTAAACAGGCAAAACGGTGAATCCGCAAAACTTATGACATCATGGCTCACGTTGGCTCACAGCGCATATGTTTATTATGTTGATGCAGAGCCATATATGATATAATGGAGTTCCTGAACAAGCCTCCCTCCTCGCCTACAAAGTGCTGCTCATTAGCGATGGTGAATGTAAAACCATGATGTAAATAAAAAGCCTTGTGATAGGCGGCAGCCGCGGCAGCAGCGTTTATGTAGCCTAATGTATTATAAAATATATAACCATCCCGTGGCGCGCTTTGCCTGCATGCTCTGGGCTGCCTGTCAGCCCAGAGAAGTGTGCGGCACTGGTTTTTTTGGCAAATCTAAGCCAGCAAATGTAAGACTATCTCTTCAAAATAAGAGTACCCTCTAGAGTGTTTAAAAAAAGTTATTTGCACATTAAAACTACAAATTAAGCATTTAAATGATGCTATAAGACACACATTGTTTCTGTGTTATTTAATTACTTATTTTTACACAGAAACATAATGTGTGTCTTTACAATAACTGTAATGTAATAATAATACTAATAATGTAATGTAATAATTATTTAATTAACGACACTTTTATTCTGAAAGCAACCGAATGTCTTAAATTTGCTAGCTCTCAAACAGGAAGTTCTAGATTTACCAAAAAGACGGAGCCGTGTTGCGCAGAAGGGGTTCTTCTTCTTGTACGTGGGTGACTGCTCTATTTGGCAGCCCGTTATCGCCACCTAGCATAATAGCACATTATAGCATAACGTGTGCGTTCTCGTGTAAAGGGTAAAAAAAATTAGAACGCAACGGGACTTTGCCGTTTTATCTGGAGATGGTCGCCGTCTAAATGAGGCCTCAGTATATATATATGATACGGTTGATGATGCTGCGTCTTTGGTCGTGTAAACTAATTTAAACTTTTAATTTGATTTATTTGTATTTGTTTATCTTGTCCATTTTTTGTGCCCATGCATAATGTCCATGCATATGTATTCTGTTGTTGCTGTTGTTGCTTGTGTTTGATTTTTTTTTTTATCATAAAAAGAAATTGTGTTGCATATTAAACTACATTTAAAACATCATAGATTTATAGCAGAGGTGGAAATAAGTACATTTACTCAAGTACTGTAATTCAGACATACTTTTACTGGAGTATTTCCAACAGTAAAAAAATATATGGACAGCTTTACACCATTGGTTTCTACAGGCCTATTTTTCTCAGCGATATCAAATCCGAAATGCAAATGCTGTTGACTGCAACCGTAGCGAGGGCGTGCTCGTTCACCTGGTTGTAGCTGCAGTTCTTCTTCCTGCACTTGCTGCACTGCAGCATGTCGGTAGAGGTGCCTCCGGTCTTGGCCATCTGGTGCTCCCGGATCGCCTCCTGGGTCATGACGTTCCTCAGCTGCTTCAGCTCGTCACTGGCCATGTCCTGGACGCAGGGAGGACGGGGGAGGGCAGGAGACGGACAATGCGGAGTGGAGAGAGTATAGCAGAAAGACCGTGAATGAATGAGACCGCTACAATTAGGCAGTCAAATCTGAAGGAGGTTTTGTGCCAGTGACCGACTCCAACAACAGTCACCCAACAGTCTCTTTCAATCAGTTGGGAGTTGCATTATTGCGTTGATTTCAGCATCGCTGAATTGAGCATTACTGTTCATTCTTGAGTTAGTCGAGGGATCCCAAATTCCACCAGTCCACGTACTGCACCTTGGTGACAGTTTTCAATGTTAGTGTTCTAGGGTTAACAAGTTCAGCACATGTATGTACAGGAAGATGTGGTTGAAGCCGCAGCCTGTACCACAGCAGTCATGGTTGCGTTTTTTCCTTGCTTTTTTACAAAATGAGTTGCTAATATTTCCTCCCCACACATTTCTTGTGTGTGTCGCTGCTGTTGTATCTGACAACTCACCGACCAGCTTGGAGCCTCCACCGGGAGAACGTGGAGCCTCCCTCCTCCTCCCGCCCAACTCTCCCTGCTACCCAGGTGACGCCCCAGCATGTAGGATTACATGCAGTAACAATGATCCAACTCCCTGGCCGGCTTCCCTCCCCCCGAGCATGGGCCAATTGTGTTTGTGAATAGACGCTCAACAAAGTCGGTGGATTCAAACCCCCAGAGTCTGTGTTGGTGGGCATTCTACTTTACCACTGGGCCACCCGAGCGCCCCGCAGCTCGGCTCTGACGTACCTCAGCGGTCATGCTTGCGAAGCGACTCAGCACGATGTATCCTGCCAGGACGTTGCGGCGCAGCCCAGGGTTCTTGGGGTCCTTCAGGTTGCTGATGCGGCTCCGCACCCTGTTCTTGTATTTCATGTCGGTGGCTTTGATCTCCTGGTAGATATGTGCAGCCTCAAAACAGGATGGGAGTTAAGGCTGCATGAAAGACCCGAGTGGCAGTTAGTACAGCAGCTAGTGCAATAAGCAAACTGCTTAGTTGCCTTAGTACACTTAGCACTATTATACAATTATATCAAATTATACATCAAATTATACATCAGCTTTTAACTTCAACTCCATCCATTATAGGCTGCGGTTGAAGGCAAAAGCTGATGTATAATTTGTTGCGTGCCAAGAGTGCAAAAAAATGTTTTAGAAAAAAAAGAAAGCTATTGGAGGACATTGGTGCCAATCAAGTATAAATCAGTGAATATGTCGAAAGTGGCTTATTGTTGGTTATCAGCCAGCCAAGCACTGGGGGTGTCTATCATCCACTTTAAAGGTATATTCAGTGATTTCACTTAATTCAAATATCACTTATTTTTTTGTTTTGTTGTGATAATCCTCCCTACTATAGAGTGTGCTGGCCATATAAGGAGTTCCTCCCTGTCCCCAGTTAACCCCTGGGGGTCAAAAAACCTTAGGTTTCGTTTTTGACTCTCTATCCTGATTGGACGAAAGGCTGGGTCCCACAGCCAAAAACGAAACCTAAGGTTTTTTGAGTGAAATCACTGAATATACCTTTAAAATGTGCTATTGACACTGGGAGATGGATCGCTGTGTACTTACACATGTCTTAGTATGTAATCAAAAGAGTTAAGTCTAAAAAGACAAAAGAGTGGCCGCACACACTGATAGCCAAAGTGCCGATTATTTATTTGGATGCAGACTACTCTGCATCCAAATACATACATCCAAATAAATTGTAATCGGCACTTTGGCTATCAGTGTCAGGGCCACTCTTTTTTTGTCTTTTTAGACTTAACTCTTTAGTTACAGTGTTAGTATGTAATCAAACCACGCTAATCATACACTGTGTTGGCGGTATCCAGATGAGATAGGTATATAAAAATAAAATAAAACTTGTGATTCAATGGCAAATGTCTACCGACTGAGCTACCTGCGCACATGGGCTAATATCCAGTCCGTGGTACGACAAACTTAAGCTTATCATATTGCCTCTTCTATAAAGTATGCCTAAAAACAGCCAATTTAGTATAATTTAGTGTTTTCTGTATATCGTGTATATTATCATCACACTCCTTGTTCAGGAGCTACCGCCTAACAGAAAACAGCAGAAGTGTGTTTATGTATTCAGTTTAGCAGATTGATTGACGTGCGATGTAGTATACAGCATATAAACCGTGTGATCATCATATGTGTGACTAAGGCCTGCGATTAGCACAGCCTGTTCAACAACACAGTCAAAGGATATGATCCTCAATCTCCACAGCCATACTTTGACACTTGGTGCCAAATTCTTTGTAGTTATCTATGGAAAGGACAGAAAATAAATTATTTAATTAGATTGGTATTTATCCCTGGTGTGGTGGTGATGGCTAATTCAATGTAATTAGACCCTGAGTTGGTGTAACTACACACCTGCTGGACGTCGATCCAATTGACATGTACAGCAGTGGTTCCCAACCTGGGGGACCCGGGATTTTTGGGGGTCCCCAGGTGATTGTTTTCTCACTCAACAGTAAACAAACCAAGTGTATACATACAGGGTATCTGGACATTTCTACAGTAACAATTTAAAAACATTTAAGACCCTTTTAATACCGCTAAACTGAAAAATAAGTAAATATACTAATAATATCCAAAAGTAAACAACAAATGATACTGTAATAAGGGTCAAACTGTCAGATATTACCTATAGTCCGGCAGCCAAAATATTGTCTATATACATACATTCATGAATCCACTTGCTGACCGGCTGACCGGCTGTCAGCATTGAGCTTTTTTTTTCTAGGGGGATATGTGACCATACCATTAACATCCTATATAAGGCAAGATTTTCAAATTTTTATATAGCATGTGACATGTCAAACTAGGGTGAAACCCCCCTCATTTGACATGTCACATACTGATTCTGAATCCATTCCAAGCTTTAGTTTTGCACGAAAAACACTCCTTGGGCTAAAAATGTCAAGTTCAACTATGATGGTACCGTCTTGCCCTCTACCCTCTACATGTCTGTTGGTTTTGCCACATGCCACCTGCCCGTGGCTTTGCTGGGGATTCCTCCCACCCTCAGGGACTCAGTCAGGCATTAGATGGTAAAGTACAAACACGTCTATTGTAGAGACAGGGCAAGATGATACAAGATAGAGCACATGGAAATGGTAGCCGTAAAAATCTAATACTGTACATCGTGTGTGCGTGCGTGCGTGCGTGCGTGCGTGAGTGAGTGAGTTACCATCCAGCCACTCTACCCCTGAGCTACCGCCGCCCTGAGCGAGCGTGTGTGCTTCCGTGTGTGTGTGTGTGTGCGTGCGTGTTACCGTCCGTGCGCAGGGCAGCGGTCAGCATCTCAATGCATTTGTCTCTGACGGAGTCTCCAGTGGCGAGGCGCAGGGACAGCGGACCCCCGGGTGAACTGAAGCCGGGGGACGTGGGGCTGGTGGGGGTGCTGGGCGTTTTGGGTATGTCCACTTTCCCTTTCCTGCCAAACGAGAATGACCGAACCTCACGTTACTATACAAATGAAATAGTCATTATTTGATGATTTTACTTCAGTTTTTCCCCCCCTACGTTAGATGGGTTGTTAAATGTTGAGTCACTTTCGAACTCACTTTAGGATTAGGGGATTCACCAACTAGTTGCCTTCACTAGACGACTAGAATAACCACTAGTCGACACTAGGGTAGTAGTCGAATTAGTCATGGATTTAAATTATTATTATTATTATTATTATAATAGAGGGTATGCGTGTGACATCATAGTACCTGGAAGTTATGCGGGAACGCCCACTGAGTGGCAAAAAACTACTTTATGGCCTTGCCAGCCCATTCATCCAAACAGAAAAGTCCTGTCTGATTGCATTAAACAATGTTAAACTCACCAACATTGCAGCTGTACGAAACGCTTTCTATCTGCAAAGTTTTAGTTTCATAACAAATCACCATAGAAACGTTATGTATGTGCTACTTTCTGTCAAGAAATGCCCTGCATTTGATTATTTTTCTAAGTGTCAGAGTTTGAGCTTGTTTTCAATAACACAACATTTTGCTGCCTCATGCATTATGTGACATTATGTGATTTAGAAACAGGTGGTTGAGTGATTTCCAACGAGCGCTTCCAAGCTCCAACACTCCATGCTGCTCAATGTTTTGCCACTCAGTCTAGATGATGGGGGCGTGATGGGAAAATCATGCCTGTGCATACTCTCTATAGCTGTGGAGTTTGGAGTCAGTTTCAATATTTGTAAAACCCACACAGATTTAAAAGATGTTCAATATGATTTATATAAAAAAGTTGAAACATGGAGATATACTGTATGCCACACACTCCAACTTGTCTTTCTATCTGCGATTTGAATGAATGGATGGATGGATGAATGGATTAATACATGCTGAGGTGAAGACTCATTTAGATACCTGTCCACGCTGTCCGTTGATGGTTTCCTCTTGTCCACGCTGTCCGTTGATGGTTTCCTCTTGTCCACGCTGTCCGTTGATGGTTTCCTCTTGTCCACGCTGTCCGTTGATGGTTTCCTCTTGTCCACGCTGTCCGTTGATGGTTTCCTCTTGTCCACGCTGTCCGTTGATGGTTTCCTCTTGTCCACGCTGTCCGTTGATGGTTTCCTCTTGTCCACGCTGTCCGTTGATGGTTTCCCATGTACAGAACCCAGGTTAGAGGGCTTGGAGCCATGAGACTCTCTCCTGGTGTACAGAACCAAACATCATCAACACCGTCTCTGTCAGACTCATTAACCCATTTAGACCTGAGGCCGATTTAAAAAAACTGTTTTCTGAAAAACCCATGTTTCTATGTCAGTGGTTCTCAACCTTTCCATGTCAAGGACCCCCGGAATGATCTGTATTTGGCCGCAGACCCCCATCCGAAAATATGTTCTTCCAGGTACGCCTCAGAAGCAAAGATTTGAGTTAAAAACGCTCTGAAAGAATATATATTCAAAGATTTGCGCCACATTTTCACGATTTTTCAAAAATAGCAGATGAGCTATGAGCTTGTAGATCAGCTATTTTTCAATAGCTAAATTAAAACATAATGCTTAAACAACAAAAGGGGTTCCCGTTCAGAATGAGTTAAAAACCCATTAAAACTGGGAAGCTTCTGTTTCATTTTAGATTTTGGTCTAGATTAGATTTTAGGGTGGAACCTCATATGTCCAAAACTGTTACTTTTCAGGATTCAAATTCAAAAGTAGCAGATCTACAAGCTCAAAACGTGTCTACTTTTGAAGCTTTTGTATGACGCTTGTGTCAAGTAGGCCTCAGGTCTTAATGGGTCATCATCATCATCAAACAACATCAGGCTAAAGAAGGGTATTAGTAGTGTTTGTTGTACCTCTCTCCTGTCAGCTTCTTCGCTGGGGGTGAAGTATCTTTCTTTGAATCAGTGGACTCCCTCCTGAAATAGTTTAGCAAAATGTTTTTTTTTTACTTACTTATTTGATCTTATAGCCTACTGTACCATCTACCATATTTCTCTCATACCATATTTAAACGATGTTCAATATGATTTATATAAAAAGTTGAAACATGGAGATATACTGTATGCCACACACTCCAACTTGTCTTTCTATCGGCAATTTGAATAAATTAATGGATGGATGAATGAATGAATACATGCTGAGGTGAACACTCCTTTAGATACCTGTCCACGCTGTCCGTTGATGGTTTCCTCTTGTCCACACTGTCCGTTGATGGTTTCCTCTTGTCCACGCTGTCCGTTGATGGTTTCCTCTGCACGGAACCCAGGTTAGAGGGCTTGGAGCCATGAGACTCTCTCCTGGTGTACAGAACCAAACATCATCAACACCGTCTCTGTCAGACTCATTAATCATCATTAAGCTTCTGTCTCAGGCACCCACACACATACTCACTTAAGGAAGTGGTTCGCACCACTTAAAAAATACAAATAAAAACTTATTTCTTTTTACAGGCAGGCAGGCCAATAGGCGGCAGGCCACCAGGAAAGGTCCGGGCGTGCTGCCATTCTGCCAGTGATCATTTCACTGTACCTGTATCCTTTTGCCAGCATCATTCTTGTGAGAGCAACAAAGGGTTGTGTAGTTGTTGGCTTGTTTGTGTGTGCCTCGACGAAGCGGGCGGTATAGTTTCTGCTAACTGCGTGCTGGTTGTGGTGGGCTAGTCTGGGCCAAATTTGCGCCCAATTTGGCCCAGTCCAGCCCCGGTTTTAACTATCTGTCTGTGTCCCTTTTGTGCCCATACTGAGATCTCTGTAGTATGAAATAGTACCCATTGTCATAGCACCCATTTTAACTGTCTGTCTGTATCCCACATGGAGATCTCTGTATCTGTCTGTCTGCCTGTGTCTGAAGAGTGCAAACTGACTGTGAAAAGTGGACATGTTAAGTAATCAATTGGCAAACAACATCAGGCTAAAGAAGGGTATTAGTGTTTGTTGTACCTCTCTTCTGTCAGCTTCTTCGCTGGGGGTGAAGTATCTTTCTTTGAATCAGTGGACTCCCTCCTGAAATAGTTTAGCAAAATATTTATATACCATATTTCTCTCTTACCATTGTATATTTTTCCTCCCTTCTCATAATTATAATTATGATAATATTTTGCTATTGAGCATCTGTGATCACGGGAATGTAGTCTGAGCACTATGGATTTGCCCTGGCAGTACGTCATATTTGGTCATTGTAGCCAGGTTTACACACTGGTGTCATGTGCTAAAAATAGGCAATTTTGTAGATTTGGCTATTTTCGGCATTGAGAAACCTTTGTACGATGCAGTATAAATCAGGCTTTAATCATCTGGCGTATGGCATTTTGTTTTAAAATGCACATTTTGGTCATGGGCGATACTGTATGGCCAATTTGGAAGAGCCAATCTTGGTGGGTAAGAATGTCAGCTATGATGCAAGCGTTTAAAATGCAAAAAACAAAACAAAACCAGTCAGTACCTGTCTGACTTGGACTCGGTTGAATGGCGTTTCACAGGCTGGCTTGGCTTGGAGTCAGAGGAGTCCTTGCTGCATCACAAACACAAACATCAGAGTTAAAAACCTGTTGACAGTGCTGTTTTTTATTTGTTTTTTTTGTGCACTTTTTTATGACATTGTTGAGCACAGATTATTGTGCAATAATCAGTTTAGCTCGTTTTCATTGTCCTCGAGGGCACTTAGTGGTGGAGCGAAGATAATAAAGAAAATGCCATAGGCCTATTATGCCTTCCTGCACACCTGGGTTTGTCTTTCTTCACTTCCAAACTCGTCTTTTTGAGAGACACGGGTTTAGAGTCAGATGAATCTTCCCTGAAAACAGGAAACATTTGCATGTGTGTGATAAAGGAGAAATTTAACGTATGAAAATAACAGAACAGAATCACACTCATTTAAGTATGTGTGCAAATACAAGGAATGTGACTTGGTGAGCTACAGTTCACACCTGTCCTATTATTTGCCATATGATGAGTAGTGAAAATAGCCAATCTACATGCTCATCGCATGCAATGCATTGTAAGCTAATTTTGTAAGCTAAAGCTAATTCTCAAAACAATTTTGTACATTTCTTTATTAAATTATTTTTAATTTTGAAAATAAACGTTTGGAAAATTCTTAACGTTTGCTGATGACATGCAGTTGAAAATACTCTGATGCCAATTTGTTCTGTCGTGTGTAAACAAATGCCTCGTGTGCAAACATCGCCCCTTCATGCCTGATCACAAGCCAACCTTTCTTTCTTGGCTTCTTCTGAGTGCTTTTTAAGCACTTTGCTCTCCGACGAGTCTTTCCTGCAAACAGGAGAACAGCCTTAGCACTAAAAGGCTCACACAATCTGTATTCTTCCACATCATCCACACATCCACACCAGCCACAAATATTGCATCGCAGATAGCGTAGCAGTGGTGGAATTATACCTTCTGTAAATTAGTGCCAGAGAGCTGCAAATATGATATATAATCTGATGTTTCATTTGACCGTGTTTTGTCAGTATAAACATCACCTCAAATGCTACATTTAATTTATAGCTTTGAGACAATAAGTACAGTACAGTACAGTACAGTACAGTACAGTACAGTACAGTACAGTACAGTACAGTACAGTACAGTACAGTACAGTACAGTACAGTACATGACAAATGTATTGCACAAACGTTATAACCTCCAACTCAGAGCCAACTCAAGCAGAATCAACAATCCGAAATCATATAGTCCACAACACTTCCCGAGAGAACAATTCAGTGTTTGACTTTCCTAGTCACCAAGTGATGAAAGCAAAGGCGCCACACTGCCCAGACCTGTCTTTGTCTTTCTTCACGTGGTCTGACACCGTCTTCAATGACTGGGATTTAGAATCCGACGACTCCTTTCTGGGATGGCAAACAATAATGACAGAGCTCAGAGTAGAACAAAAATAAGGCTTTCAGCCACAATAAAACAGCCCCCACTAGAAAATGACAGATTCCACTCTCAAAAACGCACTTCACTAAATCACACAAACAACATGCTTGCAGTCTGCAATGAGAACACATGGCTGTCCTGACCTCTCTTTCTTGACCTCCACTGAGGGGCGCTTTGTGGGAGGAGGGGGGTGAAGGTGAAAGGGAAGAGGAGCGAACGGTGCGTTTGGATCCGGAGGCTCTTTTCTAAAAGCACATAGATGAGTACAATGTATAAAAGTCATTTTCCTCCACAGTGCTGCACAATATGATACTATAGCACAAGTAAATAAGCAAAACTTCCATAAAACGGAAACACCTTATATTGCACGGTGTTGTGTCAACTACAGTACAACTACAGAGTTGATGGTGGGTTAGCTGCAGGCACATTACTTGCAGATGCCTGACCTTGGTGGTGGAGGATGAAGATGCAGAGGAAGAGGAGCAAAGGGAGCGTTTGGGTCCAGCGGGACTTTCCTGAACAGAGACAGCAAGAGACTCTTTTGAAACCACTTGACCTTTAAGCCCATCCTTCAACAACCGTGCTGTGTCGAGTGCAACGCACTCCATGTCTTTCACACAACAACTACCATACTGTACTGTGTACACACTTCACAGGGGCTGACCTCTCCTTCACTTCCAGTGACAGGCGCTTGGCGGGAGGAGACGGCCTCGGGACGTTGGGACGAGGAGAGGGGTCCGGGACGTCCTTCTTCTCCTTCCTGAACAAAATGTCACCATGCTCAGTCTGTCGTGCAGTCGTGGGGTTTGCACAAAATACAGCATGCCTCTGTAGTTAAACCTCCAATATTCTCATAAAGACACACGTGACAAAGCCCATCACGCATGCACCATACACAGCAGGGGCCTTCTGCTTATAGATTAGGTTCCTGAATAGATCAATCCTTTCAAATCACAACCCCCCGACCTTTAACCACATGAACCTTAGCGTCCCTGTTCAGGCCATGTCACAATAGGTGAACAACAAGTATTAAACTTTAATAACCAGTCTGTGTCGTGTACAACACAGGCTCACTCCCAATTCTTTCACACAACAAACACTGCACACACTTGAGAGTGGCTGACCTCTTCTTCTTTTTCTTCTTCTTCTTCTTCTTTTCCAGCAAGGGACGCTTAGCAGGAGGAGGAGAAGAGGAGGTGTCCGGAACGTCTTTGATCCTGAACAAAACGGCTACAACACTCAATTGTGCCGGGGTCACACGGAACACAGCATGCCTCTGAACGTCATGCACAGTGCACAGGATACTTCTGACTGGGTCAGGAGTCCAGTTAAAATACTGCAGGAACAAGTCAGTCAAACGTCAGGATTAATTTGTGTCACACTGACTAATAGAGAACCAAGCGATGAGTGAAATGTCATCATGCAGCATTGGCAGACAAGTTGGCCTGTCTTTGCATGCAGTCCTCTCCGCCCAAAAATGCACGAGCATCCTGACCTGTCTTTCTTCACGTCAATGGAGGGACGTTTGACAGGAAGGAGGGGGCGGGAGGGACGACGAGGGGGAAGGCACATGGCGTATGGATCTGGATAGAGGTTGTCCATGACTCCTCTCCTAGAAGGGAACAATTCAGCAGTTCTGAAACCAAGCCCTGCTTGCTAATAGTGGCACAGTAATGCTACAGTGAGTGAAACGGTCGTTCCTGTGTCGCCTCTCACCTTTCAAAGATCGACCTGTGATTGTCGACTGGTCTCTCTCGTTGCGGATCGAACAAGGGCCTCTCTCGCTGCGATTCATACGGGGCTTCGTACGCACGCCTTTCGTTTCGACGATCTTCCGCGGGCCTGTCCTTCCGCTTGTCTTCCGCGTGTCTGTCCACATACCTGCGCTGTTTGGGGTCCTCAGAATTTCTCTCCTTCATGATCTCTTCCACGCCTCTGATCTTCTTCTGTTCTGCTGTCGGGCTTTCTTTGTCTGGCTCCTGCCTGGTTTTGTCACCGTGAAGGTCTCGCGCAGGCCTCTCTTTTTTGGGATCATCTTGTCTTTCGGGTTTGGAGTCTTGAACGGGTCTCTGTCTTTTGTTTTCCTCAGAATGTTTCTCCTTGCCAGTATGATGTGGACGTTTCTTATCTGAGGGTTCCTCTCGGTGTGTTTGTTCCCTGCACCTCTCCTTCCTCACTCCGTCTGTCCTGTCTCGCTTGGGGTCTTCAGTGGGTCTTGGTTTTTTGGGGTCGTCCGAATGCCACGCTTTTCTGTTTTCTGGTACCTCTTTGTTATTTTGGGGGGATTCCTCTCGCTGCGTCCAATCTCTCTCTATGTGTCTCTCCTTCGACAACACCTCGTCTCTCTTTTTGTGTTTGTCATCATTGTGCTTTTCTTTCCTGTGTTTGTCGTCGATGTCGGGGGATTTCGTTTCGGGGTCAGAGTTACGCTGCAATCCCACATCCAGTCTCCTGTCACTGACAGACAAAAGAGCAAATCATTTTCACCTCTGACTATTTCGGCTCATTTCTCTGCCGACAAACACACTGAGAGCATCTTGCACGAGTCGACTAAGAAAAAGAGTCACAGTAAGAAAGAGATAAGATATGGTGTGTGTGTGTGTGTGGATGTGGGCAGGGATGTGTGTGTTGTGCTAAATACAGCCTAAAGGCCTATTCTAACTACAACATGATGTCATGTGATATTAAAGCGACTCACCGCTCACCACTTCTCTCTGTTTTTACTAACCACCGTTTTGGTGGTCACCTTATCACCTAAAACTGGAGCATGAATAGGCTTTTAAACTTTTAGACACAGCTGAGGGTGTGTGTGACATGGCTACCATCTGCAAGCAATGAGATATGAACCAGCCTACTGTTTTAAACAGCTAATCACCCACACACCCATTGTAACTGCCATCCCTGTAAGTTCATTTAATTTGTGGACTCAAATTGTGTGTGTGTGTGTGTGTGTGTGTGTGTGTGTGTGTGTGTGTGTGTGTGTGTGTGTGTGTGTGTGTGTGTGTGTGTGTGTGTGTGTGTGGTTCAGTCAGGACAACTCATGAATGGATGGACTATATATTTATTGAATATAAAATGAGCAATATATTTATTATGGTTTGGCGATTAATTGGATCTGCTTTTTAGGTACTCTGATCAAGCGCATCAGTCCTAACTCCCAAATATAGGGACTCCGAATGCCCCGTACCTAAACAGCAGATCCAAAACGACAGGTGGAGCAAGCAAGCAGGATGAACAGTGCAAACTTGCCGGTATGAAGCTGGAATGAGTGAACCATGTGAATGAAAACGTGATGCTGAGGTGGCCCAATGAACTGCCGCCGGCAACTGCACTGAGTTTCCTGACTGAACTTGCTTTGCTCATGTCTGTGACAGGCGCGACGCTCATTATCTGTTAGTTAAGGTACCAACCTGCCTTCCTTCTCAGATGCATGATTTAGTGATGTTGCCGTGTTGGTAACATCAGTACCGTTTTTAATGTCGTTGACATTTTCGCCCTGAGAACTTGCTGAGTCTGTTGGGAGGGAGAAAAATGATGTTATGTCAGCGTTTCACTCAGCTATGTTTGTGAAATAACCAACTCTGGAGTTGCTAACCACTGTGGGCCTTTTGTTCATTGAACTTAGAGTGAACAGATGGAACCAAATGGGGAACCTATAATGGGTCAATTTGTACACTCTGAGTTACAGACCCATAAGAGTCCAATTGGTTCCAAACTATCAATCAATCCCCCTCAAGGAACCTTGAGGGTCCCCCGGACCCCACTTTGAGAACCACTGGGCCTTAATGCATATAAAATTCTTATAAAAGGGTAATGTCCTCCTACCCAGAAGGCGTTTCCATTCTTTAATGAGGAACTTGGCTAAGGCGACAATCTCCTCATCGGTGCACTGCTTCCTAACACTGTTCACCGACATGCCGATCCTCGTCTCCTAAAACATCACCACCGTAGAGCAGAGAAAAGGCACATTTTCAGTTTAGATCAGGGGTCTTCAACATTTTTCAGGCCAAGGATCCTTAGCTGTGAGAGAGATGAAGCAGGGACACCCCACTACATTATTTACAATTATGTTGCCGTTTAAACGTATTCATGGATTTAGATAGCTCATTGACTATCACCAGTGTTGTGCACATTTCAGACATTTAACCACTTAAACCTTCAATACTTATTAGTACTTCACTTCACTCACACATCGCTCTGCGAGGCGTTGTGAACTTGTAGATCGGCTATGTTTGGCTAATGTTTACCATCAGAATAGGGATGCTGGGGTTCAATCTGTAAAAATATTTACAAAACATTTGTCGGGACCCCTATATAGCTCTGAGAACCCCCTAGGTCCCGAACCCCCTGTTGAAGACCCCTTGTTTAGACCCTTATCATCAGTCAACATAGCCTCGTTAATTAAACTGACGTTCAGTTTTTTGGTAAGTTTAGTTTGTAATGATGGTGTTATTGGTGTCATTTGGTGTCCAAAACTGTGGCCTACTCTACCTGAAGAAGTTTCAGTGTCATATTGAAATCTTTAAGCTCCTTCAGCAGGTCCAAAGCCCCCTCCTGTAAACACAAACATGGGTATTAAAAAACAACATAATCTATTGAAACCATTATCAATATGTATAAACTATGATACTTGATAATTGTGTAGTGTAATAGTGCATAATGTATAGTCCCAGTTGTGTTGTTAACCAGTGATTATTGAAATATATAATTATGATACATTAAAATATTCAAATCTGTTCAAACCACAATCAATCAATCAATCAATAAATAGTATTCAATACACAATTACAAGTAGAGTAGTGTAGTTACATGATTAGTGTATTATGCAGTCCAGTGGTGTAGTCACAACAAGTTTTAACAAGATTATAATTTGTGATTGTGATACTGATTATTACTGTATTATACTGACTAATATACAATAATCACACGTTATAAATACACACTAATACTACACTATGCTAATATCCTCAGTGTAGTATGCACATTACATAATAGTGCAATGCAATCGCAGGAGGAGGTGTGAGATGTCCATAAGTCCATTTATAAAGTGTCTGTGAATTATTAACCAACGATTATGACCGCCAAGAATAATGGCCTAGTTCTTGGTCTGCGGTCTTTACTGGGCTGGCACGACCTTGCGCTCAACCAGCGGCACAGCGCATTGCACACTACAGCACTGTTTGCTTTCACTTAGTTCTCCGTACACCAAGTTAGACAGAAAACAAAGTAAACAATTAACAGGCCAAAAGGTTGGCGGGGGTGGGGGAACAAACATGCTTGCAAAAGTTTATTTATCTCCATGACTTGGTCTTGGTGCAGGTTTTGTAGGTCTAGTGTCCAGCATGCGGTGTACGTGTGTGTGTGTGTGTGTGTGTGTGTGTGTGTGTGTGTGTGTGTGTGTGTGTGTGTGTGCGTGCGTGCGTGCGTGCGCGCGCGCGAGCGTGTAGCCACCTGTTCAACAGTTGTTAACAGCCCTACCGCAACTGTTTGTTGTGTGCACAGGATATAGGTATGGACCTGGCTTTACTATGCAATTTCGAATAATGGCATTAAGAAACCCAACCAAAAAAGGGTAAATAGTGTATAGCTATACATTTAGCAACAACAAAAGTGATTAAAAACATCTAAACCACCGGCGGTGCCGCGGTGGTGAGTTTTATTTAAGTTGCATTTGTGTGCTTTAATATAATTTCTAATTCCTCGTAGCCTACTGCTATCGTGACACCCAGCAGCAGCTATAGGACCCGAGGCGACAACATCAATAAACGCGGACGCGCAAGGCGTCAGAATCTATAAACACCCACCGTGTTGTTCCTAGACACCATCTTGTCCAACTCTTTGGCGATCCGGATCAGGTCTTCCTCTCGCGTCATGATCGCCGCATTGAAGTTATTATTATTGTTATTATTATCAAAAACGGAGGCAGACATGTAGGACGTTTTTGGATCCCGTGCACGCATGTAAACACACAGAGCGCGGCGCGTCTTTACGCACAAACACACTGTAGTTCCATTCAACCGAGGGAGGGGCGTGTCCTGGTGATGGCACTACTAGACTGTTGGTGGCAGTGGCACGGTGGTTCCCAAACTTTTTCATTAAGGACCGCGACATTTTACACTATAGTCAGAGATTCATGAATCTCAAACCGTTAAATTGCAAGCACCCCCAGTTTGACATGCATGTCTATAAGACCCCCATTTAATGGCATTTAATTCTATGGACCCCAATGTATATTGTAAAATCAATATTAATTTAATTTAACTCTGAGACAAATGCTTGTTGTACAAATGCAACCAAATGGAACTTATCATTTGGCTGGGGACCCCCTGGAACTCTCTCAAGGACCCCTGGGCGTCCCCGGACCCCAGTTTGGGCACTGCCTCTACAACACTACACTGTGACTGTCAACGTACTGTCAGGAAAGTGACGGCTGGGGCCCAGCTGACTGGCCTGCTGTCAACACTGCTCCAGTGCTCTCTGGCACATGACAACAACTCGCCTAAATATAGACAATGTGCCGTAGTAGAGACGAGAGAGGGCACCAAAATAGTTAACAAATTCAGTTCGGCTGCGACTTGAGCAGAGTAGTCTGTCTAAAAGGTGCATTGGTCCGGTCCCGGTTTATGTTTAATTTGCTTGCCGACTCTCGTGGAGAGTGGCTGTTCTGCCTATGTTTTTCTGCAAGAAATGTGTTATGCCAGCTACTGTAGGTTACCACTAGAGGATGCTGTTGTCAAACGGTTGGCGTTGGGGATCATGAAATCAACTGTCAAGACATTTTAAGAGAGGGATAATTCAAATACATTTTATCATACCACCCTTTTTTTCCTCAGATTTGAGGCACATATGGGGAAACAATCTCATGTTAATATCCATGGAATCAAAATGTAGGAAAGTCTATAGGCTGCAAATAAAATAACATTTGCATATCATAGTTTATAATATTCACATTGAGGGGCTCACAACCCGTAGTATGGGCCTACTGTTTACTTTGGAGTGTTATACTATCACTTGTATCATAGTCTTAATAGCCTATTATTAGTCTTATTTTATTTATTATTTTAAAATCATTGCAGAAAATGATATGTCAGTTTGACATTTACAGGGATGAGATTGGAGTTCATTCAGATATTCAAACTCTTACAGAGAATTAAAGGACCACTTTTCAACCTATCTTCATATAATAGGTCCTCACTAATAATCGTGAAAAAAAATTTTTCCTACTCTGTGTCTCATAGGAAGGCTGTGGGCAGTTCAGAAACCGTCCTCCAGTGACATCATCGATGGGGAATACAAGCTAATAGAAACTGCAGGCTTTCTAGTCCTGAAAAGGACTAGAAAAGCGAAAATGGAAGCCATCACGATAATGAAAATCTAAACATCTTTGTAAAATAAATCTTGTTTAAAAATAAATCTGCCTAATGATGATGTCACTGGATGACGGTTTCTAAACTGCCCCCAGCCCTCCTATGAGACACAGACTGAGTAGAAAAACACAATTTTATCATGAATGATACAGTGGTGAAGTGGTCCTTTAATTGTTTCAGAGAGGTATCCACTCTAATAGCCGATATCCTTGCGAATGCATCCTTTGTAATAACGTATTATATTTTATGTATGCAGAGCAGAACCACCTTGGAAGAGTTGTCAGGGAAAGAGCAGAGCAGAAGCACGTTCTGTTTCCTGTCTAGGGAAGCATCCTCTCGATCCTTTCCATGGAAAACTGAGGTTCAAAGAACACCAGACAGACAGACAGACAGACAGACAGACAGACAGACAGACAGACCGACAGAGACACACACACACACACACACACACACACACACACACACACACACACACACACACACACACACACACACACACACACACACACACACACACACACACTAGACAGTCCACCACAATTAGCAGTTCAACCTTGAGTAACACCCCTCTACTGAATTCCTCTCCAATTATACGGGGAGAGATTGGGGACTGGGCTCTCCGAGAGTTTCAAGCAGTGGTGTCAAAACTAGGCCTACAGTATTTGAGTGAATGTATACTTAGTTACTTTGCAGTACACCATTGGTTTCAAGTTAGATTCGATTGCAGCTGCAGGCTATTTATGTTGGATCAAACATATTTCCTCACTGGGGGAATTTGAATTGGCTTTGGCAATTTTATGGCCTGGAAATGTATCCTCCCATGTCCAGCACAGCTTATATGGACCCTATAAATAGCAATTATGTCCCCTCTTAATGAACTGTTTGTTGTTTTATTATACATTGTTTCATTACAAAACACCATTGGCATTGCTTGCCACCACCAAAAAGCGTGTTTAGGAAAAACAAACCATATAGTAACTATGGATTATCTGTTTGAGGGGAAAACAAGTAATCTAATACTAGTAACTGTGATAACCCAGTGCATGGTTGTCAACATTTCCATGCCTAAAAGACTGATACTAAAAAAAAGTACTTAAGTACAGTACTCAAGTAAATGTACCGTCCTCCGCTGGAAGGCTAACGAAGGGATTTCAAGCTGTGTCTATGAATGAATGACGGTGTGACTGTGGGCGGTCGGTCAGTGGCTAATGGCTCATCTTTACTCCAGGGTATTACTGGTATGTCTTTACGTGGGTCTTACACAACAGGCCCAATAGAGCCTGTTTATAACCCGGCCTAGGGGTCACCAGGCTGTAGCATAAAAATGTACTCCTTCATTTGCAGGCCCAAACACAGACAGTCGACACCAGTTTAAAATCCAAAAAAGGCAGAAATTTATTATCAAAGTTGACAAACATGGGCAAATTAGTTCAGAGGTAGGCCAAAAATCAAAAGTGAGGGGCGCTCTTATCATCGTACATCATCATGCATCATCTCATACTGGCCAATCAAAATGCCTGTTGCCACAAATCTACGTCATATTTGGCGGACATTTTTGACCTAATTTCTCCTTTCATTGTCGATGGCAAATATGAGACGTGTGGGGACAAGATGATACATGATACATGATACATTTTCCCTTCATTGTCTCTTACCTTCTTACCTAAAGAAACACAATGATCAAACGAATACAAAAGATTAAGGGGACATAACAAGAGCCTCTCTCTCTCTCTCCGGGATAGCAGGAACTGGGACAGCCAGCCTGAGAATTGGGCCAGTTCACCTAGAGGTAGGAGAGGAAGCGGGCCAATAAGAGGAAGCAGCCAGGAATCAAGCTCAACCTGTAAGACTTTTACATCCCTTAAAAAGCTGGACTTCTTTCTTTGTCCCCTGCTCTGCTACCAGGAATAAACTCTGTATGCTACTAGGAAAGGAATAAACTCTCTGTCTGCCACGCTCTGCTTCTAAGAAAGGATGAAAGCAACGCCGCCCTCCTGGGCATCCTGCTGAAGCTTCTCAACACTCCATTGTCTTTATTCAGACCACGGCCATCTTGCCAGCAAGGTGCTACCTACTGTAGGTGCAACTTCCCATAGACATTTAATTGTATTAAATAACGTCAAACTCACCAACATTGCAGCTGTACGAAAAGCTTGAATTAGCGTCTTACTATCTGCAAAGTGTTTTTTCCATATAAATCCAGTTTAGTTTGACGTTGTTTAATATAATTAGACAGGACTTTTCTGTTTGGATGAATGGGCTGTCTATGGGAAGTAGCACCTAGGTAGCACCTTGCTGGCAAGATGGCTGCGGTCTGAATAAAGACAATTGCTCCACACCCCATTGCTTCTCAAATATTTGTCCATCTCAAGGACCCCCAAATATGCATTTTGCTGCAGAACTCCATGTGAACGTGAATGTGTTTTATGCCAGGGAGTAGTTACAACGTTGATCTTAATTTTGTTTTAGATTTCTTAGATTTTTTATTATATTTTTAAAGCAAACAACATATTCCAATTCTTTATCGGTTTTAGGTGTTAAGAAGGCCGGCGATTAGTCCATCTATGAGACTGGGAGGTCCTTCCAGGAAGAGGAACCTCTCGCTCACCCCTTGACCCTCTCCTCCCGACTTACGCGATCATCTGACCCTGGCCTGTTTACCCCAAATGCCCCCTGGGACTCCGGTTCCCATGGTTACGTAAATGCAAATCCCCATGTGCATTTCCCAGAGAGGGTGAATTACATCAGGTCTCTGACGCTGAGCTCTGCCGGAGTCTATCATTACCCTCCCTCCTGCGGGTCTGACCACATCAGGCCTCGTCTTGTCTTAGCCATGTGACAGCAGCGGAGCGCTGCTGCCCACGCCACCGCCTCTGGCTTCCAAAGCCACTGCAAGCGGTCAGAGGACAGGAAAGTGGTCCCTGCTTCTTCCCATAGCATCCCTCCTGCACTCTGCAGCCGACGAGAGAGAATCCACTCCAGGCGCGGATCCACCAATCAGCCTCGTGCACGGTGTTGACAGTACTGTAAATAATAGTAACTGATTTGAGTAATTACAGTAAGTATAGTACATGCTTTGAGTATTTGTAAAATGTTTAATATACTTGTTGTGTATCACTCCACTACATTCTGGTACTTCTGAATTCACCACATTTGAGCACTATTTCAGCTATAGTGAAGATCGACGGCATAATGCAACGTGTTATGAGCTTCTAAAGCCCTATATAATAATGACAAATTGAAAATGCATGTTGCAATTTGTACTTACTTTTTACTCCACTACTTTTATTCACGTTTCAAATGTGAGAACGTCTTGTAACCAACTTATAGCTGGAGTATTTATAGTTTTATACTGGAGTTATGACTACTATGTCCACGAGTGTGACTGACGACTGGTGGAGGCCGCTGTTCGTCCCTGCCAGTCACAGACAAGAGACGCCAGACCCGCGCAATTATGGCAATTTTTGGATGACATCAGACCAGAAAATGAATGACTTTATTCAGTTACTTTTTTTCTTTTCTCTCTCTCTCTCTCTCTCTCTCTCTCTCTCTCTCTCTTTTGGATCTGGTGTAAGGATAGGATAGGGAGAACCTGTAATAGAATACTCAGAGCAGTTTAGACTGAATTGTTTAGACATTCACATCTGCTGCTGGGCTAGGAGCTAATCCCAGCCTGGTTGTGGAGGAGCTGGATTGTCTGCTAATAATGAGCACTCTTAATGTTTCTGGACTCCGAAGAAGGAGCCTGAGTCTCCTTGAGAGGCCGGACCACCCAAGGACATTAAGAACATCATTGTACCCTCAGCTGTGTCTAAGGGTGTATTTATCAGTGAGCACGCGCACACACACACACACACACACACACACACACACACACACACACACACGTGCGCACCCACCCACAAAGGCATACACACCTGTACCCACACACGCACACACACACACACACACATACCAAGCTGCCCACGTGAAGGAGTCTTCAGAAGGTACATCCAGCTTTAGACCAACTCCAGCCAACCCGCCTCATTCTGAGTTATGCATTGACCAAAGTAAATATTGTGGCGTCCCGCGGTGTGTGCCAGTATGTGACGAGGACTGACTTCCCACCATGCCTCAGATGGTGCACACTACAGTTGTTTATTGAGAGAAAGAGATGAACCAGATGTTCAGTGGAGATAAGAGTTTAGTTCAAAACGTATAGATGGTACTTCAACGATCAAAGCACTGAATAAAGAAATCACACTATGACATAAATTTTTCCATTCATTGCCAATGGGAATTTAATGTTTGTGTAGGACAACGTTTGAGAAGATACATTAAAAGCTGGATATAGGAGGGGCTCAAAAAAACTATACTTTGTGCTCGGATTACAGATGTACAGTTGCTTATTGCTGTGTTATTGCATGCATGGTTATTGGACTTAGGAAATTGGTTATGTGTTTATTACTTGCGCAAGCAGAGCGCGCAAGTAATAGTTTTCGTCCAGCGCTTTGATGTCGCCGTTTGATGTCTTATGCGCCGTGCCAGCGTATGACGTAATGACTACTCGTGCTTGATATGGCAGTGGTGTCAGATTACATATACATGTATACATAGGGGCATTACGTTTAATCCTCCCAACACTAAAACATATCGTCATTACGTCACCATCGAAAACCAATTACCCTGGCATTGGGTCCTTTAATCCACATCTTTATTACGTCATCATTGAGAGCTAGTTGTACCAGTTATACCCTGATGTCATATGCTGCTACGATACATACGCATCAAACGGGGCATACGCAAAGTAACCACAGTATACCGCTAATCAACTTACAAATTACATATACATTTCCTTCAATCCACCCGACACTGATCGACATATACGTCACCATCGAAAGCCATCACTCATCCATATTAATTACAACTTTTACCATACTTACTACTAGAAGCTGAGATTTTACAGTTTATAGCGGTCGTCAGTACTTGCGCACTAGTAGGCCATTTATGGCCTACTTGTGTGCAACAAGCAAGTATAGGCACTCGACAAGAGTGCAGTTCTTTTTTTTTTTTTCACGATTTTGTAACCCAGTTTTCTTTTCACCCAGTGCCAATTATCTAATGTAATCCTGGGCGCTACACTTCCTCTGCCAACCTGGGGGGGCAGCGGACTGACCTCATGCCTCCTTCTATGCATGAGGAGTCCAAGCTGCTTCTTTTCACCTGACAGAGGGGAATTTCCCCGGCCGGACGTAGCGCGTGGAAGGGACACGTTATTCCGACCAGTTCCTTTCCCCTCCATCAGGCGCCCCGGCTGGCCAGGGGGAGGTAGTTTTAGAGACCAGGATTACTGCATGTTTTTGTGAGAGTATCTACCCTAGGGGACACGGGGAGAACATGCAAACTCCACACAGAAAGACCCTTTCGCCAACCGGGTATCTCGGGTATCGGCACTGATGACGCGGAGGAGGGAACACGCCACCAGTGCCCACAGCGTCCCCAGCGGGAATCGAACCCATGCAGGACCTTCTAGCTGTGAGGCGACAGCACTACCAACTGTGCCACCGTGCCCCTGACAGAGTGCAGTTCTAGTTGTGAATGTGATCAGTCAGTGTTGTTGTTTGATGTTCCATTTTACTTAGACTGGGATCAAATCGTGGTCTTTGTCTAGTGCAGATTGAGAAATGGTGGTGTGTGCATGGTATTCGCACGTGCAAATTGCCGGAATACGGAAAGCCGTAGACCATAATTACACTGGTCCATTTATTTAGTTGTAACGTATATTTTAATACTGGACTGGTTGCAAAACGTGGGCGATGGGGGTTATGGCATTATGCATTCGTTGTTTGAAGACTGAGTACTGTCGCACACCGAAATTGGCCAATGTACAAGTTAGTAGGTGCAACCATTGGAGCTATAAAACCCACTAATTTCAATGAAAGTTCCACTGAGGTTGTAACACGTAGGCTTTAGGGTCCTTTGTGCATCGAACCCATTGGTCGAGCCATGAACTGGTGAGGTCAAGCATGCAGTACCAGAGTTTGCCACTTTGGCTTCAAAAAGCCCTCCCACGGTCCTGTGGGTTTGGGTGCCATGCATTAGCGCGACCGCGAGACATTGACAGAAATTGGGTATGAGCCGTTTACTGTAAATGACTTCATGTTGTAATGTACGGGACACAGATAGGCATACACTGTATATTGTGTGTGCTGCCATTACCACACACAAAAAAGGAGTTTCCTTTTCCTAACGAGAGGTATTTTCATGGCGCTCTTCAACCCCACCAGTCATTACAATGTTTATAAGATATCTCTCATCACACAAGTCATAGACCATATTCACGCAGTGGCCATGTTGGCATTTTACATTGAAAAAGCAGGCTGGCAACAGGGTGGCATTTCATTAACTTAATGGCAAGACGGCCGCCGTGTGGATATGGTGAATTACAATGTCTGATATATCTCATCACAGTGGTCATTACAATGTCTATAAGATATCTTTCATCACACATGCGTTCAGGGAAACTAAAACCAACTGAATTTGCTTTAGATGTCATGGCAGTGTGACACTGTGAAACTTGCAACACACAGCGCTGTGTGTCATCTGAACCACAGAATGAGGAGATGGGAGCAGCTCATGGAGACAGAGACAGACATAATGACAGTCAATTCTCTCAAAACTGTGGCTGCACAATGAACGCCTCGTACCTAAAAAGGCAGGAGCACTGAAAGGGGATATGTAAAGTTGTATTACAACCTCTCCACACAACCGTTAATTACACCCTGGCACGCTTGCTTGGCAGACGTGGAGTCATTTCTATAGCATGTCTGCAAAAAGATCCTGTGGTTCTTCACAAGGCTGCGATTTGATCTCTCCGAGCTCCCTTCATCCCGCACTTGTGCCCTCGCTTTGTGCTGACAAAACGTGCCGTATCCCCATAGCCTTAAGACAGACACGGGAAAAACCTTCAAATCAAACCCCAAATCAGTGTCATATCAACTTGAAGAGCAGCCCTTTTTTCGAAGGCTGCAATTTCATGGTTCAGTACAGTTCTTCCCCAGGCGGTGGATCTTTGAAAGCCATGACAAACCTCTGAGTGGAGTCACAGAGTTGCCTTTTTAATCATTCAACAATGCTATAATATCATAGCAGCCACCAATTGAGACGTTCCGCTAACATGCACATCATGTTACTAAAAAGCCCCGGGGCAGATCAAGCTGTGCTCGCTACGGACCAAGAGGTCCAACCTTTGCTGACTAAAGCTACGCTAACGAGCCAAAATGTGTTAGTGTGTAAATCCCTTCTTACGCTCATTTCCGTCTCAACTGGCCACTAATCCAGGGAGAGTCAAAGCCCTTAAGTGGCATCTACTTTCCCCCGTGTGATGATTCCCAGCCGCTGTGACGCTTTCTCTTTGGACCCATAGACTTTATTGTCCTTCAGTAGGCCCTATATGTGAGAGGGATTTGGGTGGTGTAAAGATTGTAGGCTACACCACAGAGGTGTCCAAATTCTAAATCCTTCTAAATATAAGTGCCTGTTGAGTCTCTGATGATAGAAGTAGGTGGTTGGCCTGTTTTCGTGTCTGGTGCTGTAAATGGGTGTGCTGTGCGCGGGGGCTAACTGCACGTCAGAGACTTGTTGTCCTGCACTGTGTATACTGCAATGCTAAGAAACGGTCCTACTTGACCAGCAAAGCGTTCCTCATCCTTATGTTTTCCAAGAAAAAAGAAGCAGCCTTCAACCAGAATGATTCTTATAATCCAGAGTGTGAGACCTGGAGCCAAATGGGAACCAGACTTCAGAATAACAAGGTTAAAAATATTTACGTCTTCCTGCCACACACACACACACACGCACGCACGCACACACACACACACACACACACACACACACACACACACACACACACACACACACACACACACACACACACACACACACACACACACACACACACACACACACACACACACACACACACACACAGAGAGAGAGAGACTATACCGTACTTTCCGAACAACCCTGAATCCTGCACATTAAAGCATTAAAGTTATCCGCCACAACTGTTCCAGACGATTAGCTCAGCATCGGTCTTGGGTCAGTAGCCTGGGTAAGCTCAGCTCACACCCTGTAGAGCCCCATCAGGTCCAGGCCTGTTGGCCAAGGAATTACTGCACTCTCCTTTAAACCCATGTGTGTTCTTTCAAGTTGAGCTCCTCAGTCTCCAGACAGAGACCGGTCTATATGAGACGTTCTTCATATTAGCTCATTTATGAGCTGATAAACACCCAGCGGGCCAAGCGGTAAGGAACAGCCCTGCGGCTCAACCGAAGGCCTTCCACGCTGTAAACACCAAATCATTCCTCTCAAACTCGCCCAGACACATTTATCGTGAGGGCATGTGGAACTTCACTTGCAAGCGGCCAATGTGCCAGTCATCCCTCCTATAGATCAAAGATGAGCAGCGTCCAGATCGGAGCCAGGTTTAGCTGTGGGGGTGTACTGGGTGGACTGGAGCTGGACGCTACGGGGAGTCCGCCCGCTGCCTGCAACTGCAGCAAGCGCCAACACATTTCATGCAAATGTCCCCCCCCCGCATTGTTGCATTGGAAGTGGAAAACACATACAGCGCATTGTCTCGCAAAGGCGATCGAATTATTTGCTTCACATGTGTGGGAGGAACTAAAGAACTAAGCGATATGGGGGGAAAAACGTAACAAAAATAAACGCCTCCAAAGAAAGGAGAAATGGAGCCATGGGGGGGGGGGGGGGGGGGGGGTGTGCAGGAGGCAGAGGGTCGGTGCATCGGGGGCTATCCAAACATCTTTCAGCTGTGCTTTCAAGTTTGTGGAGGATTTATTACAACCACATGATCCTCCAGCAGCCCAGAGGAAACTGGAGGGAGGGAGGATGGCGGGGGGTTCCAAAAAACTCGGATGGAAAAACCCCTCTGTGGCCTTGGAGGTCATCGCAGGGTCACCGCAAGCAGACTCGTTAACGCGTGGGTGATGTCATGAGCAGAGGGGTCCCAGGTGATGATGTCATCGCACTCTGTGAATCACTGCATGCGTGCGTGCGTGTGTGCGTGCATTGAAGTTCTGATTAGGGTCTCGTCCGGTGTGAATATTTGTGTTTGTCTTGGTCGACTGACAGCACACAGACAATCTGTGTCCATGATGAGAGGGGGGGGGGGGCACCACAGGAACTAACGAGGTCTGGAAGCAGAGGAAGGGTCTCCGGAGAGGAGAGGAGAGGAGAGGAGAGGAGAGGAGAGGAGAGGAGAGGAGAGGAGAGGAGAGGAGAACTGTTCACTTTTCACGATTCAAATTCAAAAACGGCAAAAGTAGCAGATCGATATATAGCCTGCATGGTTTCCAGCCAATGGACCCGCCCACTCCACTGAGTGAATTGCTTCAGGAAGCTTCAGAGTCTGATAAGATCAGCAAGATTTCGAGATTGTGGGTCTGCTGCTTTTGATGCTTTTGTGTGAAGCTGTTGGATGATCAAATATATGGTCTTAATTTACAGGCGAAAAACACAACAAGTTAAAACATAGAGAGAAGAGGTTTCTGCCCGACAGCAACGATATAGTAGCCTACAGTGAATTAAGATTGTTTAAAGTTCATCCTTGAGTCCAAGTGAACATTTCTGCCAAATGTGAGGAAATCCCCTTGAGGTGTTTCTGAGATATTGTTGTTGTTGTTGTTCTGAGGAGAACCTGGAAACATACTGTAATGCCACCATGCCACGACTGTAGTTGGCTATCATGGTTAAATCTTCTTATCTATGCCATTCTGCCATTCTCATGTTCAATTTTCAGGAAGGGGGCTCTGATGAATTACAGAGATCTGGGACACTTCATCTGGGACCATTTCACTGTAGAATTCCAGGCAGCGGAGTCATCGGTGTGCCAGACACACGGTGCTGTATTCTTACATCACGCCGATGAATGAATGAGACACATTACACCGCCGTTACCTACCACAGGTGCCATTTATCCTCTTGTAATGGACTCTGGGGCAGTGGGGCAGCTGGCCTGGCAGCCGGTTCACTGTTCAAGGTGTCAACTTAACTAATAGGGAAGTGAAAAGAATGAAGCCGACTTCCCTTCTGGTATCACGTCTCACCCCCATGCAGAGGAGATGAGTGTACCTGTAGCAGAGACAGAGCAGCCCTGCCTGATGCTCCTGATATCTCCCTTGGCCAAGGGAGGTATTACTACTGTGGTTCCCAAACCAGGGGTCGTGACCCCCAGGGGGTTTCCCAAATTATTTTGGGGAGATGATTGCTGGCTTAATTGGGCAACATTGTTTTCTCACTCAGCAGTAAACAGTGTATAAGGGTATCTGCATTGTATTTATAAAGTGACAATTTAAGGACTTTTAAGACCTCTTTAATACCAAATTGGCCAAAATGTCAAAATGACAAACGCCTTGCAGTGTGAGGCATTGCGCGCTTGTAGGCTTACAGTAGTTCGATCTGTGGAACCTAGTCAAAGTGCTTATCAGTTCAAATTATTTTGTGGGCCATCTTCACACAACTGATGTATTTTGATGATTGATTGAATATTGTTTTGACACATATGGCCCATTGTTTGTGGTCCATTAAACATTCAACACTCAAAACTGGGATGGGTAAAACTACAGTTTTAAGCAAATCAATTGAGGTGGAGCCATGATTTTAGGTCAGCTTTAAACGTCTATGAGGACTTTGATATACAGTATAGGCTATAGGGTTAACCACTTAAACCCTGATTGACCCGAGTCCCTCAGGGCTCTATACTAGTTCATTTTCTGTTTTCTGTTATTGTGTTGAGAATAGCCGATCAACTCACAACGCTTTAAGTGGTAAATTAAATGGATTTTGATACTATATTTCAGTAACTAATTTAGCTGGGAACCCCGGACCCCAGATCAACTGTAGCGTACTGTATACAGTACTATGCAACCGCACCTGGTGTTGAATGAATGATTGTGACAAGATCACAAAAACGATGTGGTCTAGAGAGTTAGACAAAATCTTTCATGCGAATGTTCCAAATAAACCGTCAGATTTCCTGACAAATTCTTGCTGCAGCCAGTCACTGGAAAATCAAACTGACCACCAGTTAGGGAAAATATTCCCACAGACGACCCAGAAGGGTTCTGTCCAAACAAACCCCGGCCGTCTTCCTTCTGATCCGTACGCTGTTTGAAGCTCAGCCCTCCTCATGGCCCTCTGCTTGTTTGCTGTTCATCCACTAATGAGGACATGAGGTGGAGGATGTACACTGATTCTTTTTACTGAAGTGAAAGCAATACCACAATATAGAAATACTCTGCTACAAATTAAAAAGGTCTAACATTTTAATTGAGTTAAAGTACAAAAGTATTAATGGATAGTAAATGTACCTTAAAGTACTAAAGTGCAGTATACTTTACTGAATGTACTTAGTTACTTTCAACCACTGGCATACTGTGATCTATTTATGTATGTTGCCATTAGCTGCCAAAACACAGCTTTGGCCTGGGGATCAGGGACGTTTTATCTATAGCTGATCTCGCCTTTTATTATTTTGTCTTGCCCCGTCCAAGTGTGGCTTGCTGACAGCCGGACGGAGTGGCGACAATGTTACCGTGTGTTTGTGTGTGTCATTCCAGCAAGATGAGAGAGTACAACATATCTTGGACGGAGATACCTGCTCGTCTTCAAGGCCCATGTGTGTAATTTCAAGCCCATTTTTTTTTAACATTTTGTTTCACATTGTTATTCCTGGCCAAAATGTTTTCTGTTTTGAGAAGAACACTCCCAGACGCATAAACGGTCTGGCTCCATAAATGTTAAAAGCAAAAAAATAATGTCAAAGGGCATGATGTTTTTGTTTTTTAAAGGCGAAAGAAAGCACAAATAATGCAATAACATCCGCCTCTCATGCCTGTAAAAGTGCTTTACGAGAACATTGTCTCCAAACTGTGTCTGCATGTGTGATCAAACAATTGGCTGTCATCTGTCCTTGTTGGCTGCCATGTCATGTGCACATCAACACATGATTTATGAAGGGTGAAATGATCATTACACGCATGCCTTCTCATGTTCAAAAACACACAGCTGAAAGGAACGGTGCCCTTTGTCTCTACAAATGCCTTCTAAATCAGTAGTTCTCACACGTCAAGATGTTCAAAAATAGCAGATATACAAGCTCACAGTGCGGCACAAAGTGACGTGCTGTGAGCTTGTACATCCGCTATTACACAAGGTGCTTTTTTAATAGAATATTACTCTATCAGCGTTACATGAACACTCAGGATTTTAGAGATACACAATGAAGCACAATAAAGACATTATTGATGGATGTTTCTTTTCTTCAGAAAGATACATGACCATATATTTTGTACATCTGTCAAAAGGATAGAACACAAAAGAAGCTTGAGAGCTGGCATTGTGTCACAAATAATCACATGATCCAATATCCATTTGCTCAATAAAGAGTTGCACAATATAATCAAATACAATGTGTGTTGAAGTTGGATGCGGAAGAGACTGGGGGGCTCCAGTGATGTGAATGAGCCCCAGTGTTAATTTGAACACAAATTTTAGTCACCTAAAATGTTTTACTTTTAGTCTAGTTTTAATTGAGATTTTTGTCGACAAATTCTATAGTTGATTTAGTCAACTAAAAATTACCTTTTGCGGACATGCAGTGATGTCATCAAAATGGCTGAATTTCATTTAGCTGCATGCCGAAAATAGCCGAAAGCAGAATTGTCAGTCTGTGACACCCACGCGCAGTCGCGCACCCATGATGACTTGACTTAGTTCTACTGGATCTCTTCTCCACTAGTCCCTCCCTAACACTATATTTATTTGTTCACTAAATATATTTAGTTTCTTTAGTGAAAAAAGGTGTAGTTGACGTGCATTTTTCGTCATATTTCTAGTCGAGGAAATCAACTGAGGTGAGTCCCAACCATCCATCCAGTAGCCAGGCCTGACTGACATGGAGCCCCATGATGGATAACATGGCCTCTCCACTGATGGCCCTCTTCCTGCATTCCTGGACCAGACAGGAAGTATAATGTGGAGCGAGAGAAGGAACCTGGCTGTGTTCTTCATCAGGGGGGCAGAGGAAGAGGAGGTCTCCATGTGGGCCGTGTCAGTACTGGGGTCAGTGAATGGGGG
Source organism: Protomyctophum parallelum (assembly GCF_964188405.1). Lineage (NCBI taxonomy): Eukaryota > Metazoa > Chordata > Actinopteri > Myctophiformes > Myctophidae > Protomyctophum > Protomyctophum parallelum. The sequence continues at coordinate 27,969,171 of NC_139698.1, read as the reverse complement.
GGAGGGGGGGGACTGGTTCCGGATAAGATGTGCGTTTGTTTTCTTAGGATCCAGTCAAAACCATTGTTTCATGTCTAGGTTTCCGCATGTCTCACTCTGCGTCGGGTCCATGGTTTGATCTGTCCTTCATCAGCTCACCAACACGTACAGAATATAGCCCACGGTCTGTCTGTCTCGTCTGCCTCCCATGCATGAATCACTAGGTTCCTGGCATCTTTCACCCCGAGCACATCGGCACGATCTGGTTGTACTGACTGTGCTGCTTTTGTCTTGATGTTAATCTGACCATGAGATGCTTTTAAATGTTCCATCTCTTCATGTGGCTCCAAAAGGTTTCAAAAGCATACATTTATTTTGCGACACATTTTTTCCCTCTGCCCGAAGCTGAGCTCATTTGGCTGGAAAATGGCAGGCCTTTTCCAAACTTTTATAAATCAATTGTTTTATAAACAACAACAAACAATTGTTTGTTGTTGTCGATAACAAGCGTCGAGGAGGCGTCTGTGAAAAGATCACACAATATTTATTGAACTTATTATTAGTACTAGTTATTGAACTTTTTATCTGCCACCTCCAACGGACCGAGCATGATCAGTGCAAAACGGATTTGTTACCGGCCACAGACCAAAACCACCCGGCGATATCATGTGATGTTATGGACCCCAAAGACTCCATGCAGTTCAAGTGGTGAAGTTGGGGTTCTAACATGTGACATCAACCACACTACACGTGTCACCTAACTGTGTGTAATTCAATGTCACATGGTTTGGCTAGTGCTAATAGGATCGCTCTCAGTTTGAGATTCTATTAAATGCGCTGCTGACAGCCAGCCTCGTGTCGACAAAGCCACAGTTACGTCACCAAGAATTTAGCCAGCTAGGTCTAGTTTCTGCAGGGAAAACTTCACGGTTCTTCCCTTGGCAGTGACTCTTCCAGCTGGCAGTTAAGTGCCCTGATGAATAACAGCATTTGAACCCATGCGCAACACTGCACAGTATGTTATAATTGATTGCTGTAATCCGTATATATTGCGCTGTGTATAAATCATAATAGCAAACTGTGGGAAACGTCCATAACAGCTGAAATGGTTGAGGGGGGAAAACGGATACAAGGAAAAGACTCTTTGGCTCCCCAGCCACTACTATGTATAGTATTGTATACAATTCACTTTTATGTTTTTGGCTCATGAGGTCTTAATTCCCAAATATATAAATTCAAGACTGAAGTACAGAAATAACAGCCGGAGACACACAGGAACCATCGTTGTTGTAATGACTTCATGTGAGCCCGGTTGATCGAAGGAAAAGAGAGTAAACTGAGTTGAATAATGTACGACTGCCTGCTTAACCTGTTCAACACAGGTGCCCATGTGTCACCTTGGGTTGCACAGGTGAAGAAAATACTGGATGACTGTGTATGTCTTACATTTGGTTGACCCAGAAATGTAATCACATTGACTGGTTGAAGCGAACTGTCGAACAATGGTTGAAAGACCAGTTTTTGGCAAAAGTGGCAAAGTGAACTCAATAGTATGACATCATGTGACATCTATGTTGAATACAAACAAGAGTTCAAATTAGAAAAAAAGTATAGACGGGCTATTTGCAACTTTAGGCTAAACAACACAAGAATTCCAAAGGTTATCGGTAGATATAAAGGACTGGAAAGAAGTCAGAGGATTTGTAACCTATGTAATGAAGCCAGAATTGGAGATGAGTAGGTCTATCATGTTTTGTTGGAATGTAAGAATACTGGCATTATGATTTTTTACCCACCCTTCTATGATTAAATTAATTGCATTACTAAAATCTGAAGAAAAAAAGTCTTTACTTTCAAGACCAATTTCAGAAGAATAAAACAAACAAAAAAACAGTGTGAATTGTCTGGAGCCAGTGGCTCAGTGTGTTAGAACGCTGCCACATGGTCGGGAGATGTTGAGTTCAAGCGCCACTCAAGTCTTTACTTTCAAGACCGATTTACAGAAGAACAAACAAAAAATCTGTGTGAATTGTCTGGAACCAGTGGCTCAGTGTGTTAGAACGCTGCCACATGATTGGGAGATGGTGAGTTCAAACCCCACTCAAGTCTTTACTTTCAAGACCAAATTCAGCAGAATAAAACAAACAAAAAAGCAGTGTGAATTGTCTGGAGCCAGTGGCTCAGTGTGTTAGAACGCTGCCACATGATCGGGAGATGGTGAGTTCAAGCCCCACTCAAGTCTTTACTTTCAAGACCGATTTACAGAAGAACAAAACAAACAAAAAATCTGTGTGGATTGTCTGGAACCAGTGGCTCAAACCAGTGGCTCAGTGTGTTAGAACGCTGCCACATGATTGGGAGATGGTGAGTTCAAACCACACTCAAGTCTTTTCTTTCCAGACCAATTTCAGAAGAAGAAAACAAACAAAAAAGCTGTGTGAATTGTCTGGAGCCAGTGGCTCAGTGTGCTAGAATGCTGCCACATGATCGGGAGATGTTGAGTTCAAGCCCCACTCATGTATTTACTTTCAAGACCGATTTACAGAAGAACAAAACAAACAAAGAAATCTGTGTGAATTGTCTGGAACCAGTGGCTCAGTGTGTTAGAACGCTGCCACATGATTGGGAGATGGTGAGTTCAAACCCCACTCAAGTCTTTACTTTCAAGACCAATTTCAGAAGAATAAAACAAACAAAAAAGCAGAGTGAATTGTCTGGAGCCAGTGGCTCAGTGTGTTAGAACGCTGCCACGTGATCGGGAGATGGTGGGTTCAAACCCCACTCAAGTTCAAACAAAGAAATAAAGGGGCCAATTCCAACCCAGTCTTTACTGTGACACTTTGCATTCCACACTAACATCAAGTAGCACAGAAAAGCTGTGTTGTAGTTAGCTCAGTGTGATGAGTGGCTGTGCTGGTGATCCACAGGTCCCAGGTTCAAATCCCACATTAGTCATGTGGCTCTGTGACACTTAGCTTTGCACACTGACTTTCAGAAGGACAACTTTAAAGCAGCACAGACATTCCCAATGATTGTGTGCCTCAGTGGCCCAACAGGTAAGTCAGATATCCATAGTATACCAAATAGAAGTGTGCCGGTTCAAACCCCGACATACTCAAATCACAGACAGTGGATAATTGATATCCATGGCAGTAGGAGAGTAGGTGAGGGGGGGTCAGGCAGGTGGAGAGTAGGTGAGGGGGCCCCCGGCAGAAGGAGATTAGGCGAGGGGGGGTCAGGCAGGAGGAGAGTAGGCGAGGGGGCCCCAGGCAGGAGGAGAGTAGGTGAGGGGGAGTCAGGCAGGAGGAGACTTTTTACTTTGAAATGTTTTGTAGTTTCTGAGTTATTTAACTTAAACGCCCAATGCATTCTCTATGGCAACAGCACAAACTTTGGCATGCTACTAGTCCTACATACTTAAACCTACCAACCCCATTCTAGCCTACTTAGGTTCATCTTACGATGGACATGTTTGCCTGAAAAGGAATCTTTGAAAGGTGTCATAGTTTTAGAAATATAGTGCTTTCAAATTTGAGACTTTTATAATGAGGCTCAATGGCAGATTTTGGCACGTCAAAAAATCACTTTCACCTAGAAACTCCTTTCACACTTTTTATTATTCAGCTTACTGTGGAGACACATGCTGGAACTTTTTACTTTGAAATGTTTTGAAGTTTCTGAGTTATTTACCTTAAACGCCCAATGCATTCTCTATGGCAATAGCACAAACTTTGGCATTTTACTAGTCCTACATACTTAAACCTACCAACCCCATTCTAGCCTACTTAGGTTCATCTTACGGTGGACATGTTTGCCTGAAAAGGAATCTTTGAAAGGTGTCATGGTTTTAGAAATATAGTGCTTTCAAATGTACAATGGGGCTCAATGGCAGACATTGGCACGTCAAAAATCACTTTCACCTAGAAACTCCATTCACACTTTTTATTATTCAGCTTACTGTGGAGACACATGCTGGAACTTTTTTACTTTGAAATGTTTTATAGTTTCTGAGTTATTTAACTTAAACGCCCAATGCAGGCAATAGCACAAACTTTGGCACGCTACATACAAAATGATGAAAAACGAGGATAAAACAAAAATAAAAAAAACAATGGGCTATAACCCATGTTTTTTTCATTTTTTTTTCATTTTTTTCAAATCCTCAAAAATGATGAAAAACGGCATGCTATAGTATGCCGTACGGTATGGTCTATAGCCCATGTTAAAAAATGATGGAAAAAGAGGTTAAACTTTTTATTCAAAAATTCAAAAAACGATGGGCTATAACCCATGTTTTTTGTATTTTTTTCAAATCCTCAAAAATGCTGAAAAACGGCGTGCTATAGTATGCCGTACGGTATGGGCTATAGCCCATGGTCAAAAATGATGAAAAACGAGGATTAAAAAAAGATAATCAAAAATTCAAAAAACGATGGGCTATAACCCATGTTTTTTTTTTTTTTTTTAATCCTCAAAAATGATGAAAAACGGCGTGCTATAGTATGCCGTACGGTATGGGCTATAGCCAAATGATGATCAAAAATGATGAAAAACGAGGATAAAAGAAAAATTCAAAAATTCAAAAAACGATGGGCTATAACCCATGTTTTTTTTTTTTTTTCTATTTTTTTAAATCCTCAAAAATTATGAAAAACGGCGTGGTACAGTATGCCGTACGGTATGGGCTATAGCCCATGGTCAAAAATGATGAAAAACGAGGATTAAAAAAAATTCAAAAATAAAAAAAAACGATGGGCTATAACCCATGTTTTTTTTTTTTTTTTTTTTTTTTTCAAATCCTCAAAAATGATGAAAAATGGCGTGCTATAGTATGCCGTACGGTATGGTCTATAGCCCATGTTAAAAAATGATGAAAAAAGAGGTTAAACTTTTTATTCAAAAAACGATGGGCTATAACCCATGTTTTTTTTTTTTTTTTTTTTTTTTTAATCCTCAAAAATGCTGAAAAACGGCGTGCTATAGTATGCCGTACGGTATGGGCTATAGCCCATGGTCAAAAATGATGAAAAACGAGGATAAAAAAAAATTCAAAAATTCAAAAAACGATGGGCTATAACCCATGTTTTTTCTTTTTTTTTCTTTTTTTTTCAAATCCTCAAAAATGATGAAAAACGGCATGCTATAGTATGCCGTACGGTATGGTCTATAGCCCATGTTAAAAAATGATGGAAAAAGAGGTTAAACTTTTTATTCAAAAAACGATGGGCTATAACCCATGTTTTTTGTATTTTTTTCAAATCCTCAAAAATGCTGAAAAACGGCGTGCTATAGTATGCCGTACGGTATGGGCTATAGGTCAAAAATGATGAAAAACGAGGATTAAAAAAAGATAATCAAAAATTCAAAAAACGATGGGCTATAACCCATGTTTTTTTTTTTTTTTCAAATCCTCAAAAATGATGAAAAACGGCGTGCTATAGTATGCCGTACGGTATGGGCTATAGCCCATGGTCAAAAATGATGAAAAACGAGGATTAAAAAAATTTCAAAAATAAAAAAAACGATGGGATATAACCCATGTTTTTTTGTTTTTTTTCCGTTTTTTTTCAAATCCTCAAAAATGATGAAAAACGGCGTGCTATAGTATGCCGTACGGTATGGTCTATAGCCCATGTTAAAAAATGATGAAAAAAGAGGTTAAACTTTTTATTCAAAAAACGATGGGCTATAACCCATGTTTTTTTTTGTTTTTTTGTTTTTTTTAATCCTCAAAAATGATGAAAAACGGCGTGCTATAGTATTCCGTACGGTATGGGCTATAGCCCATGGTCAAAAATGATGAAAAACGAGGATTAAAAAAAATTCAAAAATTCAAAAAACGATGGGCTATAACTCATGTTTTTTCATTTTTTTTCATTTTTTTCAAATCCTCAAAAATGATGAAAAACGGCATGCTATAGTATGCCGTACGGTATGGTCTATAGCCCATGTTAAAAAATGATGGAAAAAGAGGTTAAACTTTTTATTCAAAAATTCAAAAAACGATGGGCTATAACCCATGTTTTTTGTATTTTTTTCAAATCCTCAAAAATGCTGAAAAACGGCGTGCTATAGTATGCCGTACGGTATGGGCTATAGCCCATGGTCAAAAATGATGAAAAACGAGGATTAAAAAAAGATAATCAAAAATTCAAAAAACGATGGGCTATAACCCATGTTTTTTTTTTTTTTTTTAATCCTCAAAAATGATGAAAAACGGCGTGCTATAGTATGCCGTACGGTATGGGCTATAGCCAAATGATGATCAAAAATGATGAAAAACGAGGATAAAAGAAAAATTCAAAAATTCAAAAAACGATGGGCTATAACCCATGTTTTTTTTTTTTTTTTCTATTTTTTTAAATCCTCAAAAATTATGAAAAACGGCGTGGTACAGTATGCCGTACGGTATGGGCTATAGCCCATGGTCAAAAATGATGAAAAACGAGGATTAAAAAAAATTCAAAAATAAAAAAAAACGATGGGCTATAACCCATGTTTTTTTTTTTTTTTTTTTTTTTTTCAAATCCTCAAAAATGATGAAAAATGGCGTGCTATAGTATGCCGTACGGTATGGTCTATAGCCCATGTTAAAAAATGATGAAAAAAGAGGTTAAACTTTTTATTCAAAAAACGATGGGCTATATATAACCCATGTTTTTTTTTTTTTTTTTTTTTTTTTAATCCTCAAAAATGCTGAAAAACGGCGTGCTATAGTATGCCGTACGGTATGGGCTATAGCCCATGGTCAAAAATGATGAAAAACGAGGATAAAAAAAAATTCAAAAATTCAAAAAACGATGGGCTATAACCCATGTTTTTTCTTTTTTTTTCTTTTTTTTTCAAATCCTCAAAAATGATGAAAAACGGCATGCTATAGTATGCCGTACGGTATGGTCTATAGCCCATGTTAAAAAATGATGGAAAAAGAGGTTAAACTTTTTATTCAAAAAACGATGGGCTATAACCCATGTTTTTTGTATTTTTTTCAAATCCTCAAAAATGCTGAAAAACGGCGTGCTATAGTATGCCGTACGGTATGGGCTATAGGTCAAAAATGATGAAAAACGAGGATTAAAAAAAGATAATCAAAAATTCAAAAAACGATGGGCTATAACCCATGTTTTTTTTTTTTTTTCAAATCCTCAAAAATGATGAAAAACGGCGTGCTATAGTATGCCGTACGGTATGGGCTATAGCCCATGGTCAAAAATGATGAAAAACGAGGATTAAAAAAATTTCAAAAATAAAAAAAACGATGGGATATAACCCATGTTTTTTTGTTTTTTTTCCGTTTTTTTTCAAATCCTCAAAAATGATGAAAAACGGCGTGCTATAGTATGCCGTACGGTATGGTCTATAGCCCATGTTAAAAAATGATGAAAAAAGAGGTTAAACTTTTTATTCAAAAAACGATGGGCTATAACCCATGTTTTTTTTTGTTTTTTTTAATCCTCAAAAATGATGAAAAACGGCGTGCTATAGTATGCCGTACGGTATGGGCTATAGCCAAATGATGATCAAAAATGATGAAAAACGAGGATAAAAGAAAAATTCAAAAATTCAAAAAACGATGGGCTATAACCCATGTTTTTTTTTTTTTTTCTATTTTTTTAAATCCTCAAAAATTATGAAAAACGGCGTGGTACAGTATGCCGTACGGTATGGGCTATAGCCCATGGTCAAAAATGATGAAAAACGAGGATTAAAAGAAATTCAAAAATAAAAAAAAACGATGGGCTATAACCCATGTTTTTTTTTTTTTTTTTTTTTTTTTCAAATCCTCAAAAATGATGAAAAATGGCGTGCTATAGTATGCCGTACGGTATGGTCTATAGCCCATGTTAAAAAATGATGAAAAAAGAGGTTAAACTTTTTATTCAAAAAACGATGGGCTATAACCCATGTTTTTTTTTTTGTTTTTTTTTTTTTAATCCTCAAAAATGCTGAAAAACGGCGTGCTATAGTATGCCGTACGGTATGGGCTATAGCCCATGGTCAAAAATGATGAAAAACGAGGATAAAAAAAAATTCAAAAATTCAAAAAACGATGGGCTATAACCCATGTTTTTTCTTTTTTTTCCTTTTTTTTTCGAATCCTCAAAAATGATGAAAAACGGCATGCTATAGTATGCCGTACGGTATGGTCTATAGCCCATGTTAAAAAATGATGGAAAAAGAGGTTAAACTTTTTATTCAAAAAACGATGGGCTATAACCCATGTTTTTTGTATTTTTTTCAAATCCTCAAAAATGCTGAAAAACGGCGTGCTATAGTATGCCGTACGGTATGGGCTATAGGTCAAAAATGATGAAAAACGAGGATTAAAAAAAGATAATCAAAAATTCAAAAAACGATGGGCTATAACCCATGTTCTTTTTTTTTTTTTAAATCCTCAAAAATGATGAAAAACGGCGTGCTATAGTATGCCGTACGGTATGGGCTATAGCCCATGGTCAAAAATGATGAAAAACGAGGATTAAAAAAATTTCAAAAATAAAAAAAACGATGGGATATAACCCATGTTTTTTTGTTTTTTTTCCGTTTTTTTTCAAATCCTCAAAAATGATGAAAAACGGCGTGCTATAGTATGCCGTACGGTATGGTCTATAGCCCATGTTAAAAAATGATGAAAAAAGAGGTTAAACTTTTTATTCAAAAAACGATGGGCTATAACCCATGTTTTTTTTTGTTTTTTTGTTTTTTTTAATCCTCAAAAATGATGAAAAACGGCGTGCTATAGTATGCCGTACGGTATGGGCTATAGCCAAATGATGATCAAAAATGATGAAAAACGAGGATAAAAGAAAAATTCAAAAATTCAAAAAACGATGGGCTATAACCCATGTTTTTTTTTTTTTTTTCTATTTTTTTAAATCCTCAAAAATTATGAAAAACGGCGTGGTACAGTATGCCGTACGGTATGGGCTATAGCCCATGGTCAAAAATGATGAAAAACGAGGATTAAAAAAAATTCAAAAATAAAAAAAAACGATGGGCTATAACCCATGTTTTTTTTTTTTTTTTTTTTTTTTTCAAATCCTCAAAAATGATGAAAAATGGCGTGCTATAGTATGCCGTACGGTATGGTCTATAGCCCATGTTAAAAAATGATGAAAAAAGAGGTTAAACTTTTTATTCAAAAAACGATGGGCTATAACCCATGTTTTTTTTTTTTTTTTTTTTTTTTTTATCCTCAAAAATGCTGAAAAACGGCGTGCTATAGTATGCCGTACGGTATGGGCTATAGCCCATGGTCAAAAATGATGAAAAACGAGGATAAAAAAAAATTCAAAAATTCAAAAAACGATGGGCTATAACCCATGTTTTTTCTTTTTTTTTCTTTTTTTTTCAAATCCTCAAAAATGATGAAAAACGGCATGCTATAGTATGCCGTACGGTATGGTCTATAGCCCATGTTAAAAAATGATGGAAAAAGAGGTTAAACTTTTTATTCAAAAAACGATGGGCTATAACCCATGTTTTTTGTATTTTTTTCAAATCCTCAAAAATGCTGAAAAACGGCGTGCTATAGTATGCCGTACGGTATGGGCTATAGGTCAAAAATGATGAAAAACGAGGATTAAAAAAAGATAATCAAAAATTCAAAAAACGATGGGCTATAACCCATGTTTTTTTTTTTTTTTCAAATCCTCAAAAATGATGAAAAACGGCGTGCTATAGTATGCCGTACGGTATGGGCTATAGCCCATGGTCAAAAATGATGAAAAACGAGGATTAAAAAAATTTCAAAAATAAAAAAAACGATGGGATATAACCCATGTTTTTTTGTTTTTTTTCCGTTTTTTTTCAAATCCTCAAAAATGATGAAAAACGGCGTGCTATAGTATGCCGTACGGTATGGTCTATAGCCCATGTTAAAAAATGATGAAAAAAGAGGTTAAACTTTTTATTCAAAAAACGATGGGCTATAACCCATGTTTTTTTTTGTTTTTTTGTTTTTTTTAATCCTCAAAAATGCTGAAAAACGGCGTGCTATAGTATTCCGTACGGTATGGGCTATAGCCCATGGTCAAAAATGATGAAAAACGAGGATTAAAAAAAATTCAAAAATTCAAAAAACGATGGGCTATAACTCATGTTTTTTCATTTTTTTTCATTTTTTTCAAATCCTCAAAAATGATGAAAAACGGCATGCTATAGTATGCCGTACGGTATGGTCTATAGCCCATGTTAAAAAATGATGGAAAAAGAGGTTAAACTTTTTATTCAAAAATTCAAAAAACGATGGGCTATAACCCATGTTTTTTGTATTTTTTTCAAATCCTCAAAAATGCTGAAAAACGGCGTGCTATAGTATGCCGTACGGTATGGGCTATAGCCCATGGTCAAAAATGATGAAAAACGAGGATTAAAAAAAGATAGTCAAAAATTCAAAAAACGATGGGCTATAACCCATGTTTTTTTTTTTTTTTTCAAATCCTCAAAAATGATGAAAAATGGCGTGCTATAGTATGCCGTACGGTATGGGCTATAGCCAAATGATGATCAAAAATGATGAAAAACGAGGATAAAAGAAAAATTCAAAAATTCAAAAAACGATGGGCTATAACCCATGTTTTTTGTTTTTTTTTCTATTTTTTTAAATCCTCAAAAATTATGAAAAACGGCGTGGTACAGTATGCCGTACGGTATGGGCTATAGCCCATGGTCAAAAATGATGAAAAACGAGGATTAAAAAAATTCAAAAATTCAAAAAACGATGGGCTATAACCCATGTTTTTTCTTTTTTTTTCTTTTTTTTTCAAATCCTCAAAAATGATGAAAAACGGCATGCTATAGTATGCCGTACGGTATGGTCTATAGCCCATGTTAAAAAATGATGGAAAAAGAGGTTAAACTTTTTATTCAAAAAACGATGGGCTATAACCCATGTTTTTTTTGTTTTTTTTTTTTTTTTTATCCTCAAAAATGCTGAAAAACGGCGTGCTATAGTATGCCGTACGGTATGGGCTATAGCCCATGGTCAAAAATGATGAAAAACGAGGATAAAAAAAAATTCAAAAATTCAAAAAACGATGGGCTATAACCCATGTTTTTTCTTTTTTTTTCTTTTTTTTTCAAATCCTCAAAAATGATGAAAAACGGCATGCTATAGTATGCCGTACGGTATGGTCTATAGCCCATGTTAAAAAATGATGGAAAAAGAGGTTAAACTTTTTATTCAAAAAACGATGGGCTATAACCCATGTTTTTTGTATTTTTTTCAAATCCTCAAAAATGCTGAAAAACGGCGTGCTATAGTATGCCGTACGGTATGGGCTATAGGTCAAAAATGATGAAAAACGAGGATTAAAAAAAGATAATCAAAAATTCAAAAAACGATGGGCTATAACCCATGTTTTTTTTTTTTTTTCAAATCCTCAAAAATGATGAAAAACGGCGTGCTATAGTATGCCGTACGGTATGGGCTATAGCCCATGGTCAAAAATGATGAAAAACGAGGATTAAAAAAATTTCAAAAATAAAAAAAACGATGGGATATAACCCATGTTTTTTTGTTTTTTTTTCCGTTTTTTTTCAAATCCTCAAAAATGATGAAAAACGGCGTGCTATAGTATGCCGTACGGTATGGTCTATAGCCCATGTTAAAAAATGATGAAAAAAGAGGTTAAACTTTTTATTCAAAAAACGATGGGCTATAACCCATGTTTTTTTTTGTTTTTTTTAATCCTCAAAAATGCTGAAAAACGGCGTGCTATAGTATTCCGTACGGTATGGGCTATAGCCCATGGTCAAAAATGATGAAAAACGAGGATTAAAAAAAATTCAAAAATTCAAAAAACGATGGGCTATAACTCATGTTTTTTCATTTTTTTTCATTTTTTTCAAATCCTCAAAAATGATGAAAAACGGCATGCTATAGTATGCCGTACGGTATGGTCTATAGCCCATGTTAAAAAATGATGGAAAAAGAGGTTAAACTTTTTATTCAAAAATTCAAAAAACGATGGGCTATAACCCATGTTTTTTGTATTTTTTTCAAATCCTCAAAAATGCTGAAAAACGGCGTGCTATAGTATGCTGTACGGTATGGGCTATAGCCCATGGTCAAAAATGATGAAAAACGAGGATTAAAAAAAGATAGTCAAAAATTCAAAAAACGATGGGCTATAACCCATGTTTTTTTTTTTTTTTCAAATCCTCAAAAATGATGAAAAATGGCGTGCTATAGTATGCCGTACGGTATGGGCTATAGCCAAATGATGAAAAACGAGGATAAAAGAAAAATTCAAAAATTCAAAAAACGATGGGCTATAACCCATGTTTTTTGTTTTTTTTTCTATTTTTTTAAATCCTCAAAAATTATGAAAAACGGCGTGGTACAGTATGCCGTACGGTATGGGCTATAGCCCATGGTCAAAAATGATGAAAAACGAGGATTAAAAAAATTAAAAAAAAAAAAAAAACGATGGGCTATAACCCATGTTTTTTTGTTTTTTTTTCGTTTTTTTCAAATCCTCAAAAATGATGAAAAACGGCGTGCTATAGTATGCCGTACGGTATGGCCCATGTTAAAAAATGATGAAAAAAGAGGTTAAACTTTTTATTCAAAAAACGATGGGCTATAACCCATGTTTTTTTTTTTTTTTTTTTTTTTTTTAATCCTCAAAAATGCTGAAAAACGGCGTGCTATAGTATGCCGTACGGTATGGGCTATAGCCCATGGTCAAAAATGATGAAAAACGAGGATTAAAAAAAAATCAAAAATTCAAAAAACGATGGGCTATAACCCATGTTTTTTCATTTTTTTCATTTTTTTCAAATCCTCAAAAATGATGAAAAACGGCATGCTATAGTATGCCGTACGGTATGGTCTATAGCCCATGTTACAAAATGATGGAAAAAGAGGTTAAACTTTTTATTCAAAAATTCAAAAAACGATGGGCTATAACCCATGTTTTTTGTATTTTTTTCAAATCCTCAAAAATGCTGAAAAACGGCGTGCTATAGTATGCCGTACGGTATGGGCTATAGCCCATGGTCAAAAATGATGAAAAACGAGGATTAAAAAAAGATAATCAAAAATTCAAAAAACGATGGGCTATAACCCATGTTTTTTTTTGTTTTTCATTTTTTTCAAATCCTCAAAAATGCAGAAAAACGGCGTGCTATAGTATGGCGTACGGTATGGGCTATAGCCCATGGTCAAAAATGATGAAAAACTAAGATAATTGTTTTTCAAAAATTCAAAAAACAATGGGCTATAACCCATGTTTTTTTTTTTTTTTCAAAACCTCAAAAATGATGAAAAACGGCGTGCTATAGTATGCCGTACGGTATGGGCTATAGCCAAATGATGATCAAAAATGATGAAAAACGAGGATAAAAGAAAAATTCAAAAATTCAAAAAACGATGGGCTATAACCCATGTTTTTTGTTTTTTTTCTATTTTTTTAAATCCTCAAAAATTATGAAAAACGGCGTGGTACAGTATGCCGTACGGTATGGGCTATAGCCAAATGATGATCAAAAATGATGAAAAACGAGGATAAAAGAAAAATTCAAAAATTCAAAAAACGATGGGCTATAACCCATGTTTTTTGTTTTTTTTCTATTTTTTTAAATCCTCAAAAATTATGAAAAACGGCGTGGTACAGTATGCCGTACGGTATGGGCTATAGCCCATGTTACAAAATGATGGAAAAAGAGGTTAAACTTTTTATTCAAAAATTCAAAAAACGATGGGCTATAACCCATGTTTTTTGTATTTTTTTCAAATCCTCAAAAATGCTGAAAAACGGCGTGCTATAGTATGCCGTACGGTATGGGCTATAGCCCATGGTCAAAAATGATGAAAAACGAGGATTAAAAAAAGATAATCAAAAATTCAAAAAACGATGGGCTATAACCCATGTTTTTTTTTGTTTTTCATTTTTTTCAAATCCTCAAAAATGCAGAAAAACGGCGTGCTATAGTATGGCGTACGGTATGGGCTATAGCCCATGGTCAAAAATGATGAAAAACTAAGATAATTGTTTTTCAAAAATTCAAAAAACGATGGGCTATAACCCATGTTTTTTTTTTTTTTTCAAATCCTCAAAAATGATGAAAAACGGCGTGCTATAGTATGCCGTACGGTATGGGCTATAGCCAAATGATGATCAAAAATGATGAAAAACGAGGATAAAAGAAAAATTCAAAAATTCAAAAAACGATGGGCTATAACCCATGTTTTTTGTTTTTTTTCTATTTTTTTAAATCCTCAAAAATTATGAAAAACGGCGTGGTACAGTATGCCGTACGGTATGGGCTATAGCCAAATGATGATCAAAAATGATGAAAAACGAGGATAAAAGAAAAATTCAAAAATTCAAAAAACTATGGGCTATAACCCATGTTTTTTGTTTTTTTTCTATTTTTTTAAATCCTCAAAAATTATGAAAAACGGCGTGGTACAGTATGCCGTACGGTATGGGCTATAGCCCATAGTAAAAAATGATGAAAAACGAGGATTAAAAAAAATTCAAAAATAAAAAAAACGATGGGCTATAACCCATGTTTTTTTGTTTTTTTCCAAATCCTCAAAAATGATGAAAAACGGCGTGCTATAGTATGCCGTACGGTATGGGCTATAGCCCATGGTCAAAAATGATGAAAAACGAGGATTAAAAAAAAATTAAAAATTAAAAAAAACGATGGGCTATAACCCATCTTTTTTTTTTTTTTTTTTTTTTTTTTGTAAACCTAAAAAATGATGAAAAACGGCGTGCTATAGTATGCCGTACGGTATGGTCTATAGCCCATGGTCAAAAATTTTGAAAAACTATGGGCTATAACCCATGTTTTTTTTTTTTTTTCAAAACCTCAAAAATGATGAAAAACGGCGTGCTATAGTATGCCGTACGGTATGGGCTATAGCCAAATGATGATCAAAAATGATGAAAAACGAGGATAAAAGAAAAATTCAAAAATTCAAAAAACGATGGGCTATAACCCATGTTGGGCTATAGCCAAATGATGATCAAAAATGATGAAAAACGAGGATAAAAGAAAAATTCAAAAATTCAAAAAACGATGGGCTATAACCCATGTTTTTTGTTTTTTTTCTATTTTTTTAAATCCTCAAAAATTATGAAAAACGGCGTGGTACAGTATGCCGTACGGTATGGGCTATAGCCCATGTTACAAAATGATGGAAAAAGAGGTTAAACTTTTTATTCAAAAATTCAAAAAACGATGGGCTATAACCCATGTTTTTTGTATTTTTTTCAAATCCTCAAAAATGCTGAAAAACGGCGTGCTATAGTATGCCGTACGGTATGGGCTATAGCCCATGGTCAAAAATGATGAAAAACGAGGATTAAAAAAAGATAATCAAAAATTCAAAAAACGATGGGCTATAACCCATGTTTTTTTTTGTTTTTCATTTTTTTCAAATCCTCAAAAATGCAGAAAAACGGCGTGCTATAGTATGGCGTACGGTATGGGCTATAGCCCATGGTCAAAAATGATGAAAAACTAAGATAATTGTTTTTCAAAAATTCAAAAAACGATGGGCTATAACCCATGTTTTTTTTTTTTTTTCAAATCCTCAAAAATGATGAAAAACGGCGTGCTATAGTATGCCGTACGGTATGGGCTATAGCCAAATGATGATCAAAAATGATGAAAAACGAGGATAAAAGAAAAATTCAAAAATTCAAAAAACGATGGGCTATAACCCATGTTTTTTGTTTTTTTTCTATTTTTTTAAATCCTCAAAAATTATGAAAAACGGCGTGGTACAGTATGCCGTACGGTATGGGCTATAGCCCATGGTAAAAAATGATGAAAAACGAGGATTAAAAAAAATTCAAAAATAAAAAAAACGATGGGCTATAACCCATGTTTTTTTGTTTTTTTCCAAATCCTCAAAAATGATGAAAAACGGCGTGCTATAGTATGCCGTACGGTATGGGCTATAGCCCATGGTCAAAAATGATGAAAAACGAGGATTAAAAAAAAATTTAAAATTTAAAAAAACGATGGGCTATAACCCATCTTTTTCTTTTTTTTTTTTTCATTTTTTTCAAATCCTCAAAAATGATGAAAAACGGCGTGCTATAGTATGCCGTACGGTATGGTCTATAGCCCATGGTCAAAAATTATGAAAAACGAGGATAAAAAAAAGATAATCAAAAATTCAAAAAACTATGGGCTATAACCCATGTTTTGTTTTGTTTTTCATTTTTTTCAAATCCTCAAAAATGCTGAAAAACGGCGTGCTATAGTATGGCGTACGGTATGGGCTATAGCCCATGGTCAAAAATGATGAAAAACGAGGATTAAAAAAATTTCAAAAATAAAAAAAACGATGGGCTATAACCCATGTTTTTTTGTTTTTTTTTCATTTTTTTCAAATCCTCAAAAATGATGAAAAACGGCGTGCTATAGTATGCCGTACGGTATGGTCTATAGCCCATGTTAAAAAATTATGAAAAAAGAGGTTAAACTTTTTATTCTGTGGTGTAATTTGAATCATATAAGCATATGGTTAGTCATAGTTTCAAGCCATTTCTCCCTCCATCCCATCACAGTGCCTTAACTATTTGCATATCAATTGTCCTACAGGCAGGAAGCCTTGTGGGCCTTCTTGGGGCGTGATCTTTCATCTGATATTATCTAAAGGCCTTCCTGTTTGATAAGGACAGGAGGCTACAGTTTGTCTCCATGCATGCATTTTTATGAGTACTACAGGGACTGTCACCATTGGGGGTCTTTGATTAGCTGTTTAGGACACACACACACACACACACACACACACACACACACACACACACACACAGGGACAACAGGTTACAACCCACTGCATGAGAGAGAGGTACGGTATAAAGGTTGGAGTTGGAGAGAGGTTGGGGGACTTGGGAGTTGGGAAAACGGAGGAGGCCATGCAGGAACAGGGCTTGACCTGGCCTGGAGGTATACCATGAGAAGATGACTTGAATGCTTGTAACTTGATGTAACTATGGGACATGCCTTGATTGAATAAAGAAGGACTTTGCCTGGGAAAACGGAGCTCATTTCTCGTTCTTGATAGAGTGGGGAAATAAGGTTATAATCTACAAACTCCTGGAAGAAAATAGACGACAATTCAAAAAACGATGGGCTATAACCCATGTTTTTTGGTTTTTTTTCATTTTGTTCAAATCCTCAAAAATGCAGAAAAACGGCGTGCTATAGTATGGCGTACGGTATGGGCTATAGCCCATGGTCAAAAATGATGAAAAACGAGGATTAAAAAAAAATCTAAAATTCAAAAAACGATGGGCTATAACCCATGTTTATTTATTTTTTAAATCCTCAAAAATGATGAAAAACGGCGTGCTATAGTATGCCGTACGGTATGGGCTATAGCCCATGGTCAAAAATGATGAAAAACGAGGATAAAAGAAAAATTCAAAAATTCAAAAAACGATGGGCTATAACCCATGTTTTTTTTTTTTTTTTTTTTTTTTTTTATCCTCAAAAATTATGAAAAACGGCATGGTACAGTATGCCGTACGGTATGGGCTATAGCCCATGGTCAAAAATGATGAAAAACGAGGATTAAAAAAAATTCAAAAATTCAAAAAACGATGGCCTATAACCCATTTTTTTTCATTTTTTTTTTCATTTTTTTCAAATCCTCAAAAATGATGAAAAACGGCATGCTATAGTATGCCGTACGGCAGGGATGTCAAACTCAAATACACGGTGGGCCAAAATGAAGACATTGGTACAAGTCGAGGGCCGGACTGTGTTTCACACTGCTGATCAATAGTGAAGAGAAGACGCATGCTTGCGCTTGCGGGCCCTCGATAAACGTGTGACAATGCACTCACAGTGCATTGTGGGACTTGTAGTATTATGGTGGTCCGTGCAATATACCAGAGGGCCAGTTCTAATAGTAATTAAATATCATCCCGCGGGCCAAAGATAATTCATTCACGGGCCTGATTTGGCCCCCGGGCCTTGAGTTTGACATATATGCCGTACGGTATGGTCTATAGCCCATGTTACAAAATGATGGAAAAAGAGGTTAAACTTTTTATTCAAAAATTCAAAAAACGATGGGCTATAACCCATGTTTTTTGTATTTTTTTCAAATCCTCAAAAATGCTGAAAAACGGCGTGCTATAGTTTGCCGTACGGTATGGGCTATAGCCCATGGTCAAAAATGATGAAAAACGAGGATTAAAAAAAGATAATCAAAAATTCAAAAAACGATGGGCTATAACCCATGTTTTTTTTTGTTTTTCATTTTTTTCAAATCCTCAAAAATGCAGAAAAACGGCGTGCTATAGTATGGCGTACGGTATGGGCTATAGCCCATGGTCAAAAATGATGAAAAACTAAGATAATTGTTTTTCAAAAATTCAAAAAACGATGGGCTATAACCCATGTTTTTTTTTTTTTTTCAAATCCTCAAAAATGATGAAAAACGGCGTGCTATAGTATGCCGTACGGTATGGGCTATAGCCCATGGTCAAAAATGATGAAAAACGAGGATAAAAGAAAAATTCAAAAATTCAAAAAACGATGGGCTATAACCCATGTTTTTTGTTTTTTTTTCTATTTTTTAAAATCCTCAAAAATTATGAAAAACGGCGTGGTACAGTATGCCGTACGGTATGGGCTATAGCCCATGGTCAAAAATGATGAAAAACGAGGATTAAAAAAAATTCAAAAATAAAAAAAAAGATGGGCTATAACCCATGTTTTTTCATTTTTTTTTCATTTTTTTCAAATCCTCAAAAATGATGAAAAACGGCATGCTATAGTATGCCGTACGGTATGGTCTATAGCCCATGTTAAAAAATGATGAAAAAAGAGGTTAAACTTTTTATTCAAAAAACGATGGGCTATAACCCATGTTTTTTGTTTTTTTTAAATTTTTTTCAAATCCTCAAAAATGCTGAAAAACGGCGTGCTATAGTATGCCGTACGGTATGGTCTATAGCCCATGGTCAAAAATGATGAAAAACGAGGATAAAAAAAAGATAATCAAAAATTCAAAAAACTATGGGCTATAACCCATGTTTTGTTTTGTTTTTCATTTTTTTCAAATCCTCAAAAATGCAGAAAAACGGCGTGCTATAGTATGGCGTACAGTATGGGCTATAGCCCATGGTCAAAAATGATGAAAAACGAGGATAAAAGAAAAATTTAAAAATTCAAAAAACGATGGGCTATAACCCATGTTTTTTGTTTTTTTTTCTATTTTTTTAAATCCTCAAAAATTATGAAAAACGGCGTGGTACAGTATGCCGTACGGTATGGGCTATAGCCCATGGTCAAAAATGATGGAAAAAGAGGTTAAACTTTTTATTCAAAAATTCAAAAAACGATGGGCTATAACCCATGTTTTTTGTATTTTTTTCAAATCCTCAAAAATGCTGAAAAACGGCGTGCTATAGTATGCCGTACGGTATGGGCTATAGCCCATGGTCAAAAATGATGAAAAACGAGGATTAAAAAAAGATAATCAAAAATTCAAAAAACGATGGGCTATAACCCATGTTTTTTTTTTTTTTCAAATCCTCAAAAATGATGAAAAACGGCGTGCTATAGTATGCCGTACGGTATGGGCTATAGCCAAATGATGATCAAAAATGATGAAAAACGAGGATAAAAGAAAAATTCAAAAATTCAAAAAACGATGGGCTATAACCCATGTTTTTTTTTTTTTTTTCTATTTTTTTAAATCCTCAAAAATTATGAAAAACGGCGTGGTACAGTATGCCGTACGGTATGGGCTATAGCCCATGGTCAAAAATGATGAAAAACGAGGATTAAAAAAAATTCAAAAATAAAAAAAACGATGGGCTATAAACCATGTTTTTTTTTTTTTTTTTTTTTTTTTTCAAATCCTTAAAAATGATGAAAAATGGCGTGCTATAGTATGCCGTACGGTATGGTCTATAGCCCATGTTAAAAAATGATGAAAAAAGAGGTTAAACTTTTTATTCAAAAAACGATGGGCTATAACCCATGTTTTTTTTTTTTTTTTTTTTTTTTTAATCCTCAAAAATGCTGAAAAACGGCGTGCTATAGTATGCCGTACGGTATGGGCTATAGCCCATGGTCAAAAATGATGAAAAACGAGGATTAAAAAAAATTCAAAAATTCAAAAAACGATGGGCTATAACCCATGTTTTTTCTTTTTTTTTCTTTTTTTTCAAATCCTCAAAAATGATGAAAAACGGCATGCTATAGTATGCCGTACGGTATGGTCTATAGCCCATGTTAAAAAATGATGGAAAAAGAGGTTAAACTTTTTATTCAAAAATTCAAAAAACGATGGGCTATAACCCATGTTTTTTGGTTTTTTTTTCGGTTTTTTTCAAATCCTCAAAAATGATGAAAAACGGCGTGCTATAGTATGCCGTACGGTATGGTCTATAGCCCATGTTAAAAAATGATGAAAAAAGAGGTTAAACTTTTTATTCAAAAAACGATGGGCTATAACCCATGTTTTTTTTTTTTTTTTTTTTTTTTTTAATCCTCAAAAATGCTGAAAAACGGCGTGCTATAGTATGCCGTACGGTATGGGCTATAGCCCATGGTCAAAAATGATGAAAAACGAGGATTAAAAAAAAATCAAAAATTCAAAAAACGATGGGCTATAACCCATGTTTTTTCTTTTTTTTTCTTTTTTTTCAAATCCTCAAAAATGATGAAAAACGGCATGCTATAGTATGCCGTACGGTATGGTCTATAGCCCATGTTAAAAAATGATGGAAAAAGAGGTTAAACTTTTTATTCAAAAATTCAAAAAACGATGGGCTATAACCCATGTTTTTTGTATTTTTTTCAAATCCTCAAAAATGCTGAAAAACGGCGTGCTATAGTATGCCGTACGGTATGGGCTATAGGTCAAAAATGATGAAAAACGAGGATTAAAAAAAGATAATCAAAAATTCAAAAAACGATGGGCTATAACCCATGTTTTTGTTTTTTTTTCAAATCCTCAAAAATGATGAAAAACGGCGTGCTATAGTATGCCGTACGGTATGGGCTATAGCCCATGGTCAAAAATGATGAAAAACGAGGATTAAAAAAAATTCAAAAATAAAAAAAACGATGGGCTATAACCCATGTTTTTTTGTTTTTTTTTCGGTTTTTTTCAAATCCTCAAAAATGATGAAAAACGGCGTGCTATAGTATGCCGTACGGTATGGTCTATAGCCCATGTTAAAAAATGATGAAAAAAGAGGTTAAACTTTTTATTCAAAAAACGATGGGCTATAACCCATGTTTTTTTTTGTTTTTTCATTTTTTTCAAATCCTCAAAAATGATGAAAAACGGCATGCTATAGTATGCCGTACGGTATGGTCTATAGCCCATGAACGAGGATTAAAAAAAGATAATCAAAAATTCAAAAAACGATGGGCTATAACCCATGTTTTTTTTTTTTTTTCAAATCCTCAAAAATGCAGAAAAACGGCGTGCTATAGTATGGCGTACGGTATGGGCTATAGCCCATGGTCAAAAATGATGAAAAACGAGGATTAAAAAAAATTCAAAAATAAAAAAAACGATGGGCTATAACCCATGTTTTTTTGTTTTTTTTTCATTTTTTTCAAATCCTCAAAAATGATGAAAAACGGCGTGCTATAGTATGCCGTACGGTATGGTCTATAGCCCATGTTAAAAAATTATGAAAAAAGAGGTTAAACTTTTTATTCTGTGGTGTAATTTGAATCATATAAGCATATGGTTAGTCATAGTTTCAAGCCATTTCTCCCTCCATCCCATCACAGTGCCTTAACTATTTGCATATCAATTGTCCTACAGGCAGGAAGCCTTGTGGGCCTTCTTGGGGCGTGATCTTTCATCTGATATTATCTAAAGGCCTTCCTGTTTGATAAGGACAGGAGGCTACAGTTTGTCTCCATGCATGCATTTTTATGAGTACTACAGGGACTGTCACCATTGGGGGTCTTTGATTAGCTGTTTAGGACACACACACACACACACACACACACACACACACACACACAGGGACAACAGGTTACAACCCACTGCATGAGAGAGAGGTACGGTATAAAGGTTGGAGTTGGAGAGAGGTTGGGGGACTGGGGAGTTGGAAAACGGAGGAGGCCATGCAGGAACAGGGCTTGACCTGGCCTGGAGGTATACCATGAGAAGATGACTTGAATGCTTGTAACTTGATGTAACTATGGGACATGCCTTGATTGAATAAAGAAGGACTTTGCCTGGGAAAACGGAGCTCATTTCTCGTTCTTGATAGAGTGGGGAAATAAGGTTATAATCTACAAACTCCTGGAAGAAAATAGACGACAATTCAAAAAACGATGGGCTATAACCCATGTTTTTTGGTTTTTTTTCATTTTTTTCAAATCCTCAATAATGCAGAAAAACGGCGTGCTATAGTATGGCGTACGGTATGGGCTATAGCCCATGGTCAAAAATGATGAAAAACTAAGATAATTGTTTTTCAAAAATTCAAAAAACGATGGGCTATAACCCATGTTTTTCTTTTTTTTTCAAATCCTCAAAAATGATGAAAAACGGCGTGCTATAGTATGCCGTACGGTATGGGCTATAGCCCATGGTCAAAAATGATGAAAAACGAGGATAAAAGAAAAATTCAAAAATTCAAAAAACGATGGGCTATAACCCATGTTTTTTTTTTTTTTTTTTTTTTTTTTTATCCTCAAAAATTATGAAAAACGGCATGGTACAGTATGCCGTACGGTATGGGCTATAGCCCATGGTCAAAAATGATGAAAAACGAGGATTAAAAAAAATTCAAAAATTCAAAAAACGATGGGCTATAACCCATGTTTTTTCATTTTTTTTCATTTTTTTCAAATCCTCAAAAATGATGAAAAACGGCATGCTATAGTATGCCGTACGGTATGGTCTATAGCCCATGTTAAAAAATGATGGAAAAAGAGGTTAAACTTTTTATTCAAAAATTCAAAAAATGATGGGCTATAACCCATGTTTTTTGTATTTTTTTCAAATCCTCAAAAATGCTGAAAAACGGCGTGCTATAGTATGCCGTACGGTATGGGCTATAGCCCATGGTCAAAAATGATGAAAAACGAGGATTAAAAAAAGATAATCAAAAATTCAAAAAACGATGGGGTATAATCCATGTTTTTTTTTTTTTTTTTTTGTGTTTTTTAATCCTCAAAAATTATGAAAAACGGCATGGTACAGTATGCCGTACGGTATGGGCTATAGCCCATGGTCAAAAATGATGAAAAACGAGGATTAAAAAAAATTCAAAAATTCAAAAAACGATGGGCTATAACCCATGTTTTTTCATTTTTTTTTCATTTTTTTCAAATCCTCAAAAATGATGAAAAACGGCATGCTATAGTATGCCGTACGGTATGGTCTATAGCCCATGTTAAAAAATTATGGAAAAAGAGGTTAAACTTTTTATTCAAAAATTCAAAAAATGATGGGCTATAACCCATGTTTTTTGTATTTTTTTCAAATCCTCAAAAATGATGAAAAACGGCATGCTATAGTATGCCGTACGGTATGGTCTATAGCCCATGTTAAAAAATTATGGAAAAAGAGGTTAAACTTTTTATTCAAAAATTCAAAAAATGATGGGCTATAACCCATGTTTTTTGTATTTTTTTCAAATCCTCAAAAATGCTGAAAAACGGCATGGTACAGTATGCCGTACGGTATGGGCTATAGCCCATGGTCAAAAATGATGAAAAACGAGGATTAAAAAAAGATAATCAAAAATTCAAAAAACGATGGGGTATAACCCATGTTTTTTTTGTTTTTTTTTTGTGTTTTTGAATCCTCAAAAATTATGAAAAACGGCATGGTACAGTATGCCGTACGGTATGGGCTATAGCCCATGGTCAAAAATGATGAAAAACGAGGATTAAAAAAAATTAAAAAATTAAAAAAACGATGGGCTATAACCCATGTTTTTCTTTTTTTTTCAAATCCTCAAAAATGATGAAAAACGGCGTGCTATAGTATGCCGTACGGTATGGGCTATAGCCCATGGTCAAAAATGATGAAAAACGAGGATAAAAGAAAAATTCAAAAATTCAAAAAACGATGGGCTATAACCCATGTTTTTTTTTTTTTTTTTTTTTTTTTTTATCCTCAAAAATTATGAAAAACGGCATGGTACAGTATGCCGTACGGTATGGGCTATAGCCCATGGTCAAAAATGATGAAAAACGAGGATTAAAAAAAATTCAAAAATTCAAAAAACGATGGGCTATAACCCATGTTTTTTCATTTTTTTTCATTTTTTTCAAATCCTCAAAAATGATGAAAAACGGCATGCTATAGTATGCCGTACGGTATGGTCTATAGCCCATGTTAAAAAATGATGGAAAAAGAGGTTAAACTTTTTATTCAAAAATTCAAAAAATGATGGGCTATAACCCATGTTTTTTGTATTTTTTTCAAATCCTCAAAAATGCTGAAAAACGGCGTGCTATAGTATGCCGTACGGTATGGGCTATAGCCCATGGTCAAAAATGATGAAAAACGAGGATTAAAAAAAGATAATCAAAAATTCAAAAAACGATGGGGTATAATCCATGTTTTTTTTGTTTTTTTTTTGTGTTTTTTAATCCTCAAAAATTATGAAAAACGGCATGGTACAGTATGCCGTACGGTATGGGCTATAGCCCATGGTCAAAAATGATGAAAAACGAGGATTAAAAAAATTTCAAAAATTCAAAAAACGATGGGCTATAACCCATGTTTTTTCATTTTTTTTTCATTTTTTTCAAATCCTCAAAAATGATGAAAAACGGCATGCTATAGTATGCCGTACGGTATGGTCTATAGCCCATGTTAAAAAATTATGGAAAAAGAGGTTAAACGTTTTATTCAAAAATTCAAAAAATGATGGGCTATAACCCATGTTTTTTGTATTTTTTTCAAATCCTCAAAAATGATGAAAAACGGCATGCTATAGTATGCCGTACGGTATGGTCTATAGCCCATGTTAAAAAATTATGGAAAAAGAGGTTAAACTTTTTATTCAAAAATTCAAAAAATGATGGGCTATAACCCATGTTTTTTGTATTTTTTTCAAATCCTCAAAAATGCTGAAAAACGGCATGGTACAGTATGCCGTACGGTATGGGCTATAGCCCATGGTCAAAAATGATGAAAAACGAGGATTAAAAAAAGATAATCAAAAATTCAAAAAACGATGGGGTATAACCCATGTTTTTTTTGTTTTTTTTTTGTGTTTTTTAATCCTCAAAAATTATGAAAAACGGCATGGTACAGTATGCCGTACGGTATGGGCTATAGCCCATGGTCAAAAATGATGAAAAACGAGGATTAAAAAAAATTCAAAAATTAAAAAAACGATGGGCTATAACCCATGTTTTTTCATTTTTTTTTCATTTTTTTCAAATCCTCAAAAATGATGAAAAACGGCATGCTATAGTATGCCGTACGGTATGGTCTATAGCCCATGTTAAAAAATGATGGAAAAAGAGGTTAAACTTTTTATTCAAAAATTCAAAAAATTATGGGCTATAACCCATGTTTTTTGTATTTTTTTCAAATCCTCAAAAATGCTGAAAAAAGGCGTGCTATAGTATGCCGTACGGTATGGGCTATAGCCCATGGTCAAAAATGATGAAAAACGAGGATTAGAAAAAGATAATCAAAAATTCAAAAAACGATGGGCTATAACCCATGTTTTTTTTTCTTTTTCAAATCCTCAAAAATGATGAAAAATGGCGTGCTATAGTATGCCGTACGGTATGGGCTATAGCCCATGGTCAAAAATGATGAAAAACGAGGATAAAATAAAAATTCAAAAATTCAAAAAACGATGGGCTATAACCCATGTTTTTTTTTTGTTTTTTTTGTTTTTTTAATCCTCAAAAATTATGAAAAACGGCATGGTACAGTATGCCGTACGGTATGGGCTATAGCCCATGGTCAAAAATGATGAAAAACGAGGATTAAAAAAAATTCAAAAATTCAAAAAACGATGGGCTATAACCCATTTTTTTTCATTTTTTTCAAATCCTCAAAAATGATGAGAAACGGCATGCTATAGTATGCCGTACGGTATGGTCTATAGCCCATGTTAAAAAATGATGGAAAAAGAGGTTAAACTTTTTATTCAAAAATTCAAAAAACGATGGGCTATAACCCATGTTTTTTTTGTTTTTTTTTCAAATCCTCAAAAATGATGAAAAACGGCGTGCTATAGTATGCCGTACGGTATGGGCTATAGCCCATGGTCAAAAGTATGATTTTTTTAATCCTCAAAAATGCTGAAAAACGGCGTGCTATAGTATGCCGTACGGTATGGGCTATAGCCCATGGTCAAAAATGATGAAAAACGAGGATTAAAAAAAATTCAAAAATTCAAAAAACGATGGGCTATAACCCATGTTTTTTCTTTTTTTTTCATTTTTTTCAAATCCTCAAAAATGATGAAAAACGGCATGCTATAGTATGCCGTACGGTATGGTCTATAGCCCATGTTAAAAAATTATGGAAAAAGAGGTTAAACTTTTTATTCAAAAATTCAAAAAATGATGGGCTATAACCCATGTTTTTTGTATTTTTTTCAAATCCTCAAAAATGATGAAAAACGGCATGCTATAGTATGCCGTACGGTATGGTCTATAGCCCATGTTAAAAAATTATGGAAAAAGAGGTTAAACTTTTTATTCAAAAATTCAAAAAATGATGGGCTATAACCCATGTTTTTTGTATTTTTTTCAAATCCTCAAAAATGCTGAAAAACGGCATGGTACAGTATGCCGTACGGTATGGGCTATAGCCCATGGTCAAAAATGATGAAAAACGAGGATTAAAAAAAGATAATCAAAAATTCAAAAAACGATGGGGTATAACCCATGTTTTTTTTGTTTTTTTTTTGTGTTTTTTAATCCTCAAAAATTATGAAAAACGGCATGGTACAGTATGCCGTACGGTATGGGCTATAGCCCATGGTCAAAAATGATGAAAAACGAGGATTAAAAAAAATTAAAAAATTAAAAAAACGATGGGCTATAACCCATGTTTTTTCTTTTTTTTTCATTTTTTTCAAATCCTCAAAAATGATGAAAAACGGCATGCTATAGTATGCCGTACGGTATGGTCTATAGCCCATGTTAAAAAATGATGGAAAAAGAGGTTAAACTTTTTATTCAAAAATTCAAAAAATGATGGGCTATAACCCATGTTTTTTGTATTTTTTTCAAATCCTCAAAAATGCTGAAAAACGGCGTGCTATAGTATGCCGTACGGTATGGGCTATAGCCCATGGTCAAAAATGATGAAAAACGAGGATTAGAAAAAGATAATCAAAAATTCAAAAAACGATGGGCTATAACCCATGTTTTTTTTTCTTTTTCAAATCCTCAAAAATGATGAAAAACGGCGTGCTATAGTATGCCGTACGGTATGGGCTATAGCCCATGGTCAAAAATGATGAAAAACGAGGATAAAATAAAAATTCAAAAATTCAAAAAACGATGGGCTATAACCCATGTTTTTTTTTTGTTTTTTTTGTTTTTTTAATCCTCAAAAATTATGAAAAACGGCATGGTACAGTATGCCGTACGGTATGGGCTATAGCCCATGGTCAAAAATGATGAAAAACGAGGATTAAAAAAAATTCAAAAATTCAAAAAACGATGGGCTATAACCCATTTTTTTTCATTTTTTTTCATTTTTTTCAAATCCTCAAAAATGATGAGAAACGGCATGCTATAGTATGCCGTACGGTATGGTCTATAGCCCATGTTAAAAAATGATGGAAAAAGAGGTTAAACTTTTTATTCAAAAATTCAAAAAACGATGGGCTATAACCCATGTTTTTTTTGTTTTTTTTTCAAATCCTCAAAAATGATGAAAAACGGCGTGCTATAGTATGCCGTACGGTATGGGCTATAGCCCATGGTCAAAAGTATGATTTTTTTAATCCTCAAAAATGCTGAAAAACGGCGTGCTATAGTATGCCGTACGGTATGGGCTATAGCCCATGGTCAAAAATGATGAAAAACGAGGATTAAAAAAAATTCAAAAATTCAAAAAACGATGGGCTATAACCCATGTTTTTTCTTTTTTTTTCTTTTTTTTCAAATCCTCAAAAATGATGAAAAACGGCATGCTATAGTATGCCGTACGGTATGGTCTATAGCCCATGTTAAAAAATGATGGAAAAAGAGGTTAAACTTTTTATTCAAAAATTCAAAAAACGATGGGCTATAACCCATGTTTTTTGTATTTTTTTCAAATCCTCAAAAATGCTGAAAAACGGCGTGCTATAGTATGCCGTACGGTATGGGCTATAGGTCAAAAATGATGAAAAACGAGGATTAAAAAAAGATAATCAAAAATTCAAAAAACGATGGGCTATAACCCATGTTTTTTTTTTTTTTTCAAATCCTCAAAAATGATGAAAAACGGCGTGCTATAGTATGCCGTACGGTATGGGCTATAGCCCATGGTCAAAAATGATGAAAAACGAGGATTAAAAAAAATTCAAAAATAAAAAAAACGATGGGCTATAACCCATGTTTTTTTGTTTTTTTTTCGGTTTTTTTCAAATCCTCAAAAATGATGAAAAACGGCGTGCTATAGTATGCCGTACGGTATGGTCTATAGCCCATGTTAAAAAATGATGAAAAAAGAGGTTAAACTTTTTATTCAAAAAACGATGGGCTATAACCCATGTTTTTTTTTGTTTTTTTGTTTTTTTTAATCCTCAAAAATGCTGAAAAACGGCGTGCTATAGTATGCCGTACGGTATGGGCTATAGCCCATGGTCAAAAATGATGAAAAACGAGGATTAAAAAAAATTCAAAAATTCAAAAAACGATGGGCTATAACCCATGTTTTTTCATTTTTTTTTCATTTTTTTCAAATCCTCAAAAATGATGAAAAACGGCATGCTATAGTATGCCGTACGGTATGGTCTATAGCCCATGTTAAAAAATGATGGAAAAAGAGGTTAAACTTTTTATTCAAAAATTCAAAAAATGATGGGCTATAACCCATGTTTTTTGTATTTTTTTCAAATCCTCAAAAATGCTGAAAAACGGCGTGCTATAGTATGCCGTACGGTATGGGCTATAGCCCATGGTCAAAAATGATGAAAAACGAGGATTAAAAAAAGATAATCAAAAATTCAAAAAACGATGGGGTATAATCCATGTTTTTTTTTTTTTTTTTTTTTTTTTTTAATCCTCAAAAATTATGAAAAACGGCATGGTACAGTATGCCGTACGGTATGGGCTATAGCCCATGGTCAAAAATGATGAAAAACGAGGATTAAAAAAAATTCAAAAATTCAAAAAACGATGGGCTATAACCCATGTTTTTTCATTTTTTTT
Source organism: Protomyctophum parallelum (assembly GCF_964188405.1). Classification (NCBI taxonomy): domain Eukaryota; kingdom Metazoa; phylum Chordata; class Actinopteri; order Myctophiformes; family Myctophidae; genus Protomyctophum; species Protomyctophum parallelum. The sequence continues at coordinate 27,939,864 of NC_139698.1, read as the reverse complement.
TCATTTTTTTCAAATCCTCAAAAATGATGAAAAACGGCATGCTATAGTATGCCGTACGGTATGGTCTATAGCCCATGTTAAAAAATTATGGAAAAAGAGGTTAAACTTTTTATTCAAAAATTCAAAAAATGATGGGCTATAACCCATGTTTTTTGTATTTTTTTCAAATCCTCAAAAATGCTGAAAAACGGCATGGTACAGTATGCCGTACGGTATGGGCTATAGCCCATGGTCAAAAATGATGAAAAACGAGGATTAAAAAAAGATAATCAAAAATTCAAAAAACGATGGGGTATAACCCATGGTTTTTTTGTTTTTTTTTTGTGTTTTTTAATCCTCAAAAATTATGAAAAACGGCATGGTACAGTATGCCGTACGGTATGGGCTATAGCCCATGGTCAAAAATGATGAAAAACGAGGATTAAAAAAAATTCAAAAATTAAAAAAACGATGGGCTATAACCCATGTTTTTTCATTTTTTTTCATTTTTTTCAAATCCTCAAAAATGATGAAAAACGGCATGCTATAGTATGCCGTACGGTATGGTCTATAGCCCATGTTAAAAAATGATGGAAAAAGAGGTTAAACTTTTTATTCAAAAATTCAAAAAATGATGGGCTATAACCCATGTTTTTTGTATTTTTTTCAAATCCTCAAAAATGCTGAAAAACGGCGTGCTATAGTATGCCGTACGGTATGGGCTATAGCCCATGGTCAAAAATGATGAAAAACGAGGATTAGAAAAAGATAATCAAAAATTCAAAAAACGATGGGCTATAACCCATGTTTTTTTTTCTTTTTCAAATCCTCAAAAATGATGAAAAACGGCGTGCTATAGTATGCCGTACGGTATGGGCTATAGCCCATGGTCAAAAGTGATGAAAAACGAGGATAAAATAAAAATTCAAAAATTCAAAAAACGATGGGCTATAACCAATGTTTTTTTTTTGTTTTTTTTGTTTTTTTAATCCTCAAAAATTATGAAAAACGGCATGGTACAGTATGCCGTACGGTATGGGCTATAGCCCATGGTCAAAAATGATGAAAAACGAGGATTAAAAAAAATTCAAAAATTCAAAAAACGATGGGCTATAACCCATTTTTTTTCATTTTTTTTCATTTTTTTCAAATCCTCAAAAATGATGAGAAACGGCATGCTATAGTATGCCGTACGGTATGGTCTATAGCCCATGTTAAAAAATGATGGAAAAAGAGGTTAAACTTTTTATTCAAAAATTCAAAAAACGATGGGCTATAACCCATGTTTTTTTTTCAAATCCTCAAAAATGATGAAAAACGGCGTGCTATAGTATGCCGTACGGTATGGGCTATAGCCCATGGTCAAAAGTATGATTTTTTTAATCCTCAAAAATGCTGAAAAACGGCGTGCTATAGTATGCCGTACGGTATGGGCTATAGCCCATGGTCAAAAATGATGAAAAACGAGGATTAAAAAAAATTCAAAAATTCAAAAAACGATGGGCTATAACCCATGTTTTTTCTTTTTTTTTCTTTTTTTTCAAATCCTCAAAAATGATGAAAAACGGCATGCTATAGTATGCCGTACGGTATGGTCTATAGCCCATGTTAAAAAATGATGGAAAAAGAGGTTAAACTTTTTATTCAAAAATTCAAAAAACGATGGGCTATAACCCATGTTTTTTGTATTTTTTTCAAATCCTCAAAAATGCTGAAAAACGGCGTGCTATAGTATGCCGTACGGTATGGGCTATAGGTCAAAAATGATGAAAAACGAGGATTAAAAAAAGATAATCAAAAATTCAAAAAACGATGGGCTATAACCCATGTTTTTTTTTTTTTTTCAAATCCTCAAAAATGATGAAAAACGGCGTGCTATAGTATGCCGTACGGTATGGGCTATAGCCCATGGTCAAAAATGATGAAAAACGAGGATTAAAAAAAATTCAAAAATAAAAAAAACGATGGGCTATAACCCATGTTTTTTTGTTTTTTTTTCGGTTTTTTTCAAATCCTCAAAAATGATGAAAAACGGCGTGCTATAGTATGCCGTACGGTATGGTCTATAGCCCATGTTAAAAAATGATGAAAAAAGAGGTTAAACTTTTTATTCAAAAAACGATGGGCTATAACCCATGTTTTTTTTTGTTTTTTTGTTTTTTTTAATCCTCAAAAATGCTGAAAAACGGCGTGCTATAGTATGCCGTACGGTATGGGCTATAGCCCATGGTCAAAAATGATGAAAAACGAGGATTAAAAAAAATTCAAAAATTCAAAAAACGATGGGCTATAACCCATGTTTTTTCATTTTTTTTCATTTTTTTCAAATCCTCAAAAATGATGAAAAACGGCATGCTATAGTATGCCGTACGGTATGGTCTATAGCCCATGTTAAAAAATGATGGAAAAAGAGGTTAAACTTTTTATTCAAAAATTCAAAAAACGATGGGCTATAACCCATGTTTTTTGTATTTTTTTCAAATCCTCAAAAATGCTGAAAAACGGCGTGCTATAGTATGCCGTACGGTATGGGCTATAGCCCATGGTCAAAAATGATGAAAAACGAGGATTAAAAAAAGATAATCAAAAATTCAAAAAACGATGGGCTATAACCCATGTTTTTTTTTTTTTTTCAAATCCTCAAAAATGCAGAAAAACGGCGTGCTATAGTATGGCGTACGGTATGGGCTATAGCCCATGGTCAAAAATGATGAAAAACGAGGATTAAAAAAAAATAAAAAATAAAAAAAACGATGGGCTATAACCCATGTTTTTTTGTTTTTTTTTCATTTTTTTCAAATCCTCAAAAATGATGAAAAACGGCGTGCTATAGTATGCCGTACGGTATGGTCTATAGCCCATGTTAAAAAATTATGAAAAAAGAGGTTAAACTTTTTATTCTGTGGTGTAATTTGAATCATATAAGCATATGGTTAGTCATAGTTTCAAGCCATTTCTCCCTCCATCCCATCACAGTGCCTTAACTATTTGCATATCAATTGTCCTACAGGCAGGAAGCCTTGTGGGCCTTCTTGGGGCATGATCTTTCATCTGATATTATCTAAAGGCCTTCCTGTTTGATAAGGACAGGAGGCTACAGTTTGTCTCCATGCATGCATTTTTATGAGTACTACAGGGACTGTCACCATTGGGGGTCTTTGATTAGCTGTTTAGGACACACACACACACACACACACACACACACAGGGACAACAGGTTACAACCCACTGCATGAGAGAGAGGTACGGTATAAAGGTTGGAGTTGGAGAGAGGTTGGGGGACTGGGGAGTTGGAAAACGGAGGAGGCCATGCAGGAACAGGGCTTGACCTGGCCTGGAGGTATACCATGAGAAGATGACTTGAATGCTTGTAACTTGATGTAACTATGGGACATGCCTTGATTGAATAAAGAAGGACTTTGCCTGGGAAAACGGAGCTCATTTCTCGTTCTTGATAGAGTGGGGAAATAAGGTTATAATCTACAAACTCCTGGAAGAAAATAGACGACAATTCAAAAAACGATGGGCTATAACCCATGTTTTTTGGTTTTTTTTCATTTTTTTCAAATCCTCAATAATGCAGAAAAACGGCGTGCTATAGTATGGCGTACGGTATGGGCTATAGCCCATGGTCAAAAATGATGAAAAACTAAGATAATTGTTTTTCAAAAATTCAAAAAAGGATGGGCTATAACCCATGTTTTTTTTGTTTTTTTTATCCTCAAAAATTATGAAAAACGGCATGGTACAGTATGCCGTACGGTATGGGCTATAGCCCATGGTCAAAAATGATGAAAAACGAGGATTAAAAAAAATTCAAAAATTCAAAAAACGATGGGCTATAACCCATGTTTTTTCATTTTTTTTCATTTTTTTCAAATCCTCAAAAATGATGAAAAACGGCATGCTATAGTATGCCGTACGGTATGGTCTATAGCCCATGTTAAAAAATGATGGAAAAAGAGGTTAAACTTTTTATTCAAAAATTCAAAAAATGATGGGCTATAACCCATGTTTTTTGTATTTTTTTCAAATCCTCAAAAATGCTGAAAAACGGCGTGCTATAGTATGCCGTACGGTATGGGCTATAGCCCATGGTCAAAAATGATGAAAAACGAGGATTAAAAAAAGATAATCAAAAATTCAAAAAACGATGGGGTATAATCCATGTTTTTTTTTTTTTTTTTTTGTGTTTTTTAATCCTCAAAAATTATGAAAAACGGCATGGTACAGTATGCCGTACGGTATGGGCTATAGCCCATGGTCAAAAATGATGAAAAACGAGGATTAAAAAAAATTCAAAAATTCAAAAAACGATGGGCTATAACCCATGTTTTTTCATTTTTTTTTCATTTTTTTCAAATCCTCAAAAATGATGAAAAACGGCATGCTATAGTATGCCGTACGGTATGGTCTATAGCCCATGTTAAAAAATTATGGAAAAAGAGGTTAAACTTTTTATTCAAAAATTCAAAAAATGATGGGCTATAACCCATGTTTTTTGTATTTTTTTCAAATCCTCAAAAATGCTGAAAAACGGCATGGTACAGTATGCCGTACGGTATGGGCTATAGCCCATGGTCAAAAATGATGAAAAACGAGGATTAAAAAAAGATAATCAAAAATTCAAAAAACGATGGGGTATAACCCATGGTTTTTTTGTTTTTTTTTTGTGTTTTTGAATCCTCAAAAATTATGAAAAACGGCATGGTACAGTATGCCGTACGGTATGGGCTATAGCCCATGGTCAAAAATGATGAAAAACGAGGATTAAAAAAAATTAAAAAATTAAAAAAACGATGGGCTATAACCCATGTTTTTTCATTTTTTTTCATTTTTTTCAAATCCTCAAAAATGATGAAAAACGGCATGCTATAGTATGCCGTACGGTATGGTCTATAGCCCATGTTAAAAAATGATGGAAAAAGAGGTTAAACTTTTTATTCAAAAATTCAAAAAATGATGGGCTATAACCCATGTTTTTTGTATTTTTTTCAAATCCTCAAAAATGCTGAAAAACGGCGTGCTATAGTATGCCGTACGGTATGGGCTATAGCCCATGGTCAAAAATGATGAAAAACGAGGATTAGAAAAAGATAATCAAAAATTCAAAAAACGATGGGCTATAACCCATGTTTTTTTTTCTTTTTCAAATCCTCAAAAATGATGAAAAACGGCGTGCTATAGTATGCCGTACGGTATGGGCTATAGCCCATGGTCAAAAATGATGAAAAACGAGGATAAAATAAAAATTCAAAAATTCAAAAAACGATGGGCTATAACCCATGTTTTTTTTTTGTTTTTTTTGTTTTTTTAATCCTCAAAAATTATGAAAAACGGCATGGTACAGTATGCCGTACGGTATGGGCTATAGCCCATGGTCAAAAATGATGAAAAACGAGGATTAAAAAAAAATCAAAAATTCAAAAAACGATGGGCTATAACCCATTTTTTTTCATTTTTTTTCATTTTTTTCAAATCCTCAAAAATGATGAGAAACGGCATGCTATAGTATGCCGTACGGTATGGTCTATAGCCCATGTTAAAAAATGATGGAAAAAGAGGTTAAACTTTTTATTCAAAAATTCAAAAAACGATGGGCTATAACCCATGTTTTTTTTGTTTTTTTTTTAAATCCTCAAAAATGATGAAAAACGGCGTGCTATAGTATGCCGTACGGTATGGTCTATAGCCCATGTTAAAAAATGATGAAAAAAGAGGTTAAACTTTTTATTCAAAAAACGATGGGCTATAACCCATGTTTTTTGTTTTTTTTCCATTTTTTTCAAATCCTCAAAAATGCTGAAAAACGGCGTGCTATAGTATGCCGTACGGTATGGGCTATAGCCCATGGTCAAAAATGATGAAAAACGAGGATAAAATAAAAATTCAAAAATTCAAAAAACGATGGGCTATAACCATAGACTGTAAAAAATATGGACAAAGCGTTCGCCGGGTCTAACATGGACGTAAAATGAAGCCTGTTATTCCTGCACTGTAAATCGCCATCTCTCTAGATCCGTTTGGTACCAGCTGGCCATTGGCTGGCTCCGTTTTGGACCAGCTGGCCATTGGCTGCCCAGACAACGAGGCGGGACTTCCCCCCTTCTTCTCCGTTGGTTTTTATTTTGACTCGAGTGGGAGGGGAATCCCGATCATAGACTGTAACGGTAGCCACGCCCCTCAGAACATACGCGATGTTTTTTTTTCTTTATGGTCAATTTTTTTAATTAATGGGACCATAATTTTCCAAAAAGAATATTATGACATTAGAAATGAGACTTTAAACTAGTGACTGGAAGAAGAAAGTATTCATGACCATGTTTATTAAGGTAATACAGTCTAGGTGAAGTTGGGCCAAAATACATGGGCCTCTATGGAGCTATGGGGCTTTTTGGGACCAGTCCAGCGCCACAACAGGCCATTATATGAACTACCGATTTCAAATGAGGCTTCACGAAATATCTGGCTGACTGCCCCCCTGGCTATAACCCATGTTTTTTTTTTTCATTTTTTTCAAATCCTCAAAAATTATGAAAAACGGTGTGCTATAGTATGCCGTACGGTATGGTCTATAGCCCATGTTAAAAAATGATGAAAAAAGAGGTTAAACTTTTTATTCAAAAATTCAAAAAACGATGGGCTATAACCCATGTTTTGTTTGTTTTTTTCATTTTTTTCAAATCCTCAAAAATGCTGAAAAACGGCGTGCTATAGTATGCCGTACGGTATGGGCTATAGCCCATGGTCAAAAATGATGAAAAACGAGGATTAAAAAAAAAAAAAAACGATGGGCTATAACCCATCTTTTTTTTTTTTTTTTTTTTTTTTAAACCTAAAAAATGATGAAAAACTGCGTGCTATAGTATGCCGTACGGTATGGTCTATAGCCCATGGTCAAAAATGATGAAAAACGAGGATAAAAAAAAGATAATCAAAAATTCAAAAAACGATGGGCTATAACCCATGTTTTGTTTTGTTTTTCATTTTTTTCAAATCCTCAAAAATGCAGAAAAACGGCGTGCTATAGTATGGCGTACGGTATGGGCTATAGCCCATGGTCAAAAATGATGAAAAACTAAGATAATTGTTTTTCAAAAATTCAAAAAACGATGGGCTATAACCCATGTTTTTCTTTTTTTTTTCAAATCCTCAAAAATGATGAAAAACGGCGTGCTATAGTATGCCGTACGGTATGGTCTATAGCCCATGGTCAAAAATGATGAAAAACGAGGATAAAAGAAAAATTCAAAAATTCAAAAAACGATGGGCTATAACCCATGTTTTTTTTTTTTTTTTTTTTTTTTTTAAATCCTCAAAAATTATGAAAAACGGCATGGTACAGTATGCCGTACGGTATGGGCTATAGCCCATGGTCAAAAATGATGAAAAACGAGGATTAAAAAAAATTCAAAAATTCAAAAAACGATGGGCTATAACCCATGTTTTTTCATTTTTTTCAAATCCTCAAAAATGATGAAAAACGGCATGCTATAGTATGCCGTACGGTATGGTCTATAGCCCATGTTAAAAAATGATGGAAAAAGAGGTTAAACTTTTTATTCAAAAATTCAAAAAATGATGGGCTATAACCCATGTTTTTTGTATTTTTTTCAAATCCTCAAAAATGCTGAAAAACGGCGTGCTATAGTATGCCGTACGGTATGGGCTATAGCCCATGGTCAAAAATGATGAAAAACGAGGATTAAAAAAAGATAATCAAAAATTCAAAAAACGATGGGCTATAACCCATGTTTTTTTTTTTTTTTCAAATCCTCAAAAATGATGAAAAACGGCGTGCTATAGTATGCCGTACGGTATGGGCTATAGCCCATGGTCAAAAATGATGAAAAACGAGGATTAAAAAAAATTCAAAAATTCAAAAAACGATGGGCTATAACCCATGTTTTTTCATTTTTTTTCATTTTTTTCAAATCCTCAAAAATGATGAAAAATGGCATGCTATAGTATGCCGTACGGTATGGTCTATAGCCCATGTTAAAAAATGATGAAAAAAGAGGTTAAACTTTTTATTCAAAAATTCAAAAAACGATGGGCTATAACCCATGTTTTGTTTGTTTTTTTCATTTTTTTCAAATCCTCAAAAATGCTGAAAAACGGCGTGCTATAGTATGCCGTACGGTATGGGCTATAGCCCATGGTCAAAAATGATGAAAAACGAGGATTAAAAAAAAAAAAAAACGATGGGCTATAACCCATCTTTTTTTTTTTTTTTTTTTTTTAAACCTAAAAAATGATGAAAAAATGCGTGCTATAGTATGCCGTACGGTATGGTCTATAGCCCATGGTCAAAAATGATGAAAAACGAGGATAAAAAAAAGATAATCAAAAATTCAAAAAACGATGGGCTATAACCCATGTTTTGTTTTGTTTTTCATTTTTTTCAAATCCTCAAAAATGCAGAAAAACGGCGTGCTATAGTATGGCGTACGGTATGGGCTATAGCCCATGGTCAAAAATGATGAAAAACTAAGATAATTGTTTTTCAAAAATTCAAAAAACGATGGGCTATAACCCATGTTTTTCTTTTTTTTTTCAAATCCTCAAAAATGATGAAAAACGGCGTGCTATAGTATGCCGTACGGTATGGGCTATAGCCCATGGTCAAAAATGATGAAAAACGAGGATAAAAGAAAAATTCAAAAATTCAAAAAACGATGGGCTATAACCCATGTTTTTTTTTTTTTTTTTTTTTTTTTTTAATCCTCAAAAATTATGAAAAACGGCATGGTACAGTATGCCGTACGGTATGGGCTATAGCCCATGGTCAAAAATGATGAAAAACGAGGATTAAAAAAAATTCAAAAATTCAAAAAACGATGGGCTATAACCCATGTTTTTTCATTTTTTTCAAATCCTCAAAAATGATGAAAAACGGCATGCTATAGTATGCCGTACGGTATGGTCTATAGCCCATGTTAAAAAATGATGGAAAAAGAGGTTAAACTTTTTATTCAAAAATTCAAAAAATGATGGGCTATAACCCATGTTTTTTGTATTTTTTTCAAATCCTCAAAAATGCTGAAAAACGGCGTGCTATAGTATGCCGTACGGTATGGGCTATAGCCCATGGTCAAAAATGATGAAAAACGAGGATTAAAAAAAGATAATCAAAAATTCAAAAAACGATGGGCTATAACCCATGTTTTTTTTTTTTTTTCAAATCCTCAAAAATGATGAAAAACGGCGTGCTATAGTATGCCGTACGGTATGGGCTATAGCCCATGGTCAAAAATGATGAAAAACGAGGATTAAAAAAAATTCAAAAATTCAAAAAACGATGGCCTATAACCCATGTTTTTTCATTTTTTTTCATTTTTTTCAAATCCTCAAAAATGATGAAAAATGGCATGCTATAGTATGCCGTACGGTATGGTCTATAGCCCATGTTAAAAAATGATGAAAAAAGAGGTTAAACTTTTTATTCAAAAATTCAAAAAACGATGGGCTATAACCCATGTTTTGTTTGTTTTTTTCATTTTTTTCAAATCCTCAAAAATGCTGAAAAACGGCGTGCTATAGTATGCCGTACGGTATGGGCTATAGCCCATGGTCAAAAATGATGAAAAACGAGGATTAAAAAAAAAAAAAAACGATGGGCTATAACCCATCTTTTTTTTTTTTTTTTTTTTTTTAAACCTAAAAAATGATGAAAAAATGCGTGCTATAGTATGCCGTACGGTATGGTCTATAGCCCATGGTCAAAAATGATGAAAAACGAGGATAAAAAAAAGATAATCAAAAATTCAAAAAACGATGGGCTATAACCCATGTTTTGTTTTGTTTTTCATTTTTTTCAAATCCTCAAAAATGCAGAAAAACGGCGTGCTATAGTATGGCGTACGGTATGGGCTATAGCCCATGGTCAAAAATGATGAAAAACTAAGATAATTGTTTTTCAAAAATTCAAAAAACGATGGGCTATAACCCATGTTTTTCTTTTTTTTTTCAAATCCTCAAAAATGATGAAAAACGGCGTGCTATAGTATGCCGTACGGTATGGGCTATAGCCCATGGTCAAAAATGATGAAAAACGAGGATAAAAGAAAAATTCAAAAATTCAAAAAACGATGGGCTATAACCCATGTTTTTTTTTTTTTTTTTTTTTTTTTTTAATCCTCAAAAATTATGAAAAACGGCATGGTACAGTATGCCGTACGGTATGGGCTATAGCCCATGGTCAAAAATGATGAAAAACGAGGATTAAATTTTTTTCAAAAATTCAAAAAACGATGGGCTATAACCAATGTTTTTTCATTTTTTTCAAATCCTCAAAAATGATGAAAAACGGCATGCTATAGTATGCCGTACGGTATGGTCTATAGCCCATGTTAAAAAATGATGGAAAAAGAGGTTAAACTTTTTATTCAAAAATTAAAAAAATGATGGGCTATAACCCATGTTTTTTGTATTTTTTTCAAATCCTCAAAAATGCTGAAAAACGGCGTGCTATAGTATGCCGTACGGTATGGGCTATAGCCCATGGTCAAAAATGATGAAAAACGAGGATTAAAAAAAGATAATCAAAAATTCAAAAAACGATGGGCTATAACCCATGTTTTTTTTTTTTTTCAAATCCTCAAAAATGATGAAAAACGGCGTGCTATAGTATGCCGTACGGTATGGGCTATAGCCCATGGTCAAAAATGATGAAAAACGAGGATTAAAAAAAATTCAAAAATTCAAAAAACGATGGGCTATAACCCATGTTTTTTCATTTTTTTTCATTTTTTTCAAATCCTCAAAAATGATGAAAAATGGCATGCTATAGTATGCCGTACGGTATGGTCTATAGCCCATGTTAAAAAATGATGGAAAAAGAGGTTAAACTTTTTATTCAAAAATTCCAAAAATGATGGGCTATAACCCATGTTTTTTGTATTTTTTTCAAATCCTCAAAAATGCTGAAAAACGGCGTGCTATAGTATGCCGTACGGTATGGGCTATAGCCCATGGTCAAAAATGATGAAAAACGAGGATTAAAAAAAGATAATCAAAAATTAAAATAACGATGGGCTATAACCCATGTTTTTTTTTCTTTTTCAAATCCTCAAAAATGATGAAAAACGGCGTGCTATAGTATGCCGTACGGTATGGGCTATAGCCCATGGTCAAAAATGATGAAAAACGAGGATAAAAGAAAAATTCAAAAATTCAAAAAACGATGGGCTATAACCCATGTTTTTTTTTGTTTTTTTTTTTTATCCTCAAAAATTATGAAAAACTGCATGGTACAGTATGCCGTACGGTATGGGCTATAGCCCATGGTCAAAAATTATGAAAAACGAGGATTAAAACAAATTCAAAAATTCAAAAAACGATGGGCTATAACCCATGTTTTTTTATTATTTTTTATTTTTTTCAAATCCTCAAAAATGATGAAAAACGGCATGCTATAGTATGCCGTACGTTATGGTCTATAGCCCATGTTACAAAATGATGGAAAAAGAGGTTAAACTTTTTATTCAAAAATTAAAAAAACGATGGGCTATAACCCATGTTTTTTTTTTTTTTTTCAAATCCTCAAAAATGCTGAAAAACGGCGTGCTATAGTTTGCCGTACGGTATGGGCTATAGCCCATGGTCAAAAATGATGAAAAACGAGGATTAAAAAAAGATAATCAAAAATTCAAAGAACGATGGGCTATAACCCATGTTTTTTTTTGTTTTTCATTTTTTTCAAATCCTCAAAAAATTCAGAAAAACGGTGTGCTATAGTATGGCGTACGGTATGGGCTGTAGCCCATGGTCAAAAATGATGAAAAACGAGGATTAAAAAAAAATCAAAAATTCAAAAAACGATGGGCTATAACCCATGTTTTTTCATTTTTTTTTCATTTTTTTCAAATCCTCAAAAATGATGAAAAACGGCATGCTATATATAGTATGCCGTACGGTATGGTCTATAGCCCATGTTACAAAATGATGGAAAAAGAGGTTAAACTTTTTATTCAAAAATTCAAAAAACGATGGGCTATAACCCATGTTTTTTGTATTTTTTTCAAATCCTCAAAAATGCTGAAAAACGGCGTGCTATAGTATGCCGTACGGTATGGGCTATAGCCCATGGTCAAAAATGATGAAAAACGAGGATTAAAAAAAGATAATCAAAAATTCAAAAAACGATGGGCTATAACCCATGTTTTTTTTTTTTTTTCAAATCCTCAAAAATGATGAAAAACGGCGTGCTATAGTATGCCGTACGGTATGGGCTATAGCCCATGGTCAAAAATGATGAAAAACGAGGATTAAAAAAAATTCAAAAATTCAAAAAACGATGGGCTATAACCCATGTTTTTTCATTTTTTTTCATTTTTTTCAAATCCTCAAAAATGATGAAAAATGGCATGCTATAGTATGCCGTACGGTATGGTCTATAGCCCATGTTAAAAAATGATGAAAAAAGAGGTTAAACTTTTTATTCAAAAATTCAAAAAACGATGGGCTATAACCCATGTTTTGTTTGTTTTTTTCATTTTTTTCAAATCCTCAAAAATGCTGAAAAACGGCGTGCTATAGTATGCCGTACGGTATGGGCTATAGCCCATGGTCAAAAATGATGAAAAACGAGGATTAAAAAAAAAAAAAAACGATGGGCTATAACCCATCTTTTTTTTTTTTTTTTTTTTTTTAAACCTAAAAAATGATGAAAAAATGCGTGCTATAGTATGCCGTACGGTATGGTCTATAGCCCATGGTCAAAAATTATGAAAAACGAGGATAAAAAAAAGATAATCAAAAATTCAAAAAACGATGGGCTATAACCCATGTTTTGTTTTGTTTTTCATTTTTTTCAAATCCTCAAAAATGCAGAAAAACGGCGTGCTATAGTATGGCGTACGGTATGGGCTATAGCCCATGGTCAAAAATGATGAAAAACTAAGATAATTGTTTTTCAAAAATTCAAAAAACGATGGGCTATAACCCATGTTTTTCTTTTTTTTTTCAAATCCTCAAAAATGATGAAAAACGGCGTGCTATAGTATGCCGTACGGTATGGGCTATAGCCCATGGTCAAAAATGATGAAAAACGAGGATAAAAGAAAAATTCAAAAATTCAAAAAACGATGGGCTATAACCCATGTTTTTTTTTTTTTTTTTTTTTTTTTTTAATCCTCAAAAATTATGAAAAACGGCATGGTACAGTATGCCGTACGGTATGGGCTATAGCCCATGGTCAAAAATGATGAAAAACGAGGATTAAATTTTTTTCAAAAATTCAAAAAACGATGGGCTATAACCAATGTTTTTTCATTTTTTTCAAATCCTCAAAAATGATGAAAAACGGCATGCTATAGTATGCCGTACGGTATGGTCTATAGCCCATGTTAAAAAATGATGGAAAAAGAGGTTAAACTTTTTATTCAAAAATTAAAAAAATGATGGGCTATAACCCATGTTTTTTGTATTTTTTTCAAATCCTCAAAAATGCTGAAAAACGGCGTGCTATAGTATGCCGTACGGTATGGGCTATAGCCCATGGTCAAAAATGATGAAAAACGAGGATTAAAAAAAGATAATCAAAAATTCAAAAAACGATGGGCTATAACCCATGTTTTTTTTTTTTTTCAAATCCTCAAAAATGATGAAAAACGGCGTGCTATAGTATGCTGTACGGTATGGGCTATAGCCCATGGTCAAAAATGATGAAAAACGAGGATTAAAAAAAATTCAAAAATTCAAAAAACGATGGGCTATAACCCATGTTTTTTCATTTTTTTTCATTTTTTTCAAATCCTCAAAAATGATGAAAAATGGCATGCTATAGTATGCCGTACGGTATGGTCTATAGCCCATGTTAAAAAATGATGGAAAAAGAGGTTAAACTTTTTATTCAAAAATTCAAAAAATGATGGGCTATAACCCATGTTTTTTGTATTTTTTTCAAATCCTCAAAAATGCTGAAAAACGGCGTGCTATAGTATGCCGTACGGTATGGGCTATAGCCCATGGTCAAAAATGATGAAAAACGAGGATTAAAAAAAGATAATCAAAAATTAAAATAACGATGGGCTATAACCCATGTTTTTTTTTCTTTTTCAAATCCTCAAAAATGATGAAAAACGGCGTGCTATAGTATGCCGTACGGTATGGGCTATAGCCCATGGTCAAAAATGATGAAAAACGAGGATAAAAGAAAAATTCAAAAATTCAAAAAACGATGGGCTATAACCCATGTTTTTTTTTTTTTTTTTTTTTTATCCTCAAAAATTATGAAAAACTGCATGGTACAGTATGCCGTACGGTATGGGCTATAGCCCATGGTCAAAAATTATGAAAAACGAGGATTAAAACAAATTCAAAAATTCAAAAAACGATGGGCTATAACCCATGTTTTTTTATTATTTTTTATTTTTTTCAAATCCTCAAAAATGATGAAAAACGGCATGCTATAGTATGCCGTACGTTATGGTCTATAGCCCATGTTACAAAATGATGGAAAAAGAGGTTAAACTTTTTATTCAAAAATTAAAAAAACGATGGGCTATAACCCATGTTTTTTTTTTTTTTTTTTAATCCTCAAAAATGCTGAAAAACGGCGTGCTATAGTTTGCCGTACGGTATGGGCTATAGCCCATGGTCAAAAATGATGAAAAACGAGGATAAAAGAAAAATTCAAAAATTCAAAGAACGATGGGCTATAACCCATGTTTTTTTTTGTTTTTCATTTTTTTCAAATCCTCAAAAAATTCAGAAAAACGGTGTGCTATAGTATGGCGTACGGTATGGGCTGTAGCCCATGGTCAAAAATGATGAAAAACGAGGATTAAAAAAAAATCAAAAATTCAAAAAACGATGGGCTATAACCCATGTTTTTTCATTTTTTTTTCATTTTTTTCAAATCCTCAAAAATGATGAAAAACGGCATGCTATATATAGTATGCCGTACGGTATGGTCTATAGCCCATGTTACAAAATGATGGAAAAAGAGGTTAAACTTTTTATTCAAAAATTCAAAAAACGATGGGCTATAACCCATGTTTTTTGTATTTTTTTCAAATCCTCAAAAATGCTGAAAAACGGCGTGCTATAGTATGCCGTACGGTATGGGCTATAGCCCATGGTCAAAAATGATGAAAAACGAGGATTAAAAAAAGATAATCAAAAATTCAAAAAACGATGGGCTATAACCCATGTTTTTTTTTGTTTTTAATTTTTTTCAAATCCTCAAAAATGCAGAAAAACGGCGTGCTATAGTATGGCGTACGGTATGGGCTATAGCCCATGGTCAAAAATGATGAAAAACTAAGATAATTGTTTTTCAAAATTTCAAAAAACGATGGGCTATAACCCATGTTTTTTTTTTTTTTCAAATCCTCAAAAATGATGAAAAACGGCGTGCTATAGTATGCCGTACGGTATGGGCTATAGCCAAATGATGATCAAAAATGATGAAAAACGAGGATAAAAGAAAAATTCAAAAATTCAAAAAACGATGGGCTATAACCCATGTTTTTTGTTTTTTTCTATTTTTTCAAATCCTCAAAAATGCTGAAAAACGGCGTGCTATAGTTTGCCGTACGGTATGGGCTATAGCCCATGGTCAAAAATGATGAAAAACGAGGATTAAAAAAAGATAATCAAAAATTCAAAGAACGATGGGCTATAACCCATGTTTTTTTTTGTTTTTCATTTTTTTCAAATCCTCAAAAAATTCAGAAAAACGGTGTGCTATAGTATGGCGTACGGTATGGGCTGTAGCCCATGGTCAAAAATGATGAAAAACGAGGATTAAAAAAAAATCAAAAATTCAAAAAACGATGGGCTATAACCCATGTTTTTTCATTTTTTTTTCATTTTTTTCAAATCCTCAAAAATGATGAAAAACGGCATGCTATATATAGTATGCCGTACGGTATGGTCTATAGCCCATGTTACAAAATGATGGAAAAAGAGGTTAAACTTTTTATTCAAAAATTCAAAAAACGATGGGCTATAACCCATGTTTTTTGTATTTTTTTCAAATCCTCAAAAATGCTGAAAAACGGCGTGCTATAGTATGCCGTACGGTATGGGCTATAGCCCATGGTCAAAAATGATGAAAAACGAGGATTAAAAAAAGATAATCAAAAATTCAAAAAACGATGGGCTATAACCCATGTTTTTTTTTGTTTTTAATTTTTTTCAAATCCTCAAAAATGCAGAAAAACGGCGTGCTATAGTATGGCGTACGGTATGGGCTATAGCCCATGGTCAAAAATGATGAAAAACTAAGATAATTGTTTTTCAAAATTTCAAAAAACGATGGGCTATAACCCATGTTTTTTTTTTTTTTCAAATCCTCAAAAATGATGAAAAACGGCGTGCTATAGTATGCCGTACGGTATGGGCTATAGCCAAATGATGATCAAAAATGATGAAAAACGAGGATAAAAGAAAAATTCAAAAATTCAAAAAACGATGGGCTATAACCCATGTTTTTTGTTTTTTTTCTATTTTTTTAAATCCTCAAAAATTATGAAAAACGGCGTGGTACAGTATGCCGTACGGTATGGGCTATAGCCAAATGATGATCAAAAATGATGAAAAACGAGGATAAAAGAAAAATTCAAAAATTCAAAAAACGATGGGCTATAACCCATGTTTTTTTTTTTTTTTCTATTTTTTTAAATCCTCAAAAATTATGAAAAACGGCGTGGTACAGTATGCCGTACGGTATGGGCTATAGCCCATGGTAAAAAATGATGAAAAACGAGGATTAAAAAAAATTCAAAATAAAAAAAACGATGGGCTATAACCCATGTTTTGTTTTGTTTTTCATTTTTTTCAAATCCTCAAAAATGCAGAAAAACGGCGTGCTATAGTATGGCGTACGGTATGGGCTATAGCCCATGGTCAAAAATGATGAAAAACGAGGATTAAAAAATTTTCAAAAATAAAAAAAACGATGGGCTATAACTCATGTTTTTTTGTTTTTTTTTTCATTTTTTTAAAATCCTCAAAAATGATGAAAAACGGCGTGCTATAGTATGCCGTACGGTATGGTCTATAGCCCATGTTAAAAAATTATGAAAAAAGAGGTTAAACTTTTTATTCTGTGGTGTAATTTGAATCATATAAGCATATGGTTAGTCATAGTTTCAAGCCATTTCTCCCTCCATCCCATCACAGTGCCTTAACTATTTGCATATCAATTGTCCTACAGGCAGGAAGCCTTGTGGGCCTTCTTGGGGCGTGATCTTTCATCTGATATTATCTAAAGGCCTTCCTGTTTGATAAGGACAGGAGGCTACAGTTTGTCTCCATGCATGCATTTTTATGAGTACTACAGGGACTGTCACCATTGGGGGTCTTTGATTAGCTGTTCAGGACACACACACACACACACACACACACACACACACACACACACACACACAGGGACAACAGGTTACAACCCACTGCATGAGAGAGAGGTACGGTATAAAGGTTGGAGTTGGAGAGAGGTTGGGGGACTGGGGAGTTGGAAAACGGAGGAGGCCATGCAGGAACAGGGCTTGACCTGGCCTGGAGGTATACCATGAGAAGATGACTTGAATGCTTGTAACTTGATGTAACTATGGGACATGCCTTGATTGAATAAAGAAGGACTTTGCCTGGGAAAACGGAGCTCATTTCTCGTTCTTGATAGAGTGGGGAAATAAGGTTATAATCTACAAACTCCTGGAAGAAAATAGACGACAATTCAAAAAACGATGGGCTATAACCCATGTTTTTTGGGTTTTTTTCATTTTTTTCAAATCCTCAAAAATGCAGAAAAACGGCGTGCTATAGTATGGCGTACGGTATGGGCTATAGCCCATGGTCAAAAATGATGAAAAACTAAGATAATTGTTTTTCAAAAATTCAAAAAACGATGGGCTATAACCCATGTTTTTCTTTTTTTTTTCAAATCCTCAAAAATGATGAAAAACGGCGTGCTATAGTATGCAGTACGGTATGGGCTATAGCCCATGGTCAAAAATGATGAAAAACGAGGATAAAAGAAAAATTCAAAAATTCAAAAAACGATGGGCTATAACCCATGTTTTTTTTTTTTTTTTTTTTTTTTTTTATCCTCAAAAATTATGAAAAACGGCATGGTACAGTATGCCGTACGGTATGGGCTATAGCCCATGGTCAAAAATGATGAAAAACGAGGATTAAAAAAAATTCAAAAATTCAAAAAACGATGGGCTATAACCCATGTTTTTTCTTTTTTTTTCATTTTTTTCAAATCCTCAAAAATGATGAAAAACGGCATGCTATAGTATGCCGTACGGTATGGTCTATAGCCCATGTTAAAAAATGATGGAAAAAGAGGTTAAACTTTTTATTCAAAAATTCAAAAAATGATGGGCTATAACCCATGTTTTTTGTATTTTTTTCAAATCCTCAAAAATGCTGAAAAACGGCGTGCTATAGTATGCCGTACGGTATGGGCTATAGCCCATGGTCAAAAATGATGAAAAACGAGGATTAAAAAAAGATAATCAAAAATTCAAAAAACGATGGGGTATAACCCATGTTTTTTTGTTTGTTTTTTTGTGTTTTTTAATCCTCAAAAATTATGAAAAACGGCATGGTACAGTATGCCGTACGGTATGGGCTATAGCCCATGGTCAAAAATGATGAAAAACGAGGATTAAAAAAAAATCAAAAATTCAAAAAACGATGGGCTATAACCCATGTTTTTTCTTTTTTTTTTTCTTTTTTTTCAAATCCTCAAAAATGATGAAAAACGGCATGCTATAGTATGCCGTACGGTATGGTCTATAGCCCATGTTAAAAAATTATGGAAAAAGAGGTTAAACTTTTTATTCAAAAATTCAAAAAATGATGGGCTATAACCCATGTTTTTTGTATTTTTTTCAAATCCTCAAAAATGCTGAAAAACGGCATGGTACAGTATGCCGTACGGTATGGGCTATAGCCCATGGTCAAAAATGATGAAAAACGAGGATTAAAAAAAGATAATCAAAAATTCAAAAAACGATGGGGTATAACCCATGGTTTTTTTGTTTTTTTTTTGTGTTTTTTAATCCTCAAAAATTATGAAAAACGGCATGGTACAGTATGCCGTACGGTATGGGCTATAGCCCATGGTCAAAAATGATGAAAAACGAGGATTAAAAAAAAATCAAAAATTCAAAAAACGATGGGCTATAACCCATGTTTTTTCATTTTTTTTCATTTTTTTCAAATCCTCAAAAATGATGAAAAACGGCATGCTATAGTATGCCGTACGGTATGGTCTATAGCCCATGTTAAAAAATGATGGAAAAAGAGGTTAAACTTTTTATTCAAAAATTCAAAAAATGATGGGCTATAACCCATGTTTTTTGTATCTTTTTCAAATCCTCAAAAATGCTGAAAAACGGCGTGCTATAGTATGCCGTACGGTATGGGCTATAGCCCATGGTCAAAAATGATGAAAAACGAGGATTAGAAAAAGATAATCAAAAATTCAAAAAACGATGGGCTATAACCCATGTTTTTTTTTCTTTTTCAAATCCTCAAAAATGATGAAAAACGGCGTGCTATAGTATGCCGTACGGTATGGGCTATAGCCCATGGTCAAAAATGATGAAAAACGAGGATAAAATAAAAATTCAAAAATTCAAAAAACGATGGGCTATAACCCATGTTTTTTTTTTGTTTTTTTTGTTTTTTTAATCCTCAAAAATTATGAAAAACGGCATGGTACAGTATGCCGTACGGTATGGGCTATAGCCCATGGTCAAAAATGATGAAAAACGAGGATTAAAATTTTTTCAAAAATTCAAAAAACGATGGGCTATAACCCATGTTTTTTCATTTTTTTTCATTTTTTTCAAATCCTCAAAAATGATGAGAAACGGCATGCTATAGTATGCCGTACGGTATGGTCTATAGCCCATGTTAAAAAATGATGGAAAAAGAGGTTAAACTTTTTATTCAAAAATTCAAAAAACGATGGGCTATAACCCATGTTTTTTTTGTTTTTTTTTCAAATCCTCAAAAATGATGAAAAACGGCGTGCTATAGTATGCCGTACGGTATGGTCTATAGCCCATGTTAAAAAATTATGAAAAAAGAGGTTAAACTTTTTATTCAAAAAACGATGGGCTATAACCCATGTTTTTTGTTTTTTTTCCATTTTTTTCAAATCCTCAAAAATGCTGAAAAACGGCGTGCTATAGTATGCCGTACGGTATGGGCTATAGCCCATGGTCAAAAATGATGAAAAACGAGGATAAAAGAAAAATTCAAAAATTCAAAAAACGATGGGCTATAACCATAGACTGTAAAAAAATATGGACAAAGCGTTCGCCGGGTCTAACATGGACGTAAAATGAAGCCTGTTATTCCTGCACTGTAAATCGCCATCTCTCTAGATCCGTTTGGTACCAGCTGGCCATTGGCTGGCTCCGTTTTGGACCAGCTGGCCATTGGCTGCCCAGACAACGAGGCGGGACTTCCCCCCTTCTTCTCCGTTGGTTTTTATTTTGACTCGAGTGGGAGGGGAATCCCGATCATAGACTGTAACGGTAGCCACGCCCCTCAGAACATACGCGATGGTTTTTTTTCTTTATGGTCATTTTTTTAATTAATGGGACCATAATTTTCCAAAAAGAATATTATGACATTAGAAATGAGACTTTAAACTAGTGACTGGAAGAAGAAAGTATTCATGACCATGTTTATTAAGGTAATACAGTCTAGGTGAAGTTGGGCCAAAATACATGGGCCTCTATGGAGCTATGGGGCTTTTTGGGACCAGTCCAGCGCCACAACAGGCCATTATATGAACTACCGATTTCAAATGAGGCTTCACGAAATATCTGGCTGACTGCCCCCCTGGCTATAACCCATGTTTTTTTTTTCCATTTTTTTCAAATCCTCAAAAATTATGAAAAACGGCGTGCTATAGTATGCCGTACGGTATGGTCTATAGCCCATGTTAAAAAATGATGAAAAAAGAGGTTAAACTTTTTATTCAAAAATTCAAAAAACGATGGGCTATAACCCATGTTTTGTTTGTTTTTTTCATTTTTTTCAAATCCTCAAAAATGCTGAAAAACGGCGTGCTATAGTATGCCGTACGGTATGGGCTATAGCCCATGGTCAAAAATGATGAAAAACGAGGATTAAAAAAAAAAAAAAACGATGGGCTATAACCCATCTTTTTTTTTTTTTTTTTTTTTTTAAACCTAAAAAATGATGAAAAACTGCGTGCTATAGTATGCCGTACGGTATGGTCTATAGCCCATGGTCAAAAATGATGAAAAACGAGGATAAAAAAAAGATAATCAAAAATTCAAAAAACGATGGGCTATAACCCATGTTTTGTTTTGTTTTTCATTTTTTTCAAATCCTCAAAAATGCAGAAAAACGGCGTGCTATAGTATGGCGTACGGTATGGGCTATAGCCCATGGTCAAAAATGATGAAAAACTAAGATAATTGTTTTTCAAAAATTCAAAAAACGATGGGCTATAACCCATGTTTTTTTTTTTTTTTTCAAATCCTCAAAAATGATGAAAAACGGCGTGCTATAGTATGCCGTACGGTATGGGCTATAGCCCATGGTCAAAAATGATGAAAAACGAGGATAAAAGAAAAATTCAAAAAACGATGGGATATAACCCATGTTTTTTCATTTTTTTCAAATCCTCAAAAATGATGAAAAACGGCATGCTATAGTATGCCGTACGGTATGGTCTATAGCCCATGTTAAAAAATGATGGAAAAAGAGGTTAAACTTTTTATTCAAAAATTCAAAAAATGATGGGCTATAACCCATGTTTTTTGTATTTTTTTCAAATCCTCAAAAATGCTGAAAAACGGCGTGCTATAGTATGCCGTACGGTATGGGCTATAGCCCATGGTCAAAAATGATGAAAAACGAGGATTAAAAAAAGATAATCAAAAATTCAAAAAACGATGGGCTATAACCCATGTTTTTTTTTTTTTTCAAATCCTCAAAAATGATGAAAAACGGCGTGCTATAGTATGCCGTACGGTATGGGCTATAGCCCATGGTCAAAAATGATGAAAAACAAGGATTAAATTTTTTTCAAAAATTCAAAAAACGATGGGCTATAACCCATGTTTTTTCATTTTTTTTCATTTTTTTCAAATCCTCAAAAATGATGAAAAATGGCATGCTATAGTATGCCGTACGGTATGGTCTATAGCCCATGTTAAAAAATGATGGAAAAAGAGGTTAAACCTTTTATTCAAAAATTCAAAAAATGATGGGCTATAACCCATGTTTTTTGTATTTTTTTCAAATCCTCAAAAATGATGAAAAACGGCGTGCTATAGTATGCCGTACGGTATGGGCTATAGCCCATGGTCAAAAATGATGAAAAACGAGGATTAAAAAAAGATAATCAAAAATTCAAAAAACGATGGGCTATAACCCATGTTTTGTTTTGTTTTTCATTTTTTTCAAATCCTCAAAAATGCAGAAAAACGGCGTGCTATAGTATGGCGTACGGTATGGGCTATAGCCCATGGTCAAAAATGATGAAAAACTAAGATAATTGTTTTTCAAAAATTCAAAAAACGATGGGCTATAACCCATGTTTTTCTTTTTTTTTTCAAATCCTCAAAAATGATGAAAAACGGCGTGCTATAGTATGCCGTACGGTATGGGCTATAGCCCATGGTCAAAAATGATGAAAAACGAGGATAAAAGAAAAATTCAAAAAACGATGGGCTATAACCCATGTTTTTTTTTTTTTTTTTTTTTTTTTTTAATCCTCAAAAATTATGAAAAACGGCATGGTACAGTATGCCGTACGGTATGGGCTATAGCCCATGGTCAAAAATGATGAAAAACGAGGATTAAAAAAAATTCAAAAATTCAAAAAACGATGGGCTATAACCCATGTTTTTTCATTTTTTTCAAATCCTCAAAAATGATGAAAAACGGCATGCTATAGTATGCCGTACGGTATGGTCTATAGCCCATGTTAAAAAATGATGGAAAAAGAGGTTAAACTTTTTATTCAAAAATTCAAAAAATGATGGGCTATAACCCATGTTTTTTGTATTTTTTTCAAATCCTCAAAAATGCTGAAAAACGGCGTGCTATAGTATGCCGTACGGTATGGGCTATAGCCCATGGTCAAAAATGATGAAAAACGAGGATTAAAAAAAGATAATCAAAAATTCAAAAAACGATGGGCTATAACCCATGTTTTTTTTTTTTTTTCAAATCCTCAAAAATGATGAAAAACGGCGTGCTATAGTATGCCGTACGGTATGGGCTATAGCCCATGGTCAAAAATGATGAAAAACGAGGATTAAATTTTTTTCAAAAATTCAAAAAACGATGGGCTATAACCCATGTTTTTTTATTTTTTTTCATTTTTTTCAAATCCTCAAAAATGATGAAAAATGGCATGCTATAGTATGCCGTACGGTATGGTCTATAGCCCATGTTAAAAAATGATGGAAAAAGAGGTTAAACTTTTTATTCAAAAATTCAAAAAATGATGGGCTATAACCCATGTTTTTTGTATTTTTTTCAAATCCTCAAAAATGCTGAAAAACGGCGTGCTATAGTATGCCGTACGGTATGGGCTATAGCCCATGGTCAAAAATGATGAAAAACGAGGATTAAAA
Organism: Protomyctophum parallelum; assembly: GCF_964188405.1. Taxonomy (NCBI): domain Eukaryota; kingdom Metazoa; phylum Chordata; class Actinopteri; order Myctophiformes; family Myctophidae; genus Protomyctophum; species Protomyctophum parallelum. The sequence goes on along the minus strand of NC_139698.1, from coordinate 27,916,289 downwards.
AAAGATAATCAAAAATTCAAAAAACGATGGGCTATAACCCATGTTTTTTTTTCTTTTTCAAATCCTCAAAAATGATGAAAAACGGCGTGCTATAGTATGCCGTACGGTATGGGCTATAGCCCATGGTCAAAAATGATGAAAAACGTGGATAAAAGAAAAATTCAAAAATTCAAAAAACGATGGGCTATAACCCATGTTTTTTTTTATTTTTTAATCCTCAAAAATTATGAAAAACTGCATGGTACAGTATGCCGTACGGTATGGGCTATAGCCCATGGTCAAAAATTATGAAAAACGAGGATTAAAACAAATTCAAAAATTCAAAAAACGATGGGCTATAACCCATGTTTTTTGATTTTTTTTGATTTTTTTCAAATCCTCAAAAATGATGAAAAACGGCATGCTATAGTATGCCGTACGGTATGGTCTATAGCCCATGTTACAAAATGATGGAAAAAGAGGTTAAACTTTTTATTCAAAAATTAAAAAAACGATGGGCTATAACCCATGTTTTTTTTTTTTTTTCAAATCCTCAAAAATGCTGAAAAACGGCGTGCTATAGTTTGCCGTACGGTATGGGCTATAGCCCATGGTTAAAAATGATGAAAAACGAGGATTAAAAAAAGATAATAAAAAATTCAAAGAACGATGGGCTATAACCCATGTTTTTTTTTGTTTTTCATTTTTTTCAAATCCTCAAAAAATTCAGAAAAACGGCGTGCTATAGTATGGCGTACGGTATGGGCTATAGCCCATGGTCAAAAATGATGAAAAACTAAGATAATTGTTTTTCAAAAATTCAAAAAACGATGGGCTATAACCCATGTTTTTTTTTTTTTTTTTAATCCTCAAAAATGATGAAAAACGGCGTGCTATAGTATGCCGTACGGTATGGGCTATAGCCCATGGTCAAAAATGATGAAAAACGAGGATAAAAGAAAAATTCAAAAATTCAAAAAACGATGGGCTATAACCCATGTTTTTTGTTTTTTTTTCTATTTTTTTAAATCCTCAAAAATTATGAAAAACGGCGTGGTACAGTATGCCGTACGGTATGGGCTATAGCCCATGGTCAAAAATGATGAAAAACGAGGATTAAATTTTTTTCAAAAATTCAAAAAACGATGGGCTATAACCCATGTTTTTTGTATTTTTTTCAAATCCTCAAAAATGCTGAAAAACGGCGTGCTATAGTATGCCGTACGGTATGGGCTATAGCCCATGGTCAAAAATGATGAAAAACGAGGATAAAAAAATAATAATCAAAAATTCAAAAAACGATGGGCTACCCATGTTATTTTTTTATTTTTATTTTTTTAATTTTCAAATCCTCAAAAATGATGAAAAACGGCGTGCTATAGTATGCCGTATGGTATGGTCTATAGCCCATGTTAAAAAATGATGAAAAAAGAGGTTAAACTTTTTATTCAAAAAACGATGGGCTATAACCCATGTTTGTTTTTTTTTGTTTTTTTTCAAATCCTCAAAAATGATGAAAAACGGCGTGCTATAGTATGCCGTACGATATGGGCTATAGCCCATGGTCCAAAATGATGACGTTCTCTACTGCAACATACTTAAAAGTATAGCGTGTATGTGAATGGGTGAGAGGATGAGAAAAATGTTTCTCATCCTCCGCAACACCCATGACGATGTTTTGCTAACAACATAGAAGCCTACATTCTTACACCTAGCAACCCCATTCTAGCCTACTTAGGTTCATCTTACGGTGGACATGTTTGCCTGAAAAGGAATATTTGAAATGTTTCATGGTTTTAGAAATATAGTGCTTTCAAATGTACAATGGGGCTCAATGGCAGACATTGGCACGTCAAAAATCACTTTCACCTAGAAACTCCATTCACACTTTTTATTATTCAGCTTACTGTGGAGACACATGCTGGAACTTTTTTACTTTGAAATGTTTTATAGTTTTATAGTTATTTAACTTAAACGCCCAATGCATTCTCTATGACAATAGCACAAACTTTGGCACGCTGCTAGTCCTACAAACAAAATGATGAAAAACGAGGATAAAACAAAAATTAAAAAAACGATGGGCTATAACCCCTCGTTTTTTTCATTTTTTCATTTTTTTCAAATCCTCAAAAATGATGAAAAACGACGTGCTACAGTATGCCGTACGATATGGGCTATTAGACGAGCGTCTAAAAATGGGATAAAAAAACGTCTAAAAATAGACGTCTAAAACACGTCTAAAAATAGACGTGTTTTAGACGTCTATCTTTAGACGTTTTTTAGACGTCTATTCACACTTTTTATTATTCAGCTTACTGTGGAGACACATGCTGGAACTTCTTTTAAATGTTTTGTAGTTTCTGAGTTATTTAACTTAAACGCCCAATGCATTCTCTACATACAAAATGATGAAAAACGAGGATAAAACAAAAATTCAAAAATTCAAAAAAAGATGGGCTATAACCCCTCGTTTTTTTCTTTTTTTCTTTTTTTTCAAATCCTCAAAAATGATGAAAAACGACGTGCTACAGTATGCCGTACGATATGGGCTATTAGACGAGCGTCTAAAAATGGGATAAAAAACGTCTAAAAATAGACGTCTAAAACACGTCTAAAAATAGACGTGTTTTAGACGTCTATTTTTAGACGTATATTTTTAGACGTATATTTTTAGACGTATTTTATCCCATTTTTAGACGCACGTCTAACAGCCGGCTATTGCTCAGTGGGATTGTCAGAAATGATGAAAAACGAGGATAATTTTTTTTTAATTAAAAAAACGATGGGCTATAACCCATGTTTTTTCTTTTTTTTTTTTTTTTTTTTTAATCCTCAAAAATGATGAAAAACGGCGTGCTATAGTATGCCGTACAGTATGGGCTATAGCCCATGGTCAAAAATGATGAAAAACTAGGATAAAAAAAAATAAAGAATTCAAAAAACGATGGGCTATAACCCATGTTTTTTTGTTTTTATTTTAATTTTTTTTAAATCTTTAAAAATGATGAAAAACGGCGTGCCATAGTATGCCGTACGATATGGGCTATAGCCCATGGTCCAAAATGATGACGTTCTCTACCGCAACATACTTAAAAGTATAGCGGTGTATGAGAATGGGTGTTGCGGAGGATGAGAAAAATGTTTCTCATCCTCCGCAACACCCATGACGATGTTTTGCTAACAACATAGAAGCCTACATTCTTACACCTAGCAACCCCATTCTAGCCTACTTAGGTTCATCTTACGGTGGACATGTTTGCCTGAAAAGGAATATTTGAAATGTTTCATGGTTTTAGAAATATAGTGCTTTCAAATTTACAATGGGGCTCAATGGCAGACATTGGCACGTCAAAAATCACTTTCACCTAGAAACTCCATTCACACTTTTTATTATTCAGCTTACTGTGGAGACACATGCTGGAACTTCTTTTAAATGTTTTGTAGTTTCTGAGTTATTTAACTTAAACGCCCAATGCATTCTCTATGGCAATAGCACATACACATACACATACACAATACACCTGGGAAAAACTGAATCCATTCTCTTCGGATCTAATAGTAATCTCAGCAACATTGGTCAGGCTCCTTCTTGGCCTCACCCCCCGAACCCACCTCACCCCTGCCCACTTTGACAGGCTGGGATGGCTTAGGGTCGAGTACAGCATCTTGCAATGGGTCTGGCCCACAAGATTCGATACACCACCAAGATACCCATGTACCTGTCTAAATACTTCCTTAATGTAAACGAAGTCCACACCCACAACACCAGAGGGAGTGCAACAAACCATGTACAACCCAGATTCGGCACAAACAAGGGACTAAATTATTTTCGCTCCTATGCCACCAAAATGTGGAACGCCCTACCGACAGTCATTAAGACATGTGAATCCCTTGACTCCTTCAAAACCGCTCTCAAAGGGCACCTATGGATGGCTGCAATTCGAAACTGGCCTCTGTAAAATCTGAATCCCCCCCACCGCCCCCCCCCCCCTTTCCCCTCACTGTATATGTATCTTTTCCCTTTTTGCTTCCTATATGATGAATTCCTTTTCTGTTCTTTAACTACATAGAAGTGTCTATTTGTATGTCTCTAAATGTTTTGATGAATTGAACAATGTGGACCCTGTTGTAAACAAGTGTAATGCTTAATTGGGTCGTCCACTCACAGTTAAGTCTTTGTATTGAGTTTGTACTTGAAATGTACTGTAATTCTACAAACTGTTAATAAATATTTCAATCAATCAATCAAAAACAAACTTTAGCATTCTATATGAGCTTGCAATTCGCTAATTTTGAATAGCCAAAGTATAAAATAAAACTTTGAGAACCAATAATTTTATATATAGCTCCAGTAAAATCTAAAATGACACAGCTTAACTGATTTTAATGGCTTAACCACTTAAAACCCCAGCATTATTATAGATCTACAAGCTCACAATGAGTGGCGTTGCGACTATAGACTGTAAAAAATATGGACAAAGCGTTCCCCGGGTCTAACATGGACGTAAAATGAAACCTGTTATTCCTGCACTGTAAATCGCCATCTTTCTAGATCCGTTTGGGCCAAGCTGGCCATTGGCTGGCTCCGTTTGGGCCCAGCTGGCCATTGGCTGCCCAGACAACGAGGCGGGACTTCCCCCCTTCTTCTCCGTTGGTTTTTATTTTGACTCGAGTGGGTGGGGACTCCCGATCATAGACTGTAACGGTAGCCACGCCCCTCAGAACATACGCGACTTTATGATCATTTATTTTATAAATGGGACCATAATTTTCCAAAAAGAATATTATGACATTAGAAATGAGACTTTGAACTAGTGACTGGAAGCAGAAAGTATTCATGACCATGTTTATTAAGGTAATACAGTCTAGGTGAAGTTGGGCCCAAATACATGGACTTCTATGGGGCTATGGGGTTTTTTTGGGTCCAGTGACAGCGCCACAACAGGCCATTATATGAACTTTCACGAGTTTCAGGCTTCACAAAACGACACGTTGTGAGCTTGTAGACAGACCGACAGACAGACAGACAGACAGACAGACTCACCCCGTGGGCACACTGGACGCGTCAGGAGCGTCAGAAGTAGCTGAAGTTTTCTTCTTCGTGGGGTTTTTAGACAGCTGGTTGATGGAAAAGAAGCTCCACCTCCGCGCCCGACGGACGCGGAGGAGAGCGCGTCCGTGAAGCTGTCCGTCGCGTCCGTCGGGCGCGGAGGTGGAGCTTCTTTTCCATCCACCAGCTGTCTAAAAACCCCACGAAGAAGAAAACTTCAGCTACTTCTGACGCTCCTGACGCGTCCATTGTGCCCACGGGGAAAGCCCTTGATTGTGAGTGCTTAGCAGCCTCCTCAAATCAATGTTCCACATGAGTCGTCCTCCTCGTGGTAGGCCTACTATAAAAGGCAGATTTTAACAATGCAGGGCAGACGCTTTTCCTTGGCCTCTAGGGAGTGTGCATACAAAAATCAATTGGCATTTCTTCCTCAACCTAGTGGGAACGTGCATGCACAGTTGGTCGCAATTGGACACTGCAGATTTGCGGAATTTTGTTTTAAACAGGCCAGTCGTGAAAATGTTGCTCTTTTTTTGCTCTCCCCATGTCTTCGGCCTGGTGGAGATAATAATTTAAAATTTAAATTATTATCTCCACCAGGAGGAAGACATGGGGAGAGAAAAAAAAGAGCAACATTTTCACGAATGTTTTGTGTCAGGGAGACCCCCAGAAGAGAAGATTTAAATTTTAAATCTTCTCTTCTGGGGGTCTCCCTGACACAAAACATTTCCAGGTGGGGGTTTCCATGGTCAAATAAATACAAGGCAATGGTGGATCCTTGGCACGAAATAGTTTGAGAACCAGAGAGCTGTACCTGTAGACTCTACAGGTATATAGCTCTCTGGTTCTGTCTCTCCATCTGTCTCTCTACAGTGTAGAGAGACAGATGGACAAGAGATCGAGGACAGCTGCTGCTCTACCTCAGGCAGTGTGGTGTTTGGACGCTGGGTGGAGGGCAGGACAGGAACAGGAGCGGGTGGCGTGGAGTGTGGACCACTGGAGGGCACTGCCCCCATCGGTGGGTGCACTCCAGAGTAGACACTGCAGCCATTCAGCTGGCCTCAGCGCTCTGGGTATAAAGTTAGGATTGTTTGTCAGCGGCCTGCAATGCCAGGAATGCTCCTCACTGCATGGCTTCCCTCCTCTTAGGATGAGAGTGTGTGTGTGTGCGTGCGTGCGTATCTCTCTCTCTCTCTCTCTCTCTCTCTCTCTCTCTCTCTCTCTCTCTCTCTCTCTCTCCCCCCCCCCCCCCCCCACTTGACTGATCACTTTACCCTCCCAGCAGTGGAAAAAGTTAAGTATAAGTATCACAATATAAAAATACTCTAGCAACAATATTGGCATAAACATTTACATTTACATGAAGTACCATTCAAAATAGTTGACTTACTGTACAACGCATTGCGATGCATTGGTGTTGTATTAATCTAAAAAGTAAGTAGAAAGTAAAGCTGTCAAATAATTTGGAGTAAAAAGTATAGTTGTCTCTAGTTTTATACTTTATTCTGGTGGAATAAAGTATAAAATAATAAAATGTGCTTAAGTACCCGAGTAAATATACTTAGTTACTGTACACCCCTGCTCCACAGAAGTGGGGCAGGATCGCAGGGAGAACCCCCCCCCCCCCTTTCTATCTCTCTGAAGTGAAATAACAGATTATATTTCTCCCCTGTGAGCTATTTTGGTCCCCCCCCCCCCACACTCCCCCGGAACCCCCACCCACCCGCCCTTTCCCAATCTCTCCCCACCCTCCTTCCTTGCAGCACCCAATAGAAGGGGCTCTGTGTGTTTGTCGATAGCGTGCACTGGCATTTTCCAGCACGCTCCGTCAGCTCTCATGACATCACCCCTCTTCCATGCACCCATGCTGAAACACAGACAGATTAGATAGATAACATGGTGCTGCTTTAAGTGGTTAATTCTGGAAGTCTTAACACGTGGGAAGGGTTTCTTTTTTTGGGGGGGACGACGACAGAGAAGTGTGATGGAAAGGAAGAGTCTTGACAGTTTTGGCGCTGACAATAATAGGCTATGGCTCCCTGCAGCTGTACGCTGGCACAGATGAACCCACAGATTCAGATTCCCTTCCAGACACACTGCTGCTCACCAGAACAGACCAGTCGCTGTCGGGAAGAAACCTCTCATCTACATCTTTGTCTTTTATTCTTTTTGATTTGTGAATTCACGCCCTACTTGCATCATCACACTAACTAAAGCACTAAAAGTAGGCCCGCTATAGCAGACCCACAAGCTCGAAACGGTTCAAGCTTGTGGATCTGCTACTTCTGACGTTTTAGAATTGTGAAATCAGCTTCTGTGAATTCTGTCACAGTTTTGAAGACGGAGTTTTCAGACATATGGTAGGTTTCCACCCGACAGATATATTATACCATGTTTTGTTGTTTCACAGATGGTGCAGATAAATCATACTGTTACCAAGTGGCATTGTATATCAGCTGTTTATCAGTGGAACAAAAACCAGGAGGCAGGCTTGCAGGTGAAAAATAAAGGTTTTTAATGTGTTTCAGGCCTGGATAACATAAATGAAAAACTGGACAACTTACTGTAGGAAAAGGCAACTCAAACATAACTTACAGTAAACAGCGAGGCAAAGGTGTCAACCTCTCCCCAATCCCCATGGCATTGGCAGCCTACTCTCAATTGAACCATTTCCCCTCTATATAGACTACTGACTCCACCCCTGGCTAAGTAATCAGCAAATCACAATGTACTAGCAATCCACCCATCAATCAGCTCTTCAGGCATCACACCCCACTACACAGGCTTCAATCAAGGAAGCTTCCCAATAACAGCATCTGCATAGATAAACACAAGTATTGTCACAGCAGAATGTGCACCTTCTGTGGGACTGAGAATCAAAAAGTATGATCATAGGGCATTAATGTATACAAGAAAGGTAAAATATGGGGATAAGAGAGGTTTCTGCCTGACTGCAATGATATTCTCACTCTCAAGTCGTACTATAGTGACGAGCTGGGGCACAATGTGACCATGTAGGATCTGTTGTGATGCCATGGGATCCCTGCCTGTCACATTGCCTTCTTCCACATCCTCTAAGACAGTAGTTTTCAAACCTTTTCAAGTCAAGGAACCCCAAATTGATACGTATTTGGCCCCTCTTCTGAAAATGTATTGTATTGCCTTCCTGGCCTGTGCGTGCTTTTTACTTCATTCGTTTATTTAGTCGGGACAGTGTATATTGATGAACATTACATTAAAAATGCAGTGTAAATATACCAGATTTAGCAAAACATGCTAATTTCCATCTGCAGTCCTCAGTGCGTGTGTGTGACCCCAATGCAACCCCAATCCGTTGACTGCTCAGTGTGAATTGCCCAGCTGCAGGGGTCAATGGGTCATGCTTATGAGTCATAATCAGACAGACAGACATACACACAAAGTCTCTTAAGGAGGCGGTGGCACCGCTCAAAAATAGGCTAATAGCAGATGTACAAGCTTGTAGATCTGCTATTTTTGAATAGCCAACATATACATGGATAAAGTGGTTAAAATGATTGTGATACTACTACGACACTACGTTAACTTGGACGCCCTGGAACACCTCCCCCAAGGACACCCCTGGGGGTCCCCAGACACTGCAGCTTGCGGACCACTGCTCTAAGAAACATTTAGCCTAAAACAGAAGCAGATTCGAGCCCTGAAACAATGTGAGGCATCTCCCTCCGAGCGAGTAGGCGGGGCTGAGCGATGTGAAGTCCGCTTCTGCCCATCCAGCACCTTTCGAGTTGCATAATATAGGCAGAGTAATGGTAAATCATCAGTCCTCGTCAACGTGAGACGTCGGGACACGGGACCGCTCCCGTCACGTAAAACGGGTGCCGCATGGTCATGCTGACCTACTACCTAGCCTTGACGACCATGCAGTCTTATGCAAAGGTTAAAATGTCATTTAGATAGCATGATATTTAGACAGATTCTGGGTTTGGTTGATGATCTGGCATCTTAGTTTGTCTATAGTGTGTATGTAGATGTATTCATAGATGTATCTATAGGTTATAAATTTATATTATACTGTTTACATTGATGCTAGGTTCTTGGGTTACCATTAGTAATAAGGCACAACACTGTCTCCATGCATTTGATGTATGTGTTTTATCTTGCTTGCTGTAAATTGCTCTGGATGAAGAGCTTCTGCTAAATGCCAAATTGTAAATTGTTACTCCTGTCCCAACTTGTCACCCGTTGGGCGCACCCTGATCATATAAAATAAAATCCACTAAACTGTGTGATCAAGAACTTCTCTGAGCTACACTGTGGATGATCACACTCTGCTTCTTGGGCCCATCATGCAGTCCTAGCCTAGACTCTCGTAGATGTATTTATCGATTCTGACATCCTCACTCTACGAGAGTCTAAACGTTCTGGCCCCATGGCGTGTCGTATGAAACCCCCCTGCCTCAAAGTAACTCTTAACTTGTACAAAGGCAAAATCTAAGGTGCTTTCAATAAAAAAAGGGTTTTGATCCACTCTGTCTCGGAATCTGGCATCCATCTTGGATCATCTCCTTGTCTCCCCTAATGACTGCAACTGGCTGTGCAACCCTGACCGCTAGGGGCGCTGTTGCACATCGAGGAGAGATCCAAGATGGATGCCAGATTTTGAGACAGACTGGATCAAAACACTTTTTTATTGAAAACTACAGATCTACAGGTTATAACTTGCTTTCCGCAGACAAACCAGACAAGTGGGGCAGCAGAGTAAGAACCTAAGGTTTTGCATTTGTACAAGTTAAGAGTTACTTTGAGGCAGGGGGGTTTCACACGGCAGGCCAGAACACTTAACACATCAAATGCGCAAGACGTATCCATACGCTTTTTATATCTCGATCACGGTATGCGCAAGACGTATCTATACGTTTTATGGGTTTTTAAATGATTACTGTACTTCATATTTATACGCGCCCGGACAACATATGAAGTAACACCGATCGGCTCTACAAAGATCCGGTATGTGATCCGGGAGTTAAAAGCCCCCCCCTCCTGAAAAGAGGTCTGCTCTATGCGGGCAGGGCCGCATCCATTACGACGTAATGGAGGCGGCCTGCACGGCATAGACCAACGCAGATGTCAGGGGATCTAAAATGGACGTACCCATGCTCTAGTGTGTGAATACACTCGATTCCCCCTCCCCTCCTGTTTCTACATGGTTTCTCCCGAGGAAGCTTTGTGGGGGGAGTCTTCTCATCACGGATCGCTTTGGCAGTTTGAGTTCCCCCCCCAGGCCCCACTGCGCCTTGCGATCGCCTTGCACCTCTCTCATTCTCGGAAAAAGATATAACACAGCCATGTCGATTTGCCCTCTGCCCGTATATAAACCAAGAATAATCTGCAACGATCGGCATTTCATAACGTTTTCAACACACACACGGAGTCATGGACAGATACGCGAAACGAATGACATTATCGAGGGACCGCCATGATCAACTAACTGGCCGCTTTACATGTCTTTTGTTGGACATCGCCATCGCGTCTTCACCAGCCAATGCAGCCATCGCTATCCGTTGTGTGATTGTAGCCTTTTTATTCATTATAATTTCAGTGATAAGACTGCAATAAAGGCGTCTGGGACGTCATCGACCCGTGTGTAATGTATAACGAATACACAGTGGACAGATACGCGAAACGAATGACATTATCGAGGGACCGCCATGATCAACTAACTGGCTGCTTTACGTCTGGGACGTCATCCACCCGTTTGTAATGTATAACGAATACACATGTCTCATCCTAAACTGCGGAAGCCATCGAGTTGTCAGTCATTTTTTCTATATCACAGCCGGGCTTAGCGTCTCTCTCGATACCGTGGATGTAGCCTCGGTCCCAGGCAGGCTTACTTATCTGCCGTGGATGAAGCTCTTTTCCATCGCTGATCGCTCCTATACGTGCTTCTTTGCCCAAACATGTTCAGACATGTCAACCACTAAACTCACCGATCCAGTAACGCGTCTCACCGTTATACTATCGTTCTGAAACGATCGGTGGAAGGTAGCCTAATCATAAATAAATTATTATCATATACATACTACACACTGAATGAAAGCCCTAAATGTCTACTTTTAGGAGGAAAACAAATACATATTGATCCCATGTACAGTTTGTCAGTAGGCTATTGAATGCAGTTGTTCACAACAATTATTCACAAAATAAGGCCTATAGCGACATGTACATACTATATACCGTATGAAACAGAAGACTCTCTGCTTTCATAAGAAAAAAACGAATACTGTAATAATAATAAAAATCACACCCCTGTGAAGTGAGCAGTGCAATGTTGTGAAGTGAGCAGTGCAACATTGCACTGCTCACTTCACAGGAGTGTGATTTTTTATTATTATTACAGTATTAGTTTTTTTCTTATGAAAGCAGAGAGTCTTCTGTTTCATACGGTATATAGTATGTACATGTCGCTATAGGCCTTATTTTGTTAATATTTAGTTGTTCAGGTCCATGCCTTGTCTAAAATTCTCTTTTTCAGAGAGAACTTCAGAGAAGGCATGGACCTTTCATAAGAAAAAAACTAATACTGTAATAATAATTAAAATCACACCCCTGTGAAGTGAGCAGTGCAATGTTGTGCAACATTGCACCAAAACAAAAGGCTTGATTAAAAACAGGTTCTATCTGAGAGGTCCAATTTGGTCTGGATTTGGGGTCTGTAATAGTTTGGCTATAGGTTAGGCCTCGGAGCCGCCGTGTGCAGCAGAGCGTTTGGAGGGCAGGCGGTGCGCAGCAGCATGCAGCGAGGGACAGACAGACTCCCATGGATAATTATAATGGCTGCCTTTTGGCTAAATAAAATGAAGCTAATGGTACAGGTACTAAACCAGGTTAGTGTAGATATGTGTTGTGGCAAGAAACCGGTGAATAGCTGTCATTACTGGGTTTCTGGGCTGTCATCAATCTATGCCCACACACACGCACGGTTGCACGCATGCACACACACACACACACGCACACATGCACGCACACACACGCACGCGCACACACACAGTGGCACAGTGCCACACACATTTGTATTATTATACTTCTGAGGACACATCAACATTTTTTGAAGGCAATTTAGTCAAATGCATATTTCAATGTTTTGACCTTTTTATCACCGAAACAAATGATGTAACCTCTAAGTGCCTGATCCTAACCCTGACCAACCCGAAACCTTTTTCCAATTGTAAATCTTTTTTTTTTAAGATATTTTTTTGCCGCTTACGCCTTTTATTGATTTTTTTTTAAGGGATAGAAAGTAGGCTGACAGGAAACAGGAGAGAGATGGGGGGATGACATGCGGTAAAGGCTGTGTCGGGTCCGGGAGTCGAACCCGCGGCACACGGCGACTGGATCACCAGTCCAGTGCCCAGACCGTTACGCTACGGCCTGGGCCCAATTGTAAATCTAACTAAAATAAAAAAATCTAAAATCTATTTGAACCATAATACAAAGATTTCTCTCGTGAGTGATGGCCAGGGCGAAAGTTGTCCTCTAAAGTTGCACGCACGCACACACACACACACACACACACACACACACACACACACCAGATCTCAGCCCACACACGCGCACTTGCACGGTGAATGACAACACCTGAAATGAAATGTCTCAGAACAGCGTTTACAGTGTGTGAAGGGGCTGGTGGGAAATTAAATGTTATGGCTGCCTGTCTACTTGGGCGTGGTCATATCTTTATGTACGTCAATGGAATTAAATCTCATTCACTTCATTATAATCGTCTCTGTCGGGTGGAAAAAACTGTGTGCCAAAACTGTTGTACTTTTCGGGAAATTCAAAACCAGTAAAAGTAGCAGATCGACAAGCTCGATATGTATCGATCGATTCACGCCACGTTTCGAGCTTGTGGATCTGCTTCTTTTGATGTTTTTGTGATGCTGTACTATGATCAATATATAATGATTAATTTATGAAAAAACACAAAAGGTTGAAATACGGAGATAAGAGGTTTCAGATGATATACAGTATGGAGCAGAAATGGGAGACAGGGTTCATGTATTTGTTAAAAGCCTTAAAGCGCTGTTGGGGGTCTCCTCATCTTTCAGCAAACAGAAATTACATTTTCACGTGGGACACCAATTTCATCCAATCAGAAGGCAGAACCTATCATGTGAGCTTAACCCATTTTGGGCGGGAACCCCTTTTGGTGTTAGCATTATGTTATGCTTTAGCTATTGAAAATAGCTAAAGCTCGTGGCGCGCTACGAGCTTGTAGGTCTGCTATTTTTGAAAAATCAAAGAACGACTGCTTTTTCAGAAAACTGTCAGGATGTATAAAGACATTTTTAGAATCTGATCTCAGGTCAAAATGGGTGTTCCAGTTCCAATTGTATCCCTTCCAGTTTCACTCGTTTATGCATGTATCCTGCATGAGCTCTCTCTCCTGGTTGGATTGGAAATCGTATGCTGACCCCAAAACGTAGGCCTATATCTTTATGTTTCCTCAAGAGCTGCAGAAATGGGGAGACACAACAACAACAACAACAAATTTAAATTGACAACATTCTGTACTACGTTTTGTTCCAACCAATTTAGACAAATATTTCCAAAGTACTCTCCATCTACATCATATTATGATCTCTAATACAGATTTGTATTTTTATTACAACCTGACAAGGGTATTAAAAGACTTTCCAGTGTTTTTTGAAGCTTTTTATTCCTATAACCTTTGATTGAAAAACCTTGTAAGGGCTTAGAAGATGGAAGGTGCACGTCTCCTGTGTTTTGCAGTGCGGTCCTTTGTCAAATGTAATATTGCTGCTGTCAGGCAGAAACCTCCTATCTCCATATTCTAAAGTTTTGTCTTTTTGTTTCTCGTAAATTCACGCCCTAGGCCTACTTTTTTATTTTGATGAATTGAACATGGTGGACCCTCTTGTAAACAAGTGTAATGCTTAATTGGGTCGTCCACTCACAGTCTTTGTATTGAGTTTGTGCTTGAAATGTACTGTAATTCTGCAAACTGTTAATAAATATTTCAATCAATCAATCAAAACTTGATCATCCTATCGTGACACAAAAGTAGCAACAGTAGCAGATCCGCAAGCTCAAAACGTGCCGTGAAATGATTGCGTTTTGAGCTCGTAGATCTACTACTTTGGCTGTTTTTGAACTTGAATCCTGAAAAGTCACAGTTTTCGACATCTGACGTTTCCACCCGACAGAGACGATATAATGTAACTGTCCTGAGGAGAAGCCAGTTGCTCCAGGAAGCTGCCACTACTCGTGAGATTTAGTAGGCTATGGGTATACAACCTTTGTCTGTACACGGCTTTCCCAAGAAATGGGAAAGCGCATCCTTTTTTCCACTTTCATGACGCTCTGACAAAACCTTGAGATCCGCCTGTTAAATTGATGTACAGTATAACAACACACGCAATGCATGAACAGAACAGAACGTGGGACTTGGTGCCAAGACAAGCACGGTCAGAAGCAGTGACAGATCGTCCAGAATGTTATCCTGGAAGGAAAACGTGTATCAGGATGATCTATGAACATTTTCCCAGTGTGTTTACTTCTAAACCATCGTACATACACCCCAAAATAATCAGGCGCTCCGTTAGACTTTACTGCTCTCCAGACAGTTCAGCCTTCAGCCCAAGGGACAAACCGTGTCTTTAGTGTATAAAAAAATAATACGGCAAGAGCAGTCTAACAGTAGAATGGATTATAGTTCTTAGCATAAAGGTAATAGTCATGCTCTCTAGGTGCATTCGAGCTGTTCTGGATTAATTTTTTTTTGCAGTGTGTGGCGGTGGGTAGAGGAAATCCGAATAGAGAGATCACTGTATGTGGGGTTGCCGTTTGGGCAGCAGAGCTGTCATCACCGTCCCTAAAATAATGACATGGCAATGGAACTAAATTTACATGGCCGGTAGTTATGAGCCTGAACATGTGGCTTTACTGCACAGTGTGTGCCACTCTTGGCACAGCCTTCAAAGGATGAACCTGAAGCACTTTGAAAGACTGCAAGTTCATATGTACGTACAAGTTGTCATCCAGAAAAGAAGAGAATAGGAGAAAAGAAAGTTATATTATTCACATTAGTGACAACTAGAATATGCTTTCATGAGGTAATATTATTACCTCATAAAAGCCTCCCCACAAATGATGACACCCACATCCAATCTTTGACCATCTTACGAATGCGTGAGCATACATGAAAAATAAATCTACACTTTAAACATGCAGTGGGTGAGGGACTGACGGGGAAGGGGGACGGGGGCGATGAATGATGTGCGGGAGTGATTGTCGATAGATACACTCAAAATAATAATGGGGACAAACAGCATGAACAGTGGTTCTGTGGCTCATGTGCTAAAAGGAGAGAAAAAAAAACTAAACAACCTAAATTCCTAGAAAGCGAGACGCTATCGTGAGAAGCTATATGCAACGCATTGGTTCCTATCGTAAAGGTGCTAAAGGTGTATCTGACCTTTGTCAGATGGTGGTGATATCTAGAAACATTAGAGAGGTGCCTAAACTAAGCTGACGAACCAGAGGAACCTCTAAAGAGCCATTCAGGTGCTAAGATCATATCAATACTTACAGTAACAGTCCAACTGAAAACTGAGTAAGAGCCGGAAATTTAATTTAGAAGATGTCACACTAAACAATTATGAGACCATTAAAGCAGCACTATGTAACTTTTTAACAAATATATAACGTAGCAAATTACAGGGGGGAGTTTCCCCGGCCGGATGTAGCACGTGGAAGGAACCAGTTCCTTTCCCCTCCATCAGGCGCCCTGGCTGGCCAGGGGGAGGTAGTTTAGACTAGAGCATGTTTTTTGTGAGGGTTTCTACCCTAGGGGACACGGGGAGAACATACAAACTCCACACAGAAAGGCCCTTTCGCCAACCCCGCCTCGGGTATGGGCACTGATGGCGTGGAAGAGAGAGCACGCCCCCAGCACCCTCAGCGTCCCCAGCAGGAATCGAACCCAGGATCTTCTAGCTGCGAGGCGACAGCACTACCGACTGTGCCACGGTGCCCCCACCTACAGAATCTGACCTTTGTCAGATGGTGGTGATATCTAGAAACATTAGAGAGGTGCCTAAACTAAGCTGACGAAACAGGGGAACCTCTAAGAGCCATTCAGGTGCTAAGATCATGTCAATACATAACAGTCCAACTGAAAACTGAAGGGTAAGAGCCGAAAATGTCATTTAGAAGATGTCACAAGAACCAAACAATCATGACACCAGGCATTAAAGCAGCACTATGTAACTTTTTAACAAATATATACCGTAGCAAATTATGTCCCACAAAATTATAAAGTTACATGTTTAAGCAATAACAATTATCCTTTCATAATGTATAGACTCAGGGGGTCCCTGCTATATAGCTTGACAATATTACTATGTATAGGAGAGACAATGACTTTCATCCTGGCATTTGCCAAGGCACCAATAAGGCAGAACTGCTGGTCAAACCGAAGACTGGCCAATCACAATGTTTCCTCCTCACAAGACATGCTTGCAGACTCTTGGGTAATAAAGTCAAACACGTGGGCTGTCATGCTATTTGTGTCCAAAGTAACCACTGATACCTCAAACTAAGTAGTGCTGCTTTAAGTGTCTTTAGGAAGTAAAAAAAAATAGTTCCTACACTTCTTTGAATGCAGTTATTGTGCTGTGGGATAGTGTCACAGTGTTAGCACTGCAGTATAGTGTGTGCGTGTGCGTGTGTGTGTGCGTGTGCATGTGCGTATACGTGTGTGTGGTGTTTTACAAACCCATGCCCAGGGGCCCACTGTCTCGTAAACTACCTATAGGCTTAACAGGTTCTTTGTACAGTGGCGGTGCTGTATAGCACAGATTCCATCCCAATGAACAGCTGAAGAAGAATCAGTGTTTTTGTGTGAGAGAGGGAGTGATACAGAAACCACAAGAGAGTTAATTCAGTTCAGAGAGGGCTAACTATAGTAACCTGTCTCTGTCTTTACTTTGTCCTACCTTGGTGTCACTGCAGTCAAACAGCAGGATGGATTATAAATTCTTAGCATAACGGTAATAGTCATGCTCTGACTGTAATGGACTGTAATGGATTATTTGCAGTGTGCGGCGGTGGGTAGAGGAAATCCGAATAGAGACAGCACTGGATGTGGGGTTGTCATTTGGGCAGCAGAGCTCTGTCATCACCATCCCTAAAATAATGACATGGCATCAACAAGCTCTGTGAGCTTGTTGTCGATATGTCTATTAGCACAAAATAAGGCATTATGCTCTCATCAGCAGACCGGTACTTCAAAGAGAAATGGGAATTAAAGAAAGAAAGAGGTGCATACTCTCAAACATACAGTAGCATATTCTTGCAATTCCACAAATGTATCCTGTATCCTATAGGTGTTTTCTCTCCTTGTTTGTGTTTTGGGATCCCGAGCTGAAAATGCATTTTCCGTTTACTTCCGAACTGGAGAGACGGGGAGACCACTGTCATGTCAACTGAACACTGATTAGCAGAGATTATGGGAATGTAGAGCGACTTATTTTAACATACAATAAATATCACTTGCAGCAGAAGGCGGCGAAAACACTGGAGCAGCTCGGAGAGTTTAAGTATTTTATTCAGGTACAAAAAACAATGAGTCATTATTATTTATACTAACATGCATCTGAATAAAACAGCTTGAACTGTCCGAGCTGCTCCACCGTCTCCTTCTTCTGCAAAGTATTGTCCCTGTTCCTGTTGTTCTAAAATCACTTACAGCACCTTTAGACATGGCATGACAGGGTGTGCAGCGCGCTCGTGCCTGACTCGTAACAAAACGAATCATGCACATTGTCCCCAGTAATGTGATGTGCTCGGTCGTCGTTTAAGCAGCGAGGCCCTATGTCAGGCAGTAAGCTGAGAAAAAAAAAAAAAAAAAACATTTTGGTCATATGGCACATGATGGCAGTAACACAGAAATGTATATTTTTTATATTGACACGAAACAACGTGGTTGTCATTTCAGGCAAATAGGGATTGCGTTTCCACCGGCAACATGGGTGGGAGAACAGGCCAGCCTTTGTTGGAAGCTTTAGTATCAGAGCAGAGAGAGAGGCCATTGTGCTTTTAGAAAACTCTCCTTATGGTTCATGTCCTCAAGATTGTAATGGATCCTCAGACCCAGTTTAACCAATGAAGCTCACTTCGGCCGACACTCTATATGCATTTCCATGGGTTCCCCGCTCAGTCGTTCAGTCTCAATCCTTTTCATGTCAAGGAGTCTCCCTCAAATTATTATGGATTAATCCCAGCACCCCATCTGAAAATATAGTGTGCCAGGGCTTCCCTCATACATACATAATATAACATTTGTTATATATATGGCCCGGGTGGGGGAATAGCCAATGTAAAAGCTTGTAGGGAGGGGAGGGAGCTTGTTTGGTCCGACATACCATTGGTCCGAACGACAACCTACCTCAAACCCTCACCCTAACCCTAACCTCCCACGGGGCAGCACATCTAAACCTAACCCTAACCCTCTCCCGACCCTTAACGCACCTCGGACCAACCAATCAATGATATGCCTCCCCATTAGTCCAACATCCTGTTAGTCTGATTACGTGGCCGGTTAAGACTCACCCTGTGGCTTCTGCGTACGTTAGGGATAGGGACAGGGTTAGTAATAGGTCAGACTAATGAATGACCGGAACAATGAGACATTACCTTAGGCCTGCTATTTTCAAATAGCCAAAGTATAATATGGTTATATTTGTTCAACTGATTCGGATGCTTTTTTTATATGAACTAATATTGCCGGGGGACTGAGCTGTGTTTAGTCTGCCACCAGTAAACCAAGTAGCAGATCAAAGGCAAACCGCTCTTAAAGCCACACTGTGTGATCCTGTTAGTGTTAGTCCAGCTCTGAGACTAGGTTTAATCGGTTAAACTAACAAACATGGATTATTTAGTCTTTCTAGGTAGAGGTTGGTTTCAATACAAAGCAGCTCACAGGGTCCCTTAAGTCAATCCACCCTCCAATAGATGCAGCTGTACCACTGTCTGGTCACGGACAAATATAACGTCGCGACTCGTGCCACAATTTTTGTATTTTTCCAGTTTTTCATGCAGGTGACAGTACTTCATTAGACACCCTGGAGTAGTTTTTATGTGCAATGTTGTATTAACTTTGTATTTAGGGTTTCTTCCTGGAGGCTGAACCCTTGACAGTCAAACGGGCCAATGAAATAAACAGTAATATAGTGACAACACACTATCAGCCCCTCCCATAACCCCTCCCCCTTTATCATACAACTACAGCTGTGGGTGCGGCTTCAGTTCAGGTGGATCACCACCCATCACCACCCACCAGGCAAACCAGGCATACTTAATGAACTGATGGGCGTGCCCACATAAAAACAACATTTTAACAAATACTGTACACTTTTTTGAAAAGATTATACCTCCTTATATAACAATAAGACCTGATGATCATGTTTGCTTCTCTTAAATTAGCCTGTGGCTTTTATTGAGAAAATTCGGTTTGAGTGGAAAGGAAGTTCCGGAAGATTGATGACTACAAAACAATACTACAACATGACGTAGCGATATCATCCGCTCCCGACCGGATTATAAACCCGAAAAGGAATGCTGCCCAGGCTAAAAATGTCTGAGCCCAGATACAGCAACGTGCAGCTATCCAATCGCAGTGCGGTAGGCGGGAAGTGAGGAATAGAATTTCCGAGAAGCCAAAATTTCTAAAATAGATTAAAAAATACTTAACGGCAATGTCGATTAACGCCAATTCACACACGTCTCCGCGGTCTTCTACTGCTACTTTTTATTTGATGTTACATTTGTCCCAGATTGTCTGTGACCAGCTGCGTCTATTGGGGAGTGGATTAACTTTCAAGGGACCCTACGGTACCGCCGTCGAAATTGTAGGATTTGAGGCATTGCATTCTGTTCGACTCGCTTCCACAAATACACAATACAATACACAATACAAGCTCACAACCACTGGCAGAACAAGTCAATACCGGGTCGAGGGGACAGAGAGCATGAACCCCACCCACCGACCCACCCACTATACGACACGATTCATTATGGTACGATATAATAACCCATCAAAGCTTGACATTACATGGCTTTAAAACAAACACTGCAGGTCTTACAAGCCTCGGCTACTGCAGTTTTCTCTCACACAAATTCAAACCATTTGAGAGTTCAGAGTTCAGCACCACAGTGCACGGTGGACCCTAGCTCTGGTCCATAGCCTTCTACTGCTTCTACGATTCTGCCCTGCAGTATAAGGCTATGGGACTTTCGGTTTTAAATCTCAAATCGAAATCAGACCAGCCTCTCCTCTTTAGCGTAAATAAAGATTACGTTTTTGCTACTCACCAAAACAAAGGCGTGTTGTGTCATTAGAAAGCCTACTTTCCTTAGTGGACGCACTCTGAGCCCCCCACCACACGTATAAACGGTACTTTTTGGCCAGAAAGGGATTTTCTTTCACCGGAGGAAAAATATTATATACGTGTATGAGGCAGTTGTCTGGGCAATATCGGTAGAGGGCGCATTGGAGTATTTTTTTTCCGGTGGAAACAAAATCCCTTTCTGGCCAAAAAGTACCGTTTATACGTGAGAAAGAAAGATTATTATTATTATTATTATTAATTGTATTTATTTATTTTCAAAAAAGTGTACAGAAAGTGTTAAAATTATGTTTTTATGTGGCTAGACCCATCATTTCATTGAGTATGCCTGGATTGCCTGGTGGGTGGTGATGGCGGTGATCAGCCTGAACTGAAGCTGCACCCACAGCTGTTGTTGTATGATAAAGGGAGAGGGGTGATACTCATATCACAATATCATCATATCACTGTCATATATCACTGTCATTTTGATTGGGACTTTTGACCTGAAACCAAAGATACACAGGGAAGAGAAGACATTTTAATATTTAACCACACCTGGGGGTCTATTAGAGTAATGTTAACTCCATAGACACATACAAAAAAGAAAAAGTATATATATTTTTTTTAATTATGGCATTTATTTGGCCAGATTAGATTAGATTAGATTTTTTGGTCAAAATATTTACCAAATGGACCCGTTTTACAGGTCCATTTGTTACAGGTCCATTGTTACATTAACAATCTCTGGGTTGCAAATGAAAAATTGACACTCAGGATTGGGGCTGTGTATTGTTCATTTTACAGGGAAGTATAGAGTCTTCAGAATATAGACTATTCAGAGGTCAACAAAATAAGACAATAAAAAAACTGGGGTTTTGTCTTTTTTTAATCTCAACAAAAGGAAAAATGAATGCCTCTGTTCCTGAAAAGAGATTTGCGGTAATCTAGGAAACAACATGTCTTATTAAAAAAAAGCACACATTACACATGTGTTTATAACATTTCATGGTTGGTTTTTAGGCACTTGGAATCATGACAACATTCCCTTCTGAACAACAAAATACGTCTTTGGTCCTGTGTGTGTAATTTAAAAAAATAGTCTGGCCGCAGTAAGAAAATTCCTCAAAAATGTGTTTTTCCTCTGAATTTGACAAGTATAAAGCTTCATACGTCGTTTTTCTTTTACTTAAATACAAAAAAGAGAGAAGAAAAAAAGATTCTTGCTACATCTGAGAAAGGACCAGCTGTCTTGTTTAGCAAGAGAGAGGAGAAAATAAAAAAATAAACATTGGCTCAAATCACATATACAGCAGTATAGGATTGTTTCAGTCAAGTCACATTTGGCAAAAAAAGGATGCAGTTCTCTTCTTTTTTCGGTGTATTTTCAGCTGCTTTTCGTTTTAATAGCTAAAGAGCAGTGCCACCGTTTGGCCAGATCCTCCTCTCATCACTTATAAGAAAGAGAGAGAGAGAGAGACACGGGGAGAGAGAGACAGACAGACAGACAGGCAGACAGACAGATCCGCCTCTTGCCCCCCCACCCCCGGTGCCGCGCACAACAACGCATGCTAGGCGAGAGTTCAGTTGCAGGGCAGCCAAGTCTGGTACGTGTTACCGCACGCGCGCACCAGCGGCGGCTGCACGTGCGCTATGTAATAGTTGCTGAAGTTGATGTCCTGCACGTAGGGCGCCGGCTGGTAGTAGCACGTGACGTTGGTCACGGTGGGGATGGCGTTCTGCTCGGCCAGCGCCCGGAGCGCCAGCATGGAGATGAGGCTGAGAGTTTGGCGCCGCTCGTGGCCCATGAGGCACACGGTGCTCTCGTTCACCACGCGGTGCAGCGTCATCAGGCACTCGTATCGCTTGTGCTCCATGCCGGCGAAGTGGTTCTGCAGGTACGCCTCCAGCTTGCGCCGCTGCTCGCAGATGTCGGGGAAGTCGATGAAGAACCGCGAGCACATGTAGCGCTGCAGCCGCTTCATCTCGGCCTCGCACAGCGGCCGGAACCCCCGCACCAGCAGGTGGCAGTACTTGAGCAAGCCGCCGCCGCGGATCTCCTCCGGGCTGCGCGTGGCGATGGTCCGCCGGCACAGGTGGCCCACGGCCTCCTGGAAGTCGCCGTACACGCTCTCCCCGAGCACGGTGGGGTGGAAGCTCTCCGACATGGGTGTCTCGGAGCAGCGGTCGAACAGCAGCAGCGAGTCCAGGCAAATCTGGAAGGAGTCCACGCTGAACTCAAACTGCCGCCGCAGCGAGTCCACGAACTTGAGCTCCACGTTCTTGCCCGTGTTGTTGGACAGCGAGATGAGGCTCCAGCGGTCCGTGTCGTTGCACACCTTCACCAGCTTCTGCACGTACGCCTCCCTGAGCGTGAGCGCCGTGATGCGCTCCTTGGACACGCCGGCGGGCAGGAAGTCCAGCAGGCAGTCCAGCACCACGTCCTTGACCAGGCGGAAGGCCTGGTCGTCCCGCAGCGACACGCCAAAGATCAGGTCCAGGTCCTTGTAGCCCAGCCCGGTGTCCTGGTGCAGCACGTGGCTGGCGGCCGAGCCGTTCAGCCGCACGTCGCGCACACACACGCCCCGCGCCTCCAGCCTGGCGCGCACCACCTGGAGACAATAGGATATAAACATGTATGAGAAAATGGGTTTCTCAAAAAACGTTGCCGTTTCAAGGATTTTTGAGTGGTGCAACCACTCCCTATGTGTGTGGGTGGGTGGCTGGGTGGGTGCCTGGGTGAGTATGAGCATAGTGGAACCCCCCCCCCCCCCCCCCCACCTTAAGAATGTCTATGAGCGTTTATACATTTAAAAAGGGGACGGGGGGGAGTTGGAAGGAAAGGAAACGTATTTTTTCACATTCTCTTTTTTTGTCTGTTAAACTCAAAGAACTCAAGCGATCTGATCTGAACCCTTTAATTATACGACCGCAAAGAATGGTAAAAACCTGCATTCAGTACACTATACTCCAGTGTTTTATTTTTTACTCTCAACATTTCCCAACCTGCATCTTCCACATGGGCCTCAGTCTCTGTGTGTGCGTGCGTGCGTGCGTTTGTCTGCGTGTGCGTACAGTACGTGTGTGTACTGTATGTGGGTGCTTGTGGTCGATAGTTTTGTGTAGGCAAAATCAATACCGCTGCTCACAAAAGTTAATTTCATCAGCGTTAGCTTCAGTCCGGATGAAGACTAAGGTCTCAGGACGAAGTGCAGCAGGCGCCAGGTCTGTATCTGTCTGACACCGGTAGGGTGGCCACCTGCAAGACCTCAGAAAGGAGGACACTTTTGCGGGGCTCGCTCCCCCGACCCCCCCCCCCCCCCCCCCCCCCAGATATTAATATTATTACTACTACTATTGCACCTGATTTTCACCACCATCATCTCCAGCATTATGTCCACAGAGAACATATATTTGCTAATTAAATTAATCTTTTTAAATTATAGGGTACCACAAAGGCCATTCATTTTATAATCAATTTATTTTATTTCATGTTTAGATATGTTTTATCATTCTTGTGGGGTTTTTTTATACAGTTTTATGGTCATCGGTGTGGGACATAGAATGATGCCAGTAGCCTATATGTTCACAGTGCTTTAGCCTCCCTTTCTTTATGATGTCGAGTTCCTTGCTCCATTGTTCATTAAATGTAGTTTTTCATTTCGGCATATTTGGTTTATTTATCTCTGCATTAACTACACTAAAGTGATTGTGAGAGCACAACAAACAAACCGACCATCCCACTGGCAGTGTTGCCAGGTTTTGGAAGAGAACCAAGCAACCATGTCTATGAGAACAAGCCAAAAAGAAGCCTGACTAGGCTTAGTAGCCTATTATATAAAACAAGCCCAAAGTCGCTTATAATTAAGCGGACATGGCAACACTCCGAACGTCTCCACTCGCCTCTCTCTTTTTAAGACAGTGTGGCCGGCTCGCTGCGGAGCTGAGCAGCGCTGCGGAGATTTTAATACCCAGGCAGACGACGTAAATGACAGTTATGACACAAGCACTCAAACCGGACAATTATGTGTCCGGCCAGAGGTTGAGGTGGGAGGAGGACAGGTGGGTCTAAAACCGGACTGTCCGGCGTGAAACCGGGCGTCTGGCCACCCTAGACACAGGGGCTCCACCGGGCGCGCCAGCGTCGCGTCTCTGTCGCCGTCAGGGAATGTTCCCTTTTTAATCAATGAAGGGTGGCTCCACTGCCCGCATTGCGTGACTGCATTAAAATTGCCCCGGTTCGTTTTTTGACGCATGCGACGGAGACGCAACGCACCGGTGGAGCCGCGGTGTCTGGTGGTCCGGTACGGCCCACTCCCTGTATGTCTATCTGTCTGGGGGTCCGGTACGGTGCTACGGTCCACTCCCTGTATGACCCCCAGGTCTGTCTATCTGTCTGGGGGTCCGGTACGGTCCACTGCCTGACCCACTGACTGCACTGCAGGTCCCCATGCAGACCCAACGTTGAGAACCACTGATCCACTACTGCTGGGCAAAGCTGAGAATGTGCCGAGAATGCCAACAGGACCCCTGGCACACCGGCATGCAGGCAAAATATAGCAACGACATCCAAACATCCTGTATTCTGGATTCCCATCCAGTAAACTGGTCACGCTTAATAGGGGATAAAAAGTTGTTAAACCTCAATCCACTTTGGAAGTCAGAGCCACGCCATAAAAACGCACTGTCCTTATTAAAGCATTTGGGGAGAGATCTGAGTTTTCCGTCAGAAAACCCCCCTGAAATCCAAGTAGCATGACATCCCCATATGCATCGACTGGCTGCAGCTCAAACAGTCAGATTCCATTGCATGTTTGAAGATAGATTTTTGTTATTGTATTTAGGCTATTTATTTTATTGTCTGACGCAAAAGCCTGAGTTGACTAGAATATGCAACACAGAGCTAAGGTTAGCATGAGTGATATTTGTGTGAAAAGGTTAAAGATCTATGTTGTGATTGTAATCATTACTATCGAGTGTTTGTTCAGTAACATGGGTCTACCCGTCTCTCAGTGTTTGTTCAGTAACGTGGGTCTACCTGTCTCTCAGTGTTGGTTCAGTAACATGGGTCTACCTGTCTCTCAGTGTTGGTTCAGTAACATGGGTCTACCTGTCTCTCAGTGTTTGTTCAGTAACGTGGGTCTACCTGTCTCTCAGTGTTTGTTCAGTAACGTGGGTCTACCTGTCTCTCAGTGTTGGTTCAGTAACATGGGTCTACCTGTCTCTCAGTGTTGGTTCAGTAACGTGGGTCTACCTGTCTCTCAGTGTTGGTTCAGTAACGTGGGTCTACCTGTCTCTCAGTGTTGGTTCAGTAACGTGGGTCTACCTGTCTCTCAGTGTTGGTTCAGTAACATGGGTCTACCTGTCTCTCAGTGTTTGTTCAGTAACATGGGTCTACCTGTCTCTCAGTGTTGGTTCAGTAACATGGGTCTACCTGTCTCTCAGTGTTGGTTCAGTAACGTGGGTCTACCTGTCTCTCAGTGTTTGTTCAGTAACATGGGTCTACCTGTCTCTCAGTGTTGGTTCAGTAACATGGGTCTACCCGTCTCTCAGTGTTGGTTCAGTAACATGGGTCTACCTGTCTCTCAGTGTTGGTTCAGTAACATGGGTCTACCTGTCTCTCAGTGTTGGTTCAGTAACATGGGTCTACCTGTCTCTCAGTGTTGGTTCAGTAACATGGGTCTACCTGTCTCTCAGTGTTGGTTCAGTAACATGGGTCTACCCGTCTCTGGTATCCCGACCTAAAAATAAATGTTCTGTTTTCTGTCAAGAGATGGGGAGTACCCCGTTACTGAACTAACACACTCTATAGCAATGATACTTATCACAATTTAGACCTATTTAACACTTATTAAATACATCACTCTACTGTACGCAGTGTACGTGTAACAGCATTAACCATGCGTTTACCTGACTAATAAAAGCAACAGCCGGTTTCAGTTGCTCAATAAGTTGACTGACTGCGAAAGCCACCACAAACTGAACACAAAACAAACACACGAAACGGAACATCCTTAGTCACCACTGCACTGCACTACTACCCCCCCCCCCCCACACACACACACACACACACACACACACACACACACACTCCCTCACCACACACACATACCCTCACATCCACACCCAC
Organism: Protomyctophum parallelum; assembly: GCF_964188405.1. Lineage (NCBI taxonomy): Eukaryota > Metazoa > Chordata > Actinopteri > Myctophiformes > Myctophidae > Protomyctophum > Protomyctophum parallelum. Next base: position 27,889,738 of record NC_139698.1, on the reverse strand, counting down.
CCTGTCACTCTCTCTCACCAGCACACACACACACACACACACACACACACACACACACACACACACACACACACGCAGTAAAGCTGTGTTGCGGTGCTGAGCAGCTTAGGGTCAGTGTGGGTATAGTTAACACTCTCTCCCTTGGTCATCAGATAATAAGCTGGCTCTATTTTTACGTACGGGGTCAAGCCACACAGACGCAGACACACACAATCACATCTTGAAGAGAGGTGATGCATTGAAAACAATATCATATAGCCTAGTTGCATGCGGTCGGGCAGAAACCTCTTATCTCCATATTCTAACTTTTTTGAAGCTTGATCACTACGAAAGCATAAAGAAATAGCAGATCCACAAGCTCGAGTTTGTAGATCTGCTAGTTTTGCCGTTTTTGTTTTTGAATTTGAATCCTGAAATGTTTTGGATGTTTCCACCCGACAGACGATCTACGTAATACCATTTTATCATAGCAGATAACAGCCTTTCACAGTGGACACTTTCACTGAAAGCCAATAAAAGTGTGCTCTGATTGGGTCCAAATTCCATTCTGGAGCGGGTATTACTGTCACTTATCACCTGTCCACCTGATATCGTCTCTGTCTGGGAAACCTCATATGTTCAAAACGTGTTACTTTTCAGGGATTCAAAGATTAGCAAAAGTAGCAGATCTGCAACTTTTGATCCTTTTGTGTGACGCTGTAGTATGATCAAGTTGATCATGCAAAAAGTTAGAATATGACATATAGGAGATAAGAGGTTTCTGCCCAACAGCAACAAGCATGCTACAATATAGTGTGAATGGTCACTGCCAAGCAGAAACCTCATATCTCCATGTTGCAACTTTTTGTTATGAATTAATGCACTGCTTCATCGTGACGCACTAAAGTAGTGGAAATAGCCGATCAGCAAGATCTTTAAGAGCTTGTATAGATTGGCCATTTTGTTTTTATATATAATAAGGAACAGTGTTTGGGACACGCAAGGTTTCCACCCGACAGCAACGTGTGAGGACTCTCGGTTCAAGTCCAAACTAGAGCTCTGGCCTATAAACTTTGACAGACCTGAGACCTTTCATCCTCCTCAGTCCTCACCCTCAAGGAACTCACTTTGAGACCGACAGGCCGATAAGCTTTGCCATAATTAGGCCACATAGCTCTGAAATGTGAAGCAATTAAGAACATACACACACACACACACACACACACACACACAGGGTAATCTTACGTCATATACAGTAGACTATGGCCAGGGGCAACTCCTTGGATTCCAGGACTTTTTTAGAATGTCAGTGACCCATTTAAACTTTGTTTTCCCTTTTCTTCCCCTGCATGCTGCTCGCTGCACGCCTGCACTCTCTCTCTCTCTCTCTCTCTCTCTCTCTCTCTCATCAGGCATTTTGTTCAGACAGGGAGCATAATGTTCTCACTCACACAGGAGCAGACTGTAATGTTGCTGTTACAACTCTGTCTGTCTGTCTGTCTGTCTGTCTGTCTGTCTGTCTGTCTGTCTGTCTGTCTGTCTGTCTGCGTAATACAATCTCTTGGGCAGATGGAAAACTCTCTAGGCTGGAGGAGGAGAATTAGACGGATGGAGAGGTTTCTAGAAAACAGCTAGGGGAATATGGAACTAAGTCAGTCACCACACACACATGCGCACATGCACGCACACACAGCACACACACACACACACACACACACACACACACAGAGCGCGTGCAGGGCTCCTCTCCGGCCTACGTTCAAGTCTCCTGCTTACTCAATGGAGCATTCATCTTTCCACAGACCGCAAACATGAGCCCTATAGGCAGAAGTCGCTGTAGTATAACCAGTGAATCTTCTCCTCTAAGCAAATAAGTGAGCAGGGAAAAAATGACTGGAGAATAGATCAACTCACCGGTGACTAAGTATTCAAATATTAATGTAATGACCTAATGCTATTTCCTTCTTCGCATAACCTTTGATTGAATAACTGCCCATGTGTCTTTAGAAAGTGAAATGTGATCCAGCAGCATTTCAGAGAGTCCCAAGGGGATGGGGATGGTATATAGGTGGTATAGTCTAGTGTGGGCCCCATTCCCTTGAAGACGTATAGGCCCCATATAGGGACTCAAATTGTTATTGCATAAAAATAAAGTTTATCATGCGTGCTTTCATTTCATGTAGGCTACATTATAAGTCCCGCTTCGATTTGAAAAGATAAACGTATAGCTATACTGCACTGGCAAGTCAAGTCTAAAATCAGACCCTTTAATAACACATAATAATTGCATCTAGATGGAGATGACAATAATAATAATAATAATAATAATAATAATAATAAGTATGTTTGTTGATAAAAAAGGAAACATTTTACGAGATGTGTGAATGAATTGACGATTTCCCCACAAAAAAGGTCTAGGCCTAAGGGGATAACTGAAGAGAAATGCTATTTATAAAGTTGCGGTTAGGCTGAGTAACGTTAGTCAAAAATAGACATGATGAAGTAACTCCGAGAATCAAATGGACCCGGCACGTGCAGTCCATTTGATTCCATTTTCTACACTCTCTCGGACTCGGAGTTAAATGAAGACTAAAAAGGATTTTTTTTTAATAGGCTACAGTCAATCGGTCCCTCGTCAGATTATAGCGTGGCGTATATTGCCCCTGGGAACGGACGGTGCATGTACAGTAGGCCTATAGGCTACCTGGACGATCTGCCTGGGTTGCATGGATAGCGTGGGGAAGTTTCCACGGCCGTGGATGGGGATGGCTTCCCCCAGGATGGAGTCCAGCCGCTGCACCTGATCCCAGGACAGCACGCAGAACCGCCGCGTCCCGTCCGAAGCATCACCGCAAGACATGGAACTGATGGAAGCGATGGGACCACAACTCAGCAGAAAATAAAATAAAAACAGCAGCAATCTGGTAGCGATGACAACAATATCCTCCTCTCCTCTCAGTACTGGAAATTAATGATCTTTGAATTGAAGTGTAAAAAACGCGAAAGATTTCCTTGGATTCTTTTCTTTTCTTCCGTCGGGATGGTCAGGATGGTCCAATAATAAAAAATAAAAAATAAATAGAATAAAATATAGCTTCCCACCCCCGTTGCGTGAAACGCAAAATGACACCTAAATAATTAAGGTGAGAAATAGATGAAGCTGAGAATAAAGGGACTTGTTTAAGGCAGACAGTGGGTTGTAGCTGCAGCAGGCTTTCTTTCTGGTCCGCTTGCAAAGAGCACATTCATAAAATCTGCCCAGAGCAGGAGTTTAAAGGGTCTCCGCCAGCACGGCCTCTCCGATTGGCTGCTGATTGTCGCTTCTGCGTTGACTGACTGTAGCCCCGCCTCTTTGAGTTCTCCCTTCTGTGTGTGCCAAGGTGTGTGCGCTGCAGCCCTAGTCCACGTCCCATAGCTCAGAGGAACGGTTAGCAACAAGCAGCTTGCCTTGCGGTCTAAACATGTAGGCATATACATATAGGTAGTCTGGTAAACGTGAATTCTGCGACCGGGGTGGGTAAGCATTAGTAAAAAAAAAAGGGAAAAAAAGAAAAAGAAAAGAACAACAGCAGAGGCTAACAGAAAGTCATTTTGGGTGCAACAGTTAATCAAACGAATTGATTTATCAATTATGCTATTTTTAAAAGATTAAAAAAAAAGGATTTGAGGAGAAATGTTCTTACTAGTGTGGCATTATCTTACAATAAATGCACCACGTAGTACTTCTGTAATCCACAGAACCCTTTACGACTTCAAATTCACGCGTTCCACACCACAAGGAGTGCATGCAGTGCCAGGCCTTTGGATACATGGTTGTCCAGAACCAAAAAGGCTCTGTAGGGCTCTCCCAGTTGACCTAATAAGCCAAAGTCTCGACACCTGTGCAATTTCCAGCCTCTGCCTGAGCCAATTGATTGCCATGGCAACCCCACACCTGCCATTTGATTACTTAAATCAGTCCACTTTTCACAGTCAGTTTGCATTCTTCCGACACAGGCAGACAGACATGTGATACAGACAACTCCATATATGGGGACAAAAGGGACACAGACAGACGGTTAAAACGAGTGCTATGACAACGGGTATTGCATACTAGGTGCCTAACTTGCATTGTTCACAAGTAGGCCGATGGCCGACAGGCACAGGTCTAGTAGAAGTGATATTTTCCATAATCCTATATTTGCGACCGAAGGTCACAGTTAACCATGGAATTGTGCATTTCCCGCCAGTCAGTCATTGTATCACTCAAAATCCCCATATATGGTGCCCATCACTGCATGACATCATCAGCGATGGAGATCCCTGATGTCATAGTAAATGCGACTTGCTGTCGCAATTAAGCCCATATATTGAGATCCGTGATGTCATCAGCTTTGTTTGTAAATACACCAAAGATGCGATTATAATCCATTTCTAATGGATGAAGCCTTGGCCTGCATGGAAGAGAGGTCATCAGGTGGTCTCCAACCTTCTTAAGAGTGCTTCAACACTTAACCACAATACTCTCCAGTTGGCGTGTCAGCAGTGATTGGCCAAGTCACTGCCCCTCTCTTCCAGGCTTCCAGCTGGGTGCCGGGCGCAGCCATCACCGAGGCGCAGCCAGCACCGCGAGGGAGGGCCACACCCAGCCAACAGGGAAGAAAGTGACCTGCCAGCCAGGTGCAGCAAACAAATTCTGACCACACCCCAGCGACCGCCGCGCCCAGGGCACTTCCCCGCGGATCCGCCCACATGTCCTTTCTCATGCCAGAACCTTGGGGACCAGTTCTTGGGGACTGCACTGAGAGGTCTCTAGGACTACGGTTTGCCTCCTGCGTAGGGTCCTCCTACGTCTTACCAGACTGAGCGTCTGTGCGGTGTGCATACTGTATGCGTCCATCCTTGTCCACACATGGCCTTACGCTGGTGTATTTGAGTCAATCTGAGTCTGTGTCACTGTCATTGTTGTTGTTGTTGAATCTGTCCTACCGAGTCCCTCTTCCTCCCCTCCTCTCGGGAGACTCTGGGGGTATTTCTCATTTGTACATTCTGTAGCGTGCTTGGTGCCCTCTTGCGAGTGCTGCAACAGGAGTTGCTGGCCCCTGTTACCCCGCCAGTCTTTCCTGGAGGTCAGCTGTCTCTCCAGTGTCACCGACCTTCCTCGGTTGCCATCCAGACTTTCCTGGAAGTCACTGGTTGCCTAGGGAGTTCACATTCCATATGTTGATCCTTCCCCAATCCCCATCCATCCTTCCTCTTCGATGTCTCCCTTTTGACCGATACCTGTCCATTTAAACTCTAGACGGGCTTGCCCCGAAGTTATTTGTGCAGCCACGCCCAGCAGCCGGCGAAAACTAGAGTTCTCAACAGGCCAAGAAAATTAAGGCCAAGCCCTACCTGGGCCCTCATCAAACCCTGTACACTCAAGACACTGCCCCCACTGCCACCCTTAGATTGCCATATATGGAGCGGACCTGTTCTGACATTCCATATGTTGATCAGGGGGACCAGTGGGTGTACCATGTCGTCACACTCATGTCCCCATGACTCAACTATAACCACATATTAAGGCGTTTGCAATGCAGCTATATGCCCAGTATGGAGTGTGTCCTCAAGGCAAATCAGTCAGCTCCATATATGGGCATACTGATGGCATCAGGGATCTCCATATATGGGCATAAAAGAGACAGTGACTGACAGATACAGACATCTCCATATATGGGCATAAAAGGGACAATATGTCCATATTAGCGGTATATGGACAAATCAGTCATATTGGCGGTGCGACATAGGTGTGAGGGCCACATAGCGGCATGAACAAGTTTTCAAAAAGAGAGGAAATAGCAGATCTACAAGTTCACAACGCGACGTGATACAAAGTGTTGTGAGTGTGTAGATCAACAATTTGGGGTATTTTTGTGTAGGTTAACACTGTTGTACGATGAAGTATAAAGCCTTCTAGATTAAAAAAGTAATAAAGTAGTAGTAAGTAAAATAATCATAGTGTGACCCAGTGTCCCTCTCGGCTATGGGATCTCACTGCTGAGAAGCAGTAGGCTCTAATAGTCAGGCAACGCCTTCAGTGTGACATAGTAGTTACACATCCATCCTCCTCTCCTTTCCTCTACTACTCACATTCTACAAACTATGTTTAGAATAGATAGAGTTCAACAACTTGACCCAATGTTAGGGAATTTAGGTTTTTTGTATTATCAACACAATTGCTATCCAAGTCCAAGTCAAATAATCAGTCAAACTATTTCAGATAAAGGGGCACGGTGGCACAGTTGGTAGTGCTGTCGCCTCACAGCTAGAAGGTCCTGGGTTCGATTCCCGCTCGGGGCGCTGTGGGTGCTGGCGGCGTGTTTCCTCCTCCGCGTCATCAGTGCCCATACCCGAAGGCGGGGTTGGCGAAAGGGCCTTTCTGTGTGGAGTTTGCATGTTCTCCCCGTGTCCCCTAGGGTAGATACCCTCACAAAAACATGCAGTAATCCTGGTCTCTAAACTGCCTCCCCCTGGCCAGCCGGGGCGCCTGATGGAGGGGAAAGGAACTGGTTGGAATAACGTGTTCCTTCCATGCGCTACGTCCAACCAGGGAAACTCCCCCCTGTCAGGTGTAAAGGAGCAACTTGGACACTCAAGCATGAAGGAAGCATGAGTTAAGTCCGTTGCTCTCCCCAGGTTGGCGGAGGGTGTGTAGAGCCCAGGATCACATTAGATGATTGACACAGGGGTGAAAAATGGGTTACAAAATCGTGGGATAAAAAATATATATTAAAAAAAAAAAACTATTTCAGATAGCATGCAAATTATACTGTGATGTAATGTGATATTTGACAAGTCAAATATTCCTGTCATGATACATTTTATTTGACCTTTATTTACCCAGGCTGTGTTTGCAAAGTGTGTAGGCTCTGTTGCAGCTACGCCCTTGCAATCACATAGTTACGCATATATGCAAAGCTCCGAGGTTCCCAAAGACAACCATCATTTTCTCCTGATGGGAGACTGAGCAAGCTCCGCTTGAATGGTTAGTGGTGGAACTAAACACCTTGTTCCCCTTAGTGATTAAACGCCTTGTTCACGGCTAGTCCAGCAGCTGTTTGTAGAGGGAGGAGGGGTGGAGGAATACTCACATTTACTTAAAGCTCTATCATGTACTTTGTGTTAAAAGTCTTATTTTGTCCAATCTGGTAGACTAGAGTATGTTATAAGAAGTCTGCACACCTGAGACTATTCAGAAGCTCCTAATCAAGGCTTTATTGATTAATAAGTGCATTTGAAAGCAGGACTTTAACTGAAACAAGAGTATTCCTGAGTCTCCTGCACAAGTAGTAGAAAAAAACAACAAATGATCCGGGCACTCAAAGGTAAAAAGAGGAATAGCTTTTATTTAATTAAAAGGCGAAACACTGCCAACATGTTTTGACCATGCAAGGTCTTCATCAGGGCGAATACAAGTGCTATTTCTTTTAATTGCAATAAAGTTATATTTATAGGGCCAACTATTGTGTTATTACATTGTGATATTACAATGGACAGATGCCATTAGTGTAGTAGGCCTACATTTGACACACTGGAAGATTCGGTGTGCGTCACATGGAAACAGCAAAACAAAACAAAACCAATACAGACAGAGAGGGAATGTCATGCAGCATGCAAGGGCGGCCGGGCCTACAGGTGGGATTCGAACCTTCGGCCGGCTGCAGCGAGGTCTGAGCCTTGACATGGGTGAGCTACCGGGGTGTCCCATGACAGTATATATTTTGAAAAGTCTCTCTACTCTTGCAAAATCAGTTTGCAATTGCACATATTATCTCCAGTACATTGGCCTATTTGAAGTAGATATGGCATAGAGTCGACTATTAAAAACTTCTAAACGTTGCATAATTTCTATATTAGCTTATCATTGAAAATGAATGGCTGTGCCTGATACAGGTAGCTGTTATCGCTGCATTGTTGTTTGAGCAAATCAGTGGAAAGTTAAAACCCACAACCAGAGCAATAAACATGTTTTGAATGTGATTGTGCAGGTGCCAGGAATGGCTCTTGATCTCCCTTTGAATAACAATTAAAAAGCCCCACGATAACACCCGATACCCAGTTTTCCATTTGACTTTCCATGCAATGAGTTTGGCTGCATTATTGCCACTTTTCTTTCCACCCTGCCTCCTTATCGGGCAGATAAAAAAAGAAATTCCACCGGTATAGAAAGAGAGGATTTGATAGCATTTATTTATTAAGTTCACCGAGGACATCTGAAACATAAATCTGAGAGGAGCCGTGATGTACACTACAGTAAAATGATGTACAGACCATGGAGCGTGCCGGGCTCACTTCCATGCCCTCTCTTCTGTTCTTCAACTCGGCCTCAGAAGCGAGAGCAAAAGACTGTTGTTTAAATCATATCTCACTGCTGCCTGGCTAATTGTTTGTGTGTGTGTGTGTGTGTGTGTGTGTGTGTGTGTGTGTGTGTGTGTGTGTGTGTGTGTGTGTGTGTGTGTGTGTGTGTGTGTGTGTGTGTGTGTCACGTGTGTGTGCGTGTGTGGTTTATTGGGCATAGCACTGTTAACACTACTTGACCTGAGAATCCCAGTGTTTTATAGTGTTTAACAGACAGTTCATTACACACATGTCATGTCAGTGCACCTGTAATATTTTTTATAATTGTTCAAAGTTCATGTGCATGTTTGACTTGTGTGTCTCTCTGTTTAGTGGTGCAGTAATAACACAGACAGACAGACAGACAGACAGACAAGAATTGCACCCACTTTCACCAAGTCTTTCACATATTTTTACATTGTGATTATAGTAGTAAGTAAGTAGCCTTGGGAACCATGTGGCCCATATAGGGCAGGAAGCTATCTCCTGTTTCTGTAGCTTGAAGCAGAGCTGCCAACCTGCACACATTTTGTGTACCAACCACGCAATTCTAGGTGTCTATACGCCTAGAATTGCGTGGTTGGTACACAAAATGTGTGCAGGTTGGCAGCTCTGTTGAAGCGATGTAGGTCCACTGGCAGAGCCTGACCAGAGCCTTTTATGGTGGTTCTGGACAACCATATATCTGACTGACCGGCACTGCACTCCATGTGGTGCCGGTGGTGTGGAACATGTGTGTGAAATTTGAAGTTGGTGGTTCTCGAGTTACGTGGATTACAGCGTACATAGACGTGGTCCATTTATTGTAAGATAATCTAACTTGTAACTGAAGTTTTCAAATAACAACACTCCTATGATGACACTTCTGCTATCCTTACTTTATTGTACAGCAACAGCAGTACATCCTGCTACTGTGAGGTGATAAATCATTCTGTACATTGGTGTGATGTAAAGTTGTAAAATGTAAACCACCTCATTTCCACCTCATGTAAATCAGTGCTTCCTAATCGGTTCTGGATCACGGGCCACTTGAAAATCTATAAAGCGTTCGTGGTCCACCCATCTGACCTCTTAACACGGCAGCCGAATTTAGTTCAAATGGCCGATATGTCCTCCTAAGTAGGATGAACGTTGTGGTTGTGGAGTTGGAACGCAGTTTCTAGCTAAAAGTAATTAAGTAAGAACTAGTTACTAGTTAAGTAAGAACAGGCGAAAAACTTGACATTTGCCCTTTGAAATGAATGGGGAAATTAAAAGTGATATATCTCTAAAAGCCTAAATCAAAATGAAAAAATGTCCCCATTATGCCCCAAGTAGGTCAAACATTGTAGAGTTGGAACGGAGTTTCTAGCTAAAAGTATGAAGGACTAGTTAAGGATCAAAAAACGTGTGGAATAATTTTAGCAGTGGGAATAACATTAGTGTGATCGCCTTAGCGATCCCACAACAATGCATTATAAAAACCCATGAAAATGTACTAAACCCATAAAAAAAACCAAAATGTACCACTAGCAGTATCCCCACGGCCCACCGGTGAGACTATTGATTGGTTAAATCAGAAGTTTTCAACTGGTGGTCCGTGGACCACTGGTGGTCCGTGAAGGTATTGCATGTGGTCCCTGGCCATGAATTGAGTATGTTTTTTATCGACCACTAGTTGGGAAACAAACTAGTTCAATAAGTGACCTGGTGATGTATGATGACATCAATGTCAGTTACTGGAAAGTCGGATGTCAAGAACTTCCACAGAAAGGGAGTTTGAATTTCAAGAGAAAGTGAACCGGATTGACTGGTTGAGTCTATTAGGAAATGTGCCCATATAATCATGCAATCGCATGTGTCTGCTATCTATGAGTTTAATATGGAAGGTTAAGAGAACAGACTAAGGGCAACCATGGGAAAGGAATAGCTCCGGACGACTAGCATATGCCAGTTAAATTATACTGACTGTTAAGGGCTTGATTTAATTCACCTCAAATTAACAAATTTGATATTAATTTTAATATCCCCTCAACCAACTCAACAGTGGTCCCCAGGTTGATTCTTAGTCAGGGTGGTTGTCCCCAGGTTGATTATTAGTCAGCGTGGTGGTCCCTGGTTCATAATCAGTTGAAAACCCCTGGGTTAAATGAATACCTTATTAGTTATTACCGGTAGTCAGAAATGTAAACAGCATATGTGGTATACTTTCAGGCCAAAAGAGGTCTTGTTTCCATTGTGATCCTATACAGTATGCAAACAAAAAGTGAATGACACCTCCTTTCAATGAGAGTTTACATTACCTCCCTTGTGGTCTACTGATGTTTTTTCAGGCCACAGGTCGAGTTCTACTGATATAAATAAAGCTGAAGGGATGGTGTTTGACGCAGAGGGCAGTAGGTGACCGCAGTATGGTGATCATTATGTATAACATGTTATCCATATTGATGACGTGTTTATCTGAACATGTTGACAGACAGCCTGCGCTCCAGTCTGCAGCAGCAGGTTGTACTTGTACTGTACATGTTTGGTTTGGGTGGGAGAAGAGAAGATGTACTCACATGTTTTACTTAAGTTAGAAGTAGCAATACTACAACGTAGAAAATAAATACAAGTCAAAACAAATCCTGTTGTAGGAGCCAAATGGGGTTTATATTTGTATTTCATGTGCTCTGGACTGGGTCAGGATTGGATAATTGATATCTGATATGTAATAGATGTAGGCACCACATTGACACTTTGATGGTGGGAGTGTCTCTGTGGGTGACCTCGAGCGGTCACAGTATACCCACACCTATAGGCGACAAGGCGCGACAAAACAAACGCTCACGGCACGATTCTCTTAGTGGTTTTTAGAAAGCTGGTGTCGGGGGAAAAAGCCAGTTTGGCAAAGCGTTACCGGATTTACATTTTAAACCGTCACGGCCACCAGAACCAAGCACTTGCCCGGTTGGGCCAGTAAAAATAGTGCCCTGAAAAGGAAAACATTAACATCTAATAATTTCCCTGTAGTACTGAGTTTTTTTTAATGATTTCAGTTAAATCGTCTCTGTCATTACCGTTAAATACCAATATCATATTGGATCAAACAAGGCAGAACCGTCAGCTGTCTGTGTGCAGCTCTGCAGAAAAGCAGAAAGTGCCTTTATTTAGAATGATTAATTTATTTTACTAATAATCTAATAAATGAACATTTGATTTATAGAAATATAGTAGTATTTTTTTACTTATGAGTCATGATATGGAAGAAGTAGCAGAAGTGAGGTTCAATTTCCATGTTTATTTCATGTGAAAAGTAGGGATTGTCTTTCTTCCCATTTTATAATGGTGGGGCAAATTTCTCTTAATCTCTATACCCCTGCACCTGCTCACCTGAAGACTGGTTTGACCGTGGGGCGTGGGGTGAGCTGGGAGTGGACTGCAGGGAGATATACGTTTTGTTGACCACATTTTGGGGAAATGCTCATTGGCTTCAACTTGTGCAACACTGTATGTTGTTTTAAAGTTGTGCAATGTGTTACAGGTATGCTAAATATGATGATGTCACTAATGGCACGTGAACATATAGTACAGGGGACTATTCCAAAGTTTAGGGGCAGCGACCGTGAAAGCTGAGTCACAAAGGTTTTTAGTATGTACATATGTACAGCATTGTCAGCATACACCACATAACACACGTACACACCAAAAGAACTTGACTCATCTTTCTCGGTTGCTGCCCCCTTTGGAATAGCCTAGTCTCCCATCCCACATTAACAACTGTAAAAGCATCTTGTGTAGTTTTAGATTGTTGTGTTGCCTATTAAAAAATAGCACATACAGTATACGTATAAGTGTGCAACGTGTCACATACTTCGTGCCACGCTGCAAGATTGTACTGCTATTTTGCCTAATAGAAATGTTCAAAACATTTCTAAAAACTAAATTGAAAGCACTGATCTAGGCATTCATAGAATCGGCCGACGCTACAGACAAATTTAAATCAAATCTAAAGTAAATACTATGTCATTTATTTTTACTTGTATGATCCTACTGATCTTTCTTTTAGTTTTAGTTATTTTAGTTTACAGAGATATACTTATTTTTATTTGTATATGGCTATCACATTGTTGCTGCATGGTTGGTCATCCTTGATTGGAAAACTTTACTTGACATATGAATACTAGTGTCCAGTAGTCATAATGTACTGCACTCTGTGTATTAAATTGAGAACGATATCTTTTCTTAAACGCCATGCAGCGACACAGAGACCAAGACCTGTTTTTCCATGAGGGGACAATAAAGTGTGTCGCATATCATTATGGTGTGAGTGCGTGTATTTTCCGAAACGTCCCTAAAACAACATCGCCGTCTCACCTAGGTGACTCACAGGGTCCTGAGTGGCTGACCGCCGCAGCAGGGCCGGGTCGTGGAACACGGATCTCCTGTCTGTCGCCATGGAAGACCATTTCAAATCTTCATGATGTCAACATAATCCTGTTCCCGTGGCAACAGCATCCACGGTTGTCGGGCAGCCGGGGGGACAGAGGCGGCATATAGGTCCTACCAGGTGCCGAGGTGAGACACCTGCGTCACCGCGGCTATAAATAACCAGTCGCCATGTGGCACTTCCCCTGAATCTGAAACATTTCGAAATGGGGGAGGGTGGGGGGGGGGGGGGGAAGTAAAAACAATAAAAGACGACTAAATGTCAAACCACTTGACATTCTCAGGTTCCCGTATAGCTCACTGCCTTGTGTATCAGTGGGAACACACTGCATGGGTTACTCTGGGTTATGGCTCCATTTATACGGCCCTGTGATGGTGGTCGCTCGCAGAAAAACAACCGATTTTCAGTTGCCGGTCATGTATATTCAGTTATTTTCAGACCTACTCCATTGTGCAACACGTTATAAATTTGACGTCATGCCAAAGGTCAAGACGGGATTGCTGCTGTCAAGCAGCAACAACAGGTCCTACCAGGTAACAATATTGCTATCTTACATTTGTGTGTTTTTTCGTAATTTAACACCCTACTTGATCATACTACAGCATCACAAAAGCACCAATCTGCAAGCTCAAAACTTTGCTACTTTTGGATTTGAATCCTGAAAATAAACCGTTTTGGACATGGTTTCCACCAGACAGAGATATGTTTTCAGTCTCAATCTCAAACATTTCCGTGTGAATTTAGCATCTTGGTCGGGTGGAAACCTTATGTCCAAAACTGTTACTTTTCATGATTGAAAAAAAAGCATCAAAAGTAGCAGATCTACAAGCTCACACTGCGTTTTGAGCTTGCAGCTCTGCTGCTTTTGATGCTTTTGTGTGATGCTGTAGTATGATCAAGTAGCGGGTAAATTTACAAAAAAACACAGTTAGAATATGGAGATTTCTGCCCGACAGCAACAATTTAAGCCCCTTATTACTTTTGCCAACTCCATTAATCTGAAGCTCCATTAATTGTGAGCTTTATAATGGATTAATCAGTATTCACACAGATCCTCCATGTGAAGCAAAGTCCACATCCCACACCAGCACGTTGTGGCGGTCTAGAGACTCTCTAGACTGTGAGTCTGACAGGTAGAGCATGGAGGCTTTTGTTTGATGACACCTTGAATAAATTATGTGCGAGGCCGGGCGGACCCCTAATCCTGTTCCAAACAAACAACAAACATCACCAAACAGTAGGCTAAAGCCTGTTCCAAACACCAGGCTTATTAAAGCCTGTTCTAAACATCTCACCAAATATCAGGTTAAAGCCTGTTCTAAACATCTCACCAAACATCAGGCTAAAGCCTGCAAACATCAGGCTAAAGCCTGTACCAAATGGAAAACAGCTATGAGGCTGAAGTGCAACGCTGAAACACTGTGCTGTAGGCCTACTGGTTCATCCCACTTTGCATCCTGTATTGATTACCGTAAGTTACAAACGTTGTGTGTTACAGTGTTTGTGACTTCAGTGAAACAACAAAAACAAAACAATAAAGTAGCGTTACAGTATGGAAGCGATTCTTTGTCTGTCTTCTTAGCTGTCCAGTAGTGGATGAAGTAGTCCAATTATTCCTCAAGTAAAAATACAAATACTAATGTTAGTAAAAGGCCTGCATTTATTTGAGTAAAAGTACAAAAGTATATTGGAAATTTGGCATCAAAATATACTTAAAGGAGTAGTCCATCCCCAAATAATAAAATAAAATAAAAATAACACTTACTTTCTATCAATTGCACACCCCATGAAGCCCTGAATTAATTTAGATTTTTGAGGGGCGCTATAGCCCCTCCAAACGTCTGGCCAGAGTCTATGTGGAATGCACTAGCTTGGACCGCTAGGCCAGCGGGCGCCCAAGTCTATGGACTTGTTTGCTTTAAGCAGTGACATCATATGGCAGCCATAGTGGCTGCCATATGATAGAACCCCTCACTTTTGTTGCATTCCTGAGCCAATAATTCAATGACCAGGTGGCTGGTCAGTAACGGACTCCTCCACAGGTCATCAAATTATTGTCTCAGGAATGCGACAAAAACAAAAACATCTCCATGAATTCAAAGCTTCATGGAGTGTGTAATTGATTAATTTAATTCATTTTATGGTGAACTAGTCCTTTAAGTGCGTGCGTCTGTCCGCTCCTCCGTCCTTCGTTCATGTGCAGTGATGGAAGAACATTTTTGTACAATTACAAGCAAAAGTATGGTCTTTAACATAGAAACAGTCTTCCAGTGTCTTCCAGTGGTAACGTCCGTGTGTCCTTCCTTCCTTCCTTCCTTCCGCAGGCCTGCTGCCATTAGGCGTGACGCTGAACATGTGTTATCTGCCTTCTGCATGATTAGTCATTGTGAGAGCGTGTTCTGTGTTTGGTAACTATCTATTTACTGCCATGGGTTTTACAGCTCTCTGTGACGTTCATGTTCACCATGCAGCCAATGTTCCCCCTCCTCCTATCTGAGAGAAAAGTTTTTACACATTTTGAAAAAATGTGAGTGGTTTTACTTTCGTGACAAGCCTTCCATGGTGTCTGTTATGAAGACAGCGCTATAGTGTTTTAATAATATTTAATATTTCCCTTGTTAAAGGTATATTCAGTGATTTCACTTAATTCAAATATCACTTATTTTTTTTGTTTTGTTGTGATAATCCTCCCTACTATAGAGTGTGCTGACCATATAAGGAGTTCCTCCCTGTCCCCAGTTAACCCCTGGGGGTCAAAAAACCTTAGGTTTCGTTTTTGACTCTCTATCCTGATTGGACGAAAGGCTGGGTCCCACAGCCAAAAACGAAACCTAAGGTTTTTTGAGTGAAATCACTGAATATACCTTTAAGGAACTATATAAGTTCATCCTAACAAAGTCCACTCTATATGATTCATATACTGTATGTCCTTATAGTTTAAGATGCTAATAATATAGAATGCACAAATGAGTTCTGTTTTTAAACCACTTAGAACCCTATGCTTCAGTTGACCGGGGTCCCACAGGGGTCTATGGAAGTAAATACTGAGAGACATAGCTATCTTAGAATATCGTCTCTGTCAGGTGGAAACCTCATATGTTACTTTTCACGATTCAAATTCAAAAATAGCAAAAGTAGCAGATCTACCAGCTCAAAACGTGCCACTTGTAAGTGCTGCGCTTCGAGCTTGTGGATCTGCTACTTTTGATGCTTTTGTGTGACATTTCAGGCTGGAGCATTAATCCACCATTCCTTCATGGGAAACAACACAGCTTAGACTGCCATTGGAATTGCATTAGTTTTCTTTTCTCTTTTTTTTGGCATAGCGCATGTGGTAAAATATTATAGTGCAGGTAATTGCAACAACCACCAATGTTGTGAAAAATGAAAACGGGACCACCAAATATTCTAAATTCGGACAATAATATTATTCTTTGAGACTGCACACCCGAGTTTTTGCATCATCAAACAAGGGAATCACGTGACATTGATCCCCTTCCCATATTCACTCACTTTCGTTGATTATTTATCCACTCTAATAATACCAATTCGTATTGTATTTTATATCATATTAATCGTTGATTAGTCACCTTTACAACGAGGTAGATTGTAAGGATCAGGTGTTCGTGGAATGAGCAACACAGCTAAACGTGTGGGTAGCGACTCCAAAACATGTGCCAAAATGGCAAGCGGTTGGTATTCATCCTTGCTTTGAGTTGCTTAGTGGATTGGATGATTGCACACTCACACAGTAATAAGGGGAGCCATATTTACACTTTATTTACAATTTTACACTCAGTGTTAAGGGAACTCTTAGCTCTCAGCTTGTGTTCAAAGGTTGAGGTCTGGATTCACGGCCAACCATCCCATCCATGTGGCACTCAAATTCTGAAGATATATGGGATCGCCACTGGCTCCAGAATCTCATCCCAATATGTCACTGCATTTGATATTGCCTTCAATGACAACCTCAAGTTCTGTCTTGCCTGTGAGAGAGATACTGCCCCATGCCATGCCAGTGTACAATTAATCAAGTGTAAAAATGGCCAATATGTGTTGTTTTTTCCTTATCACATGTGTGAGAGTGCAATCATCCAATCCACGTTTATGTGTAGCCAGAAGAATGATCAAAGTAGGACGCCAATTTACGAAAAAACACACAAAGTTAAAACATCGACACCGACAGCAACAATATGGACTCTGACTCACATACCGTATGTCCTTACCGTTTAAGATGCTAATAATAGAAAGCATAAATGAGTTGTCTGTTTTTAACCACATATATATGCTTCAGTTGGCCCCACAAGGACTATGAAGTTCATACTGTCAGTTCATACTGAGTCATACTGTAGCTATGATTAGAATATGCACAGAGCAGCAGCCATCTGTACAGTACTGTATGTCATTTAACCCTTACCCTGCTGTCAGCGACAGCGTTGCCAGATTTTGTTAGAGAAATAAGTAACCAGGTCTATTATATGAAAACAATCTCAAAAGAAGAGGCCGCAAGAGCAGACGATGCACACAAAGGAGCACTATTGGCTATTATAAAATAGCCCAATACAAGCTCACAATGTGCCACGATGCGACACATTGTGAGCTTACAGATCTGCTACGGGAGTTATTTTTATATTATGGTATTGCTACTTTAACTTGAGTAAAAGATCAGAGTACTTTCTTCCATCACTGCATGCTGTAAGAGTTGGGGTAATGTGAGTGCTGGTGTGGCAGCTGCTAGTGCTAGTGGGTTGAGTGTCCTGCTGTGAATTAGAATTAGAATAGTGGTTTTCAACCTTTTTCATAGCAAGGCCCATTATTTATTTGGCCTTTGAGCCACGGACTCACCATTTCATGAGATTTAGCCTCTCAGACCCAAAACTAAGGAATATTTTGTTATTTTGGATAAGGTTTGTCCACAATTCCATATTGATGTGATACCATAGGAGAGATAACAGGCAAACATTGCCCAATATAACAATAATTTTACATTCTCTAAATGTGTAGACTTAATGTGTAAATTAAGTAATGCAGATGTTTAACATAATTAACCCAGAAGGGTTCATTTGGTTTCATTTTACACTCTCAAGAGTTAAAGGTATATTCAGTGATTTCACTTAATTCAAATATCACTTATTTTTTGGTTTTGTTGTGACAATCCTCCCTACTGTAGAGTGTGCTGACCATATAAGGAGTTCCTCCCTGTCCCCAGTTAACCCCTGGGGGTCAAAAAAACCTTAGGTTTCGTTTTTGACTCTCTATCCTGATTGGACGAAAGGCTTAGGTCCCAGCCAAAAACGAAACCTAAGGTTTTTTGAGTGAAATCACTGAATATACCTTTAAAGATCTATAACTATAAGGGTCAAATAGGTTACCAAATACCAACCTTCCATAATTTAGCTGGGGACCACCTGGAACCCTGTCAAGGGACACTATTGGTTCCCAGACCACTGGTTGAAAACCACTGAATTAGAATAAAAGCAAGTACACACTGCAAATCACATACAGTACATCGTCTGAGACACCGGCACATGTCCAGGGAGACAAAGAGAGTCAACAATGCCTCTGTCTCCCTCCTCCTGTACGGCTCAGAAACATGGCCGCTGAATAACACGCTGGCGGCCAGGCTCGATGGCTTTGAGCCCTCAGGAGGATCGAAGGCATCTCGTGGAGCCAGCATGTCACTAATCAGACTTCAAGACTGCTAACCCAACAGCTCCCAGCATCTCGCCTTGCAGCAATGCGGCGCATTGGTACGGCCATGTCATCCGCCTGCCAGAGGATCATCCAACACGCACCATCCTGGCCTTCAAAAGTGTGATCATGTATGGCGTCAATTTATGAAAAAACACAAAAAGTTAGAATATAAGACGACAACCACGTCATGTTGCTAAGGTACTATGGGAGAAAGGGGGATATTTTTGTAATAGTACAATTATTGCACATATTACATGAAAAGTGTTCTCTGCGGTTAACACAGTGTCAGACTTTATTCATATCATGCTTACTCCCGTTGCTGCTATACGGCACCTTAACAGGAATCAATAAACATCTTTATTTTTATATATATATATATATATATATATATATATATATATATATATATATATATTCTTTATCCCACGATTCTGTAACCCATTTTTCACCCCTGTGTCAATCATCTAATGTGATCCTGGGCTCTAGTCTACACACCCTCCACCAACCTAGTCCCCATATATGGGGGACAAGGGGAGAGCAACGGACAGCTTTCTTATATCATCAATGTTTTTCTAGCCTGCATCTGTTTAGCAGATATTGTCTCTGATGTGATGTGGGCTCTCTACTTGCGTGCTCCACTACCGTATGGTGTCTTCTTTCTAACGTGCGTGATGTCAGCCATCACTGAAGCCAAACGGTGACTTCATAAGGTAAGTCTACAACTTAAAGGTATATTCAGTGATTTCACTCAAAAAACCTTAGGTTTAGTTTTTGGCTGTGGGACCCAGCCTTTCGTCCAATCAGGATAGAGTCAAAAACGAAACCTAAGGTTTTTTGACCCCCAGGGGTTAACTGGGGACAGGGAGGAACTCCTTATATGGCCAGCACACTCTATAGTAGGGAGGATTATCACAACAAAACAAAAAAATAAGTGATATTTGAATTAAGTGAAATCACTGAATATACCTTTAGTCCTTTCTGATTTCATCAGACTTGTTTGTCAACATGTTGTCTCCCGTAGCGACGGGCGCCTGGCCATTGTTTTGCGTGCCAGTCGGTGTTACACCTGCCTGGCAAAGATGACCTGCTGGCCTGTTAACCCTGCCAGCCAATGTGTGATAAGAGACCAGCCTGCTTATCTACAGCACATGAGTCCAGCCTACACTACAGGACAATGGTGGAGCAAGTACACAGATAAAACAACATACATATACTTTGGTACAAGTAAAAAGGCCTGAATTCAAAATGTTACCCGAGAAAAGTACAAAAGTATTGGCATCAAAATATACTTAGGCCTCCAGCACCCAATTTTACAAGTAACTTGTAACTAAAATTGACTAGTGGGTCCAGGTAGAACTCACTTTAAAGCCCACATTGGCAAAACCAGGTGGGACCCACATGGATCCCGCTGACACTTGGGGCCCATATAGAGGGTAGAGCGTGTGACATCATCATCATACCCGGAAGTTATGCAGGAATGCCCACTGAGTGGCAAAAAACGATATCTGGCCTTCACAGCCCATCCAAACAGAAAATAAAACGCAGTTAAACTCACTTTGCAACTCGATTTGCCACCATCACCATCTATACATATGCATACAGTAGTTCAGCCCACCTTGAAACCATATTTGCCTATGAGACATAAAGTGAAGTAGAATAAAGCACTGAGAAATGGGCATACAGTATACTCAAATAAAGTCAAATCAAAATTGTACTGCACGTACAGCACTCTAGTAAATGTACTCAGTTCCATTCCACTAGTGGCTGATAAGAGGGCCGGCCTATCTTATCAGCAGCACAGCGTGCGTCCATCCAGCCAATAGGAACAGAGGACCAGAGGTTATACGCAGAGGACCAGCTGGGCTGACGTCAAAGTGTCTCTTCTGGCCGCGTGCGTTGCGTGAGTTATTACAGTAGCACTGTGCTCTGCTCGGCGGAGCACAGCAGTGTTGTGTGCTCCTGGGGCAAAGTAAACACTGCAAAGCACACTCTACGTATGTGTGAGTGTGAGTGGCATCGTATTGTGTACTGTATGCAATACCACTACAGTGAGTGTGTAAAGCTCTCACATGGGCAGGTTGGTCAGTACATTGAAACCTGGAAACATGGGCCTTCAATTGGGGGTCCAGCAAGTTTATTTCAAGGAATTTTGGAGCGCTGTGATTGGTTGTCAGTGGAGTAGGAAGCACTGGGCTGTGTTTTGGACCACACACAAGTATTTATGCCTACTAGTACTCTATGACTAGTACTAACCCTATATCTCTAACTCTAACCTAAACATAACCGCAAGCAGGGGAGCAACGCATATCCCTCACCAACCTTAATCCAGTCTTTTTAATGCACCCCGGGCCCTCACCAAGGTTCACAAACCTTTTCATGTGAAAGAGCACCAAAATAATATGTATTTTGCTGCAGAGCCCCATCTTAAAAGTATTGTTGTGTCAGGGACAGCCAGAAGCATAGCATAGAAGATAGATAGATAGATAGATAGATAGATAGATAGATAGATAGATAGATAGATAGATAGATAGATAGATAGATAGATAGATAGATAGATAGATAGATAGATAGATAATATAAAATGTAAAATCGGCCACCTGGTGGTGCTATAATAGGCCAATTTGAAAACGTCAGGGTGGAGGTTCTGCTCATTCACAGACACATGTGCGGACAGACAGGTTGCAAAGTATAGTCTCTGCCATCCCTTCGGCCTGGCGGAGACAAATATAATTAAAGTGGTTAAAAATGATTGTGAAGCTATATTCACACTTTTTGTTGGGTACCCCCTGGTATAAATTTGCACAACACTGATGATAGTGCTGTCAAACAAATCTATGAAGAATTATTTTTAGTTGTCTACCAATACGCGTGTCACCAGCAGATGTTAACTTTGGCTAGAATGTATTTCTGCATGTGCAGCCAGCTGGAGGCCTCGCTCATCTGACAAAATCAATTTAATCTGCTTGTCTTATTTCTCTCCGTCTGCTGCTGCATAATGTGAAGGGAAACCGTTGGTATTTTGAATGTTAGGAACTGCACTAAATGAACAGATAAGTCAAAAGGTGTTACTGAAAGGATACAGTACGTGCTATAGCATGACCATCAGCACTATGAGTTTATTTGCATATAACATCAGCTAATCTTCCTGGGGTCCACACATAGTAACTCAACATGTAAATATGCTTTCTTCAAAACATATAGTCTCTGTCGGGTGGAAACCTCATGTCCAAAACTAAAATACTTCAAATTCAAAAATAGCAAAAGTAGCAGATCGACATGCTCAAAATGTGTCGCTTCATGATGCATTCCGAACTTGTGGATCTGAACTATTGATGCTTTTGTGTGACGCTGTAGTAAGTAGTAAGTAGGGCGTTAATTTACAAAAAATAAAATAAAAGTAGATGGGATATGAAATACAGATAGGTTTCTGCCTGATATGTAGGGGAGGATGGGGGAAGATGAACCACTTTTTACTTAAGTTGTCCTGGAAGCAAGGCAAAATGAGATGGCAGTCAAATCTAATGATCTACACATATTTCAGGATGTCCTCTATCAATTGAAATGATGAGTAAGCAGCTATGACAAAGGGCCATGAAAATATGACCTTTTAAAAAAAACTGGTCATGTGGCTCAATTTGCCCCAGGTAAGGGGTAAGTTGATCCAAAATTGAACCACATGATATTTTAATGTAAAGAGCTTAAACTTGAACAGACAATGTATTCACTTATTGAAAATAATTTAATAACAGTTTTCCCTTTTGCAAATAGTCTTATTTATCTGTTTATTTATTATTTAAACAATATAAAGACAATTAAATAAAGTTTGTTACTCAGAACCTTATATAATATTTGCAATATTGTTATACAATATAGCAAATTTGCAAACATCCAAATTAAAGGTCATTCAGTATAATTTGAGTAGCAAATACTTAATACAAAAATATGAATGGTGATTCACATTAAGAAAATTGGCTCAATTTACCCCAAGGAATTGGTTCAACTTGCCCCATGGCCACTTTTTGACAAAACATGGCTAGCTTAATGCTCCAGGCTAATGTTTAGCTAAATCATTCACATGGGTTTTATACATTGGTATATCACCAACATGCATGATATATAAGTTTAGACCTGGGTGCTTTTGCTTTAACATAAAAATGATTATTCCAGTTTTTTTTCGTGTCCAAATGGTGGGTGTGTCCTGATTTTGAGGTCACATGACAACTCATGTGTGTAGTTTTAAAGATACAGGGGGTGGTTCAACTTACCTGACGGTTCATCTTCCCCCATCCTCCCCTATACCCTTTTCTCGAACATACAAAATCGGTCATAGTCCACTATTGATCTACTACATTCACAGTAGCAAGAAACCGTGTTCATTCAGTACCCGTGGCCTTGTCATCATAATACAGTGTGTCACCAGCCGGATGTTACTCTGAACTCATTTCTGCTGGAGGTCGAAAATCAATGTAGTTTTGACATTAATGGAGCCTCATAGTGCATGTGCGTGCGACTGTGCGTGCATATGTATGTATGTATGTGATAGGGTTAGATGTTATTTGTTTTATAAATATATACAAAAAGTCATGTATCCGGGGACCACCAGTGGTCCTTGAGGGAGTTCCAGGTGGTCCCCAGCTAAATGATGGTGTTACGTCTTGCTCCCCATTGACTCTACATCTATGTGCTGTGAGTGCTCTGTGCCCATCAGCGCCACCAGAGGGTTCCAGAGCATTGCACAGCACACCAGGGTGTTTCCCAGCTCCAATCTCCACTCCTGATCGGAGTCTGCAATCAGCTCCAAAGGCTACAAAAACCATGCCTGCCTGCTGCTCAGCGCCAGTTCCTCACCAGTCTACGGTTGGTAAAGTTAGACAGCCAGACATATAGGTTCTCAGTATTTAGAGTTAACCAGTTAAACGCACGCCGTTTACTGTGCATTATATTCTCGTCTGTGAACCTGCCACTGACTATCTTCTCTTCTCCTCTCCAGTGCTTCCGGGACTTGAGCTGTTTGGAGCAGCCTACGGAGCACTTACCCTCTTCCCGACCCAGAATAAATAATGGACCTTGATATGAAAAGGGTTGAAAACCACTATCATGTGGGGTCATCTTCCACATGCAGTTCCAAGTATATGTCACACATTGCCTAAGCACATGATGATCATCATCACCATGCCCACGAGATCTGCGGCACAAGCACATGGTGGTAGTCTATTAGATTACTATACTTGTGAAGGAGAAAGTGTAGTAGAATTTGTTTTATCATTAATACAATATTTTGGGAGTTACAAACCCAACCACATTCTGTGGTTGGGTTTAGGGGTTAGGAAGGGTTACACCTGATTTATACTTAGTTGCGCCTTATACTTATGTCCTCACAAGCATACAGTAGCAATACAAACAGGTGCGTGTGTGTGTGCGTGTCAGAGCGTAAGGACGGACGTGCTCAGGCAGTGGCACAGACCTTTGAAGTTCAAAGGTCACATATACTGCAGTGTCACACTTCTAGTTACATAAGGATCTCTCAGCTCGACCGACAGCTGGTGTGTGTGTGCTGGTGTGTGTGTGTGTGTGTGTGTGTGTGTGTGTGTGTGTGTGTGTGTGTGTGTGTGTGTGTGTGCAAGCGTGTGAAAGAAAAAGAAAAAAAGAAAGCAAGAAAGACACAGTAGTCATAATAACAATGACTGGGGCGTCTGATTCACAACCAAGGTGTGAGGAGAGAGTGAAAGGCAATAGAGTGAGAGATGAGACACAATACAACTTGGACAAATATATGGCTTGTGCCAGCGGGCCAGATAAGAGAGCTGTGTACTTGTCCCATAAATCAAAAGTGAAGCTGAAAGGTATAAGGAAAGTGAATAGAACTGGACTTTCTAGTTCAGTGTGTGTGTGTGTGTGTGTGTGTGTGTGTGCACACAAGGGTGTATGCATTAAGCTCATGTGCACGTGTGTGTCTGCGTCATACTTGTGCACAAAGCGGAACTGGCAATTCGTCTCTGTCGGGTGGAAACAACATTATGTTCAAAAAACTTTTCAGGATTAAAATTCAATGTGGAAGAAGGGACTTGCTTTTTGATTAAAATTCAAAAATAGCAAAAGTAGCAGAAGTACTTCATAGCACGTATAGCCATGCTATAATGGTTTCCATTATACCATATTAATTTTCCAGGAATAGAAAGCATGCAGTTTCTACAGTATCAGATTCAGATTCCCCATTGATGATTTATTCATTTGAAGATTGAGATTACAGTAGGCCTAAGGCATTTGATACAGTCTGGAGGGATGCCCTTTAGTATAAACTATCTAAAGTAAGCATCAAAGGTACATTTATGGATATAGTAATGGATATGTATAAAAACGTTAAATCGTGTGTTTTTGTTAATGGCATGAAATCAGATTTCTTTGTAAGTTTAGCTGGAGTAAGACAGGGGGAAAATCTGTCACCATTACTGTTCTCATTGTTTATCAATGACCTGGAGGATTACCTTATTCACAATGGCTGCCAGTCTATTAATTATGACGACCACCCACTTATCGATAGCTATTTCCAGCTTTTGGTATTATTATACGCGGATGACAACTGTCATGTCAAATACAAAGGAGGGATTGCAGAAGGCAATAGACCTGATGTGTGATTTCTGTGAAAAATGGAAATTGTAAATGAATAGTAAAAAAACAAAGGTCACAGTCTTTGGATGTAGAAAAGCTGATATCAACAAATTAAAGTTTGTCTGTAATGGAGTCAACCTAGAGATTGGTTTCACTAGTCATGCTGTAGCCTACACATGTGAAATCTGGGGCTTCGAAAAACTAGAAAAATGTCATCTTAAATTTCTCAAGTATATCCTAAAAGTTAAAACAACTACCTGTAGTAATATGGTGTATGGTGAGCTGGGGAGGTACCAAATTTGTATCGCTGTTAAAAAGAGACGTATCGGGTACTGGGCCCAGTTGATCGAAGGAAAAGAGCGTAAACTGAGTCGAATAATGTACGACTGCCTGCTTAACCTGTTCAACACAGGTGCCCATGTGTCACCTTGGGTTGCACAGGTGAAGAAAATACTGGATGACTGTGGTAACATTGGCTGGTTGAAGCGAACTGTCGAACAAAGGTTGAAAGACCAGTTTTTGCAAAAGTGGCAAAGTGAACTCAATAGTATGACATCATGTGACATCTATGTTGAATACAATCAAGAGTTCAAATTAGAAAAATACCTCCTATGTGAAAACCGTAAGTATAGACAGGCTATTTGCAACTTTAGGCTAAACAACACAAGAATTCCAAAGGTCGGTAGATATAAAGGACTGGAAAGAAGTCAGAGGATTTGTAAACTATGTAATGAAGCCAGAATTGGAGATGAGTATCATGTTTTGTTGGAATGTAAGAATACTGGCATTATGAATTTCAGGCAAAAATACCTGCCAATAATCTTTTTTACCCACCCTTCTATGTTTAAATTAATTGCATTACTAAAATCTGAAAAACAAAAATATAATCTATAAATTGGGTGCTTTTCTGAAAAATGTTCTTCCTCTGTACAAATAGGGAAAGCCTTCCGATATGTCTATGTATGTCGGGTAATCTGTAATGTATTGTATACTTTTGATTGTATACTTTTAGGCATCTTTTTTTACTAGAGGTCTTTGGGTAAACCCGTGACCCGTTACAGTTGTGTACATATGAGGTTCCACCGACAGAGATGATTTATAAAACTCATACACTTTCACTTACAGTATTTATAAGATTTTCAAAAATGGCTTTTAGATACTTTTGTGTGACACTGTAGTATGACGAAGTAGGGCTTTAAAGAAACAAATATAGCTGCAAGCAGCGATAAGACAGGACCAAGCAATAAGCCCTTTTAGGCTGCTCAACAGTGTCACCTTAGGTCACCCATCGGTATTGCAGCTGTTCGTACCCTAAACAGACAGACAGACGATACAAGAAAACTAAAAACAAACATCATATGCCCAGTCACCATGCTGCACCTGTGATGTTCCTTTTACTGACACCAAGTTTAAAATAAGAATTTAATGCACAGAATATCAATAGGAAGCAACTGAAGAACACTGTATTTCAATGGTAGTGGATGGAGAGAGAGGATTTGGGTGCGAAGAGGGACTTGACAAAGGGGGAATTGAGTGCTATAGTGCCCCACCCTCAATGGTTGTTTGCTTCCTCACCTCAGCCCTCTACCATATTGCCAAGTTTAGCAAAAAACTACTGCACGGTTAAACCAGAACTGCTATTTTTGGCAGAAGAAAGAAAAATCAGTAAGATGTGGGACCGTTTTTTTAACGGGCTGAGCCATTTCGGACTGATTGTCCAGTCATTCATATAGAATGGTGCCATGTCAGATGGCGGATCGACTAAT
This sequence comes from Protomyctophum parallelum, assembly GCF_964188405.1. NCBI lineage: Eukaryota > Metazoa > Chordata > Actinopteri > Myctophiformes > Myctophidae > Protomyctophum > Protomyctophum parallelum. Next base: position 27,862,921 of record NC_139698.1, on the reverse strand, counting down.
AGTCATAACTTTTATTTTAGTATTATATTTTTTATTTTATTTTTATTTCTTTATTATTATTTTTAGATTCTGTCAAATTTTGTATCCCATTAGTTCCCTTAATTTTTGTCTTGTCTTGTCGATTTCATTTCAATTTTGTGTCAACAGTATTTTGCTTTGTCTGTGTATTGCTTTAATGTTCTTGCTTATATAATCTCTTGATCACTTTCACCTTTTCATGTGTAAATGGTTTGTGGAGGGAAAAAAAAAAAATATATATATATATATATATATATATATATATATATATATATATATAAAATGGAGATTATACAAGGTTTCTGCCTGACAGCGATGTTATGCAATTTCACAAGTTCACTACTAGTTCCAGTGGGACATGGCCTGGCCGAGTCCCATCACCCAAAGAGTCCTTTTCCAAGACAAAAGAGCAACACTTGGCAGAAAGATCTGTATTGTTATGTTTAGAGTTTAGTGCTGCCCTGTCAACGCCTCCATAAAGGGCTTCCTTTGTTACTTTCTTGAGAACTGTGGGTTTGCTTTCCCTTGAAACATTGATGTGGGATGATAATGCTCCATTTGTCTGTGGACCAGAATCAGCTTTAAATGTTGTCACATCGCAGGTTTACAGGTCTATCACAGTATGGGTGAAATGATGTATTTATTTATTTATTTATTCGGATATATTGCATATGCTGCCATGCTCCATCCTTTTGTAGTCCGTTGGAGAGAGAGCGCAGTGAGAGCGAGAATGAGAAATGAGAGACACTGCTATGGAATATGAGATAGACACTGCTATGGTGCTACAGGCTAGTGATGCACTTTACATTACTGTTTTTATGGTTTGAAATTTTAAGTGGTTTTCAGTGTTTTGTATTTTGTAGTTCATGTGACATGCAGCGTGCTACAGTATGTAATGTAGCCTATTGGTCTTGTGTAATTTATTGGTGCTATATATGTAATTTATTGGACTTTTTGTTTTATTGTGTGTTGCAGTTGCATAACCACTTTGTGTGTTTTATTATGCTTGTATGTGTATAATCCTGGGTTTAAGTTTTGTGTTTACTCGTATTTCTTTTACCAAAATCAAATCAAAATGATCAAAACTTAAGTAAAAGTACCAACATTGCAATATAAAAGTACTCTGTTACAAGTAAAAGTCCGGAATTCAAAATGTACATTGAGTAAAAGTACATTTAGTAAGTATTCATTATGCAGAATGTCGCAGAATGTTACATCTTTTGAAAACAGCTATTTTCAAATATATATAGGGCTGAAGTGGTTAATATATATAATCTTTATTTCAGACAGTAGTTACATAAGATCAACGTACAAAAAAAAAGAAAAGACAAACAACATGGGAAAAGGATAAAAGCGAGCAATTAATACAAAACAAAGTACAGTAGTGCATATAAAAGTAGGCTACTGACCTACCTAATCAGCAGCAGGCTGCTGAGCCAGTGCTTGCGCAGCCTGGACGTGACCCGGTAACAGCTCTTCATAGCGTTCATTAGTGCCACTATGATACTAATGTATGTTTTGTAGTAATAATAAAAATCTACAAAGTAACTAAAGTTTTCAAATAATTGTAGTGAAGTAAAAGTAACATTTTTGGATCCGATATGTGGTGCAGTAGAAGTAAAAGTAATGGAAATTCACTAACCAAACTCTAGTAAAAGGTTTGGGAACCACTGATCGATAGTAGCTCTGAGGACCCCATGTTAAAGACCCATGTGCGTAGTGCAGGGGTTTTCAACAGGTGGTCCGTGGACCACTGGTGGTCCGTGAAGGTATTGCATGTGGTCCCTGACCATGCATTTAGTAATGTAGCAAAGTGAAGATTTTGTATTTTCTTGCACGGAACAGTGCACTAAGCTTTTGTGCACTGTTCCGTGGAAGTGCGTCAATGAATAATCAGAATTACTGGGAAGTCTGAGGTTAAGAAATTCCACAGAAAAAGCAGTTAGAATCTCAAGAAGGGTAAGTGTACCAGCTTGCCTGATTGAGCCATCATTATTAGGAAATGTGCCCATAGAATCATGTGCTATATCTTGCACGATTTTTTTATATATATATATATATATATATATATATATATATATATATATATTTATATATATATATATAAAATTGTTCAAATAGCCGATCTACAAGATCATAATGTTTGGATGTAGATGATCGGCTAGTTGAACTATTTTCCAAGATAGTAAATTATGGCAAAAAAGTTTAGGGATATAGGGTGAGGCGCGCCGAAGATAGGGCCACATGTGTCAGTACTGTATATTAGTTAAGTCTGTGGACCCTCGTTTGAGAAACAGTAGAGACATGGGATGCATTCCATAGCAAGTGTTACGAAAGCACTAATCTTAGCCCATATCCCATTGCAACACAACAGTGGTTATTTTTCTGTGGATATCAATTAGCTTTACATTGCAGGTGTAAACTTTACACCACTTTACACCGTCCTTTACCTTCTTTACACTGTAAAAGGTACTTTTACTTAAGTAAAAAAAAAAACTTTTAGTAAACATAGCAGATCTACAGTACAAGCTCACAAACTGTACCAAGCGACTCGTTGTGAGCTTGTAGATCGGCTATTTTCACTACTTCTTAAAGGACAACTTTAGTTTTTTTCAACCAAGGTTCATGTTTTAGGTTGTTATTAGAGTAAGTAAAAGATGAGTCTTAATTTTCTTTCATTTGCTGCTTTCTTTCGTTTTAGGGATTTTAGCTCTTTTTGACAGGGGGGCGGGGGCATTCGAGCATGGGGCTAAATATGTATTATTTTACCAAATTTGATGGTGATTTATTTATTTATTATTTACTATAGTCCTAATAAACCCCAGGAAATTACATCTGGCCACAGAAGATCACATGATCTACTGAATGTGAAGGTAGCCTACTGGGGGAAGGCTTATACTGTGTGTATAGGCTCAATATGTCAGTTTGACACATTCAATAGATCCTGTGATCTTTTGTGGCCAGATGTAATTTCTTGGGGTTTATTTATTTATTATTATTTATTATTAAATAAAATAAAAATAAATCGCCATAATATTTTGTAAAGAAATACATATTTAGCCCCATGCTCGAATGCCCCCGCCCCCCTGTCAAAAACTGCTAAAATCCCCAAAACGAAAGAAAGCAGCAAATGAAAGAAAATTAACACTCACCTTTTGGTTTCTCTAATAACAACCTAAAACATGAACCTTGGTTGAAAAAAACTAAAGTTGTCCTTTAAACATTTATTTTCTAATTCATGGCATTTCTTTTATTTTACTTCTTAAACTTTTATTTTCTAATTCATGGCATTTTTTTTTTTTTTTTTCCTGAAAAATGAACATTTTGGAGTCAGGTTTCTGCCAGACAACAGAGATATGCATCTTGATTTGTTTTATTTGACCATTTTGATTTGATTTTGGTAAAAGAAATAAGAGTATTAAACACAATAAAACTTAAACCCAGGAGAATATACACATACAAGCATAATAAAACACTCCAAAGTGGTCCTGCAACTGCAACACACAATAAAACAAAAAAGTCCAATAAATTACATAAAACCAAGGCGTCATTACATACTGTAGCACGCTGCACGTCACATTAATTACAAAATACAAAACACTGAAAACCACTTAAAATCCCCAACAAATTTCAAACCATAAAAACATGCTTTCTGGTCTAGAGGGGTGGGCGTGCATGGAGCAAGCTCTGGAGAACTTTTGTTCGACTTTTTTGAGTGGTGCAACCACTCCAAGGAAGAGCAATGTCCGTGTCGGTTAACCCAGTGTTTCCCAACCTTTTCTGTCCCAGGGAACACTTTTCATAGCCTAAAAATCTCGGGGAACACCTAGGGGGGGGGGGGGTGTATATAATATACATATATATATATTATAGTAAAAGTAAATATATACGTAAAAGTAATATAATAAAATAAAAACACACATGACAGCACTCATCAAATAACGAGAATGAAAAGGACAGAGACAGTGCCTCAGTTTCAAAAAATTGCTCATATGCAATGTGAAATGCCACCTAATCCTTTTCCTTGTCTTTATTATGGGCCAACTTGTGAAAGCTGCATGCTTTTATTGTGCAGGGTCTCAGTTCTCACAGCCTGCTTATTTTCACGTGCTGAAAATAGCTGATCGACAAGCTCACAACGCGTTGCGGACGCAACGCGTTGTGAGCTTGTAGATCAGCCATTTTCAGCATGCAAGCATAACACGTGTACGACGAAGAATAAATCACTGCGCTTCTGTGGAGGGAGGGAGATATATTTTGTTGGCCGAACGAGGCGATCATGTTTGGACATCTATGGACAGCTATTTTTCGTGGCACATTATGTTTAATCACAACAACGTCACGTTTACTTTACGTGTTTGGGTCGGGACTACGAGAATCTAAATGTTTGGGCTAGGTCGGGACATGTAGGACTGTATGTGTTTGCTGTCTACGTGCATGTGGCTGCGCTCTGCGCGCTCCAGTCTTTCTGGGGGGAGCGAAATGTAGCCTCTTCTGCATCTAAGCATTAACATTTCAATGGCCGAGGGTCGTTAGTCTATTGTTCCGTGTTGATGTTATCGCACGTCTAATGGACGTGTGACAACAACGACGCAACTAAGAAGCCTTCGGGGGAGAGTTAGTGTTCCGCCTGATTTGACAGAAAGTAACACTATAACTTAATTTCGGTCAAATTACGCGGAGCACTTGGACACATCAAACGGAGCACCAAAGCTCCGCGACACACAGGTTGGGAAACACTGGGTTAACCTATGTGTTGGTTAACCTGTGACTTTAATGAGTAACAGTAGGGGCGCTGTTGTGCCAGAAACCGAGAGAGAGAGAGATAGTGCTGCACTGTTGCCTGCTAATGAGAGAGAGAGGGAGAGAGAGAGAGGGGAGAGTTGCACCACTCAGTTCACACGGGTGTGATTTTATTTTAATTAATGTTATATTATAATTAAAATCTTAGTGTTTTTCCAATTATTTGGGATCCCACTTGCAGTATCCTCAAGGCCCCGGTCCATACGTTGAGCATCACATAGTACACCCACCCACACCATCCGCTGACTTCTTCACGTGTGCCCAGGGACACATTAGCACATCATGAACTCTATACATTCCATGCACTCACCAGCGCCACACTACATGACATCATGCGCACCTCGTTGAGGACTGCAGTGGAAACGAGCTGTAAGCTTTTCTTTGGCATTATCCTTTCGATTATGGTGGGCCAGATCAGATGTACGTACCGGTATGTTACATGTGACATGTGTTATATTTCATGATCAATAAAGATAACAATCAATCAATCAATTCAAGCCTGTGCTAGTGTATTCTCTGTATGTTATTTTAGAATAATATGCTTGGTGCCCTGCCAATGGCTCCAGATAAAGAGCTTGCTTTGTTACTTTCTTGAGAAAGTAATTCTACTAGTCAGTGTATTCTGTGCAGGTCTTTGCTCTGTTTAGGGGCAAGCTAGGCCACTTGGCCTTTGGTCTTGTACATTCTTTGGTGCCAGGGCAGGACATCATCTAGGCCAACTTCTAAAATCATGATATTAATACAACTGACATAATTAATAGATTTTAAGGTTTAAGCATTCATTTGTACTGTAGTAGTATTACTATATAGGCTATAGGGTGCTGGGTTGCTGCTTGCTCATCACTGTGTCCAGCCTTTATTGTTGCATAACACAACAAATGTACTTTCTTCAGCAGTACAATAACTTCAACTTGAAAATAAAGTTATTCAATCAGAGAGGGACAGGTACATTTAGACAGGTGTGTAGGCCTTTTAACATAAAAATAAATAAACTTCACAAACAAAACTTTCATACGAAAATAATTAACTACTATGAAAGGCCAGGTGAAAATAAGACAGTACATACCAACGATGCTACGACGAGTGAATTGAGCAGATACAAAACACAGGAGCTCTAGTCTGCATGTGTCATGAAATGTTTGCAATGGAATCTAATGCACTTCCTGAAAGAGGTCACAGCGGTGTGTCACATGACACAACTGAAGCCTACTGCCTGCCATTTTATCTTTTCAAAATAAAACATGAATTTAAATAATGTAACAGAACACAGGGGGAGTTAAGAATTCAGGATCTCAATAAAAGACACTGGTGATAGTAACAAGAACAATTACATAAATGTCAATTATTGTCTTCGCTAGGCCAAAGGCATGAATCAACCCTCCGAGGGCCTTGGCGCTATACACAAATCAAAAGGCCCAAGAGCAACACTTTTTGCATTTGCACGCTCAGTGAATGAACGCACATATGCTCAGCACACCACCAGCACTATCGCCGTTGCTCCCATAGAGTTATAAGGCTGCTCCCCAACGCTGGATCTGCCTTGAGTCTCCTCCTACCTAGGGGTTAAGAAACTGTTGGATGACCGAAAACACTAGCTGAGGTTCCTGTGTTGTGTTACATTGAAATCGGTGACGAATACGGTTTAGACGGAAGCAACAGCTGTACCTATCTGCCACTGTTGGCCCCGATCAACGTGGAACTGTGCACACACACTCCCTAGATGCCAGAACAGAACCTTTGCCATACATTTTTTCACATGGGCCTGTTATAGCGCCACCAGGAGGCTGACTTATCTTTCAGATTTTATCCAAACATCACGCAAATCGGCACACATCTCCATAGTCATGTGATCAAGACTGATCTCTCAGATTTTTCAAATTCCATCTTGATTGGCTAACATTGGTTTCAAATGTTTGCAGGATTGGTCCATTTAGAACAAAATGCCTCAAATCATAAATGCAGTGTCCGACCCTTTTCACAATGGCCTATTATAGCGCCACCAGGAGGCCATAGTAACCTACCTGACCTGGCGGAGTCTTTTTTTGCCTGGGCGCTATTGTTTTATGCTGAAATGCATATATCTACAAGCAGCGACCAGGGAAAGCTGTGTCCACTCTGAGGAGCGATGTGTCTGGCCAAACTCCAGACCATGGTAACCAGCCTCTAGACTAGAGCATGGGAAGCGATAGCTATAACCAGTTATCAAAAATCCCACTCATGTGAAGTGAGGGGTGCCTTTTATCATGATGATCATGACCCACAACAAAATTCGTCATAAAAAGTCCATAGACTTAATTGGCCACACACATGACATCACAGGCAGAACACACAAAGCCAGACGTTGGAGCACTAGCTAGAATAGAGCTAAGTATTTGATGATGACATATGATGATGATGTCTGATGATGATACATTGACCCACACACGGTCAAATGTACCACTCAGGCCTGGGCCGTGGCTCAGCGGTCCAGGCACCATGGCTGGTAGTCTGAGTCTGGCAGGGTGCCACAGGTTCGACTCCCGATCCCGACGGCCCCAACCCCAACCCTCCCCCTTCCTGTCAGCCTACTGTCTGTAATCCAAAAAAAAGAAATTGTACCGCTCAAAAACTCCCGTGAAATGGTCACACTTTGTTTTCACGAAGAAACACTTTTTTCGCTGGCTAAATGCAAAAATCACAGGAAAGAGGCAGAGAAGGAAATTAAATCAAGCTGGGGCCATGTAGCCTAGTAGCCAAAAAATGAACCCGGACATGTCGAGTACACCAACGTTTTATGTTAGAAATGTTTAGTATGGATCCCCAGCATGTATAGAAACTGCCGGATGCTAACTTGCATATGTTGAGCAATTTTCATAATTGGCATAATATGTGACCATACCATTAACAACCTATATTCAAAGTTTCATCATGCTTTATCTAGCATGTGACGTGTCAAACTAGGGGGTTTTCATGACGCTGAATCCATTGATCCATTCCAAGCATTAGTTTTGCAAAAAAAACACTCATTGGGCTTATAACGGCCATGCCCAAATGTGCTGACATCATCAATTTGTTATGACGGCATTGGCTGTTAATGGTATGGTCACATATTATGGCAATTTTCATAATTGCTCAACATATGCAAAGTAGCATCCGGAAGTTTCTACATGCTGGGGACCCATACTAAACATTTCTAACATAAAACCTTGGTGTACTCAACATGTCCGGGTTCACAATGGGGCTCTATGGGCTGGCTACTAGACTAATGGTGGCCTCAGGGCAGATAATCTTTTGAGGGGCAGAAGGCCTAGGGGCAAAGGCGGCCTTCATAGCCTCCACAAAATTCCTGCCCTGATTCTGTAAAATCATACGTGCTGCGGTTTTGAGCGGCAGGCCGAATGGCTGCCCCTGTTTTATTTCAATGTACAGATTCCATGGTTCCACGTTGAAATCTCTCAACGCCATGCTGAGTCGACAGATGCCGCCGGTGTTTGGAAAAAGCCGTTAAATGCAAACATGCTGCCTTGTAACTTTCTCTTGTCACCTTGTAACATGTGAATAACATGTGTTTCTCGTTTGGCTATAGGCCGCATAATAAAAAATAAGAAGGGAAGGGGAACGAACAGCCTCTGCATTTCCTCGAGCCATTTACCAGAAATCTGGGAAGAAATCTGTGTGTGTGTGTGTGTGTGTGTGTGTGTGTGTGTGGGGGGGGGGGGGGGGGGGGGGGGTGTATTACTGTACTTGTAATGATCAAATGTCCCCACAAGTATAGTAGAATTTGATAAACAGACATTGTGGGGACAATTATAGACAAATGGTTGTTTTATGGTTGGAAATAGATTTTTTAGAGATATACGTTTACAATTAGAAAAATATTCCCGGTTTGGGTGTGTAAGGATTAGACATTTAGATGTTTGTTTTTAGGGTTTAGAATTATGCCTGATTTGTTGTGTGGTGGTGTCGTGTACCAAAATAATTGCTGATCTAGAAGCTCAAAAAGGGGTGTGTGTGTGTGTGTGTGTGTGTGTGTGTGTGTGTGTGTGTGTGTGTGTGTGTGTGTGTGTGTGTGTGTGTGTGTGTGTGTGTGTGTGTGTGTGTGTGTGTGTGTGTGTGTGTGTGTGTGTGCGTGTGTGCGTGTGTGCGTGTGTGTGTGTGTGTGCGTGTGCATGCTTTTTTCACACTAAGCTCTGATTTCATTCACCTCAACCCCCTCCTGCATATCCAGTAGCTACATGGGAGGAAGACAAACAAAGCAGGCTTCAGCGTGGAGGAGCGTCATGGTGAGCATATACTGTAGCAGCACATTGGAAACACATTTATCGGTATCGGTCGGGGGTTCATTGTATCGACCCAAAGGAAAGCTCTGAGGCCTGGCATGCAGCAGCTTTTAGTGTACATAATACTCATGTACTGTACATAAGGGCCATTTCACTGCATGCTGCTGGAAGAAACTGCAATCACTCAGTGTTAAATAGTATTTGTAGCTAGATAACAGTAGCACAATTTGAAATTTGCACTCTATGGCCAGAAGAATAACGAGTGTTTTGACTAGAGTTTGACTGGATTGTTGAATTCCTACAATAACCATGAAGCTTTGGTGCACTTGTGGAGGGGAGACACCCCATGTGGGCTGTCTTACTGAGACAACATGTAGTCCAGGAAGGAAGTGAGAATACTTTAGGATGCATAAAACAAAAGAAGAAGGGAACAAAAGTCTTGTTTTAAAAGAAATAAGAGTGGTAGCAGTTTTCTAGGAGTTTGTTCCAGATATGTGGTGCAATAAATTAGTTCATACAGCATCACAATCATTTTAACCAAGTATATTTTGGTTATTCAAAAATAGCAGGTCTACGAGCACACTGCGAGCGTGTACATCTCTACTGGCAGTCATAATTAATCTACTGCCAATGACGTCTATATACAGTATGTCATTTAAAATCTGGCGTTTTCAGTGTTTACGATAGAGGGTACTCCTTCGCAACCTGTGAGTTAATCTACGGCTTCCAGATGGGGGGGGGGAGATCAAAGATCAAAGTACTGTTACTTTGACGATATGTACTTTGTAAATGTGTTCACCAACGTCTGCCATGAGTTAAAAAGATGATGTGTGTTCCGGTGGAGGTGAGATTTACAGTAGACAGCGGTGTAACTGAAAGCAGAGGCAGCAGGGTGGCACTCATTATTACTGAGCACATGGCCAAAGGCTGTTCAGTTTGCATAGCACACATCCTAGAGCCACCAGCCGTGGCATGCATGCCTAGCATTCCAGGCACATAGGCCTTATCCAATGTATCCTGACAGCTCGTTGCGGGTTCGAGTCCCAATCCTGACACACACACACACACACACACACACACACACACACACACACACACACACATTTTTATATACTGTATCTGTCCTGTGTCTCCTTCCTTACTGCTGTAACTGCCATTGACAATTAAATGTCCCCCACGGGATCAATAAAGGTTTGTCTACAGTCTACACGTACGCATGCACGTACACACACACACACACACACACACACACACACACACACACACACACACACACACACACACACACACACACACACACACAAGTAGTTAAGTCTACAGTACATGTCTGGGCTAATCCCATGACTCAGCAGCCATTATGCATTTGTGTGTGTGTGTGTGTGTGTGTGTGTGTGTGTGTGTGTGTGTGTGTGTGTGTGTGTGTGTGTGTCACCATGGTCCAGCCCTCCCCTCTTCTCAGACACACAATTTCTCAGTGCTTTTATTGCTTTAACCTGGGCCATGACCGCATGACTGTGGGTTCATCCTGGCTGGTTTCATGGAAATCTGCCCATTAGAGTTTTTGAGACACTGACTCAGCGGTCGGTCCCTTGGGCCACAGCCACTTCTGTTTTTTGGGGGGATACCTCTGAAGGGGGGCCTTGTGGAATGTCATCAGACCCGTCTTGAAGCCACTGCACTTCCAAATCGACACACTTGCTTTCTCCAGCTAGACCTTTTCACCAAAGGTGACATGGCAGTGTGCATGGCACACAGCAGAGCCAAACCCTCCAATGCAGTGGCTCTCAAATTGAAGGAGTTCCAAGCAGTCCCCAGCTAAATTAGTTGATGTATAGCATGAACATCAGTTTAACCACTTTGTACCCTGTATACTTTGGCTATTTGAAAATAGCCAAACATTCAAGCTTGTAGATCTACAATTTTCTAAAAGTTTTGGAAAAACCTAGAAACTGTTTGAATACATGGCCTCTCAGCCAGGGTCATCCCAATCTGAGAACCCATCTGAAAATAAAGCACCCTCTTTTCCTTTGAATTAGTCAATAGTCTGATTCGAGAGACTATAGGGTCATACAGACCAGGAACCAGCTGAACCATGTCTCCTGGGTCAGCTGGGTCATTCCGATGATTGCTGGACTGAACAAATGAATGGGGAGCACATATACTTATGGGGCACAGGTCAGGTGCATTGCGATTAGTTTGGGGGTAATTAAGCATGGCTTTCTATGGCTTTGTAGATATGGAACACATGGAATGTTTGTAATATCACAGCCTTTCTAGTGCTACTCCTGAACAAGCCAGTCCATCAGCCCAGAGAAGTGAGAACCTCCCATTCTCGTCTTCTGAAAACAGACAGTTCAGGGAAATAATAAATGTATGTGTTGGTAAATGGTCTGACATAATGTAAAGTAGCCTACCTCGCGGCTACATGGTCTGACATAATGTAAAGTAGCCTACCCCCTTGTGTATAAGACACAGCCTCATCCAATTCAAGGTTGTACACAGGCTCCACTACTCTAATGAAAAACTAGCCAAGATTTACCCTGGTTTTGATGCTGGCTGTCCGAGATGCCAGCACAAGCCTGCCACGCTGGGTCATATGTTTTGGTCATGCCAATCACTAGTCAGGTTTTGGGAGAAAGTTTTCGAGGCGGTTCCGTATATATGTGGTGGAACGCTGGACCCATGCCCGGTGATTGCTGTTTTTGGGGTGTCTCCAATCGAGGAACGGCTCACGGGTCTTCAGGCAAACGCTGTGGCATTCACAACGCTTTTGGCTCGTAGATTGATACTTCGACAATGGAAGTCGGGGAAACCTCCCTCGTTCAAACAGTGGGTCAAAGAGGTCCTCTCCATGATTCCCCTAGAGAAACTAAGGTACAACCGTAGTGGTTCTAAAGATAGATACATTATGACTTGGACCCCTTTCATAGAGTTTGTAGAAAGTATACCTTTCACTTAAACCCATATTCCCTTGTACAATCTGATACCTCACACTAAACCTGACATTGGGCGACCTCTGGTTGGAGGCCCTCAGTAAGTAGACAGTTGGATATAGAGCAATTTACTATCTAAACTGAAAGATGGATACAATGTATGTAACCTAGATACCATACCCTGATGGAAAATGCTGTTTTTTTTTTGTTTTTTTTTCTTCTTACTATGTTCATTAGTACTTTCAAAACTAGTTTACTAATTACCTTTACTGTCTTGTACTGTCTGTCTTTGTTTTATTTGTCTTGTTCTGACCTTGATTGGGGGGGGAGGGGGGGATATTTACATGTCGGATACAACAAAATGTACACATATGTTTTTTCATTTATTCATCAATAAAAATCAAAATAAAGTGTTAAAAAAAAAAAGTAGCCTACCTCGCGGCTACATGGTCTGACATAATGTAAAGTAGTCTACCTCGCGGCTACATGGTCTGACATAATGTAAAGTAGCCTGCCTCGCGGCTACATGGTCTGACATAATGTAAAGTAGCCTACCCCCTTGTGTATAAGACACGGCCTCATCCAATTCAAGGTTGTACATAGGCTCCACTACTCTAATGAAAAACTAGCCAAGATTTACCCTGGTTTTGATGCTGGCTGTCCGAGATGCCAGCACAAGCCTGCCACGCTGGGTCATATGTTTTGGTCATGCCAATCACTAGTCAGGTTTTGGGAGAAAGTTTTTGAGGCAGTTCCGTATATATGTGGTGGAACGCTGGACCCATGCCCGGTGATTGCTGTTTTTGGGGTGTCTCCAATCGAGGAACGGCTCACGGGTCTTCAGGCAAACGCTGTGGCATTCACAACGCTTTTGGCTCGTAGATTGATACTTCGACAATGGAAGTCGGGGAAACCTCCCTCGTTCAAACAGTGGGTCAAAGAGGTCCTCTCCATGATTCCCCTAGAGAAACTAAGGTACAACCGTAGTGGTTCTAAAGATAGATACATTATGACTTGGACCCCTTTCATAGAGTTTGTAGAAAGTATACCTTTCACTTAAACCCATATTCCCTTGTACAATCTGATACCTCACACTAAACCTGACATTGGGCGACCTCTGGTTGGAGGCCCTCAGTAAGTAGACAGTTGGATATAGAGCAATTTACTATCTAAACTGAAAGATGGATACAATGTATGTAACCTAGATACCATACCCTGATGGAAAATGCTGTTTATTTTTTTTATTTTTTTCTTCTTACTATGTTCATTAGTACTTTCAAAACTAGTTTACTAATTACCTTTACTGTCTTGTACTGTCTGTCTTTGTTTTATTTGTCTTGTTCTGACCTTGATTGGGGGGGGAGGGGGGGATATTTACATGTCGGATACAACAAAATGTACACATATGTTTTTTCATTTATTCATCAATAAAAATCAAAATAAAGTGTTAAAAAAAAAAAGTAGCCTACCTCGCGGCTACATGGTCTGACATAATGTAAAGTAGCCTACCTCGCGGCTACATGGTCTGACATAATGTAAAGTAGCCTACCTCGCGGCTACATGGTCTGACATAATGTAAAGTAGCCTACCTCGCGGCTACATGGTCTGACATAATGTAAAGTAGCCTACCTCGCGGCTACATGGTCTGACAATGTAAAGTAGCCTACCTCGGCTACATGGTCTGACATAATGTAAAGTAGCCTACCTCGCGGCTACATGGTCTGACATAATGTAAAGTAGCCTACCTCGGCTACATGGTCTGACATAATGTAAAGTAGCCTACCTCGCGGCTACATGGTCTGACATAATGTAAAGTAGCCTACCTCGGCTACATGGTCTGACATAATGTAAAGTAGCCTACCTCGGCTACATGGTCTGACATAATGTAAAGTAGCCTACCTCGGCTACATGTTCTGACATAATGTAAAGTAGCCTACCTCGCGGCTACATGGTCTGACATAATGTAAAGTAGCATACCTCGCGGCTACATGGTCTGACATAATGTAAAGTAGCCTACCTCGCGGCTACATGGTCTGACATAATGTAAAGTAGCCTACCTCGCGGCTACATGGTCTGACATAATGTAAAGTAGCCTACCTCGGCTACATGGTCTGACATAATGTAAAGTAGCCTACCTCGCGGCTACATGGTCTGACATAATGTAAAGTAGCCTACCTCGGCTACATGGTCTGACATAATGTAAAGTAGCCTACCTCGGCTACATGTTCTGACATAATGTAAAGTAGCCTACCTCGCGGCTACATGGTCTGACATAATGTAAAGTAGCATACCTCGCGGCTACATGGTCTGACATAATGTAAAGTAGCCTACCTCGCGGCTACATGGTCTGACATAATGTAAAGTAGCCTACCTCGCGGCTACATGGTCTGACATAATGTAAAGTAGCCTACCTCGTGGCTACATGTTCTTAGTCTTCTGACATAATGTAAAGTAGCCTACCTCGCGGCTACATGGTCTGACATAATGTAAAGTAGCCTACCTCGGCTACATGTTCTGACATAATGTAAAGTAGCCTACCTCGCGGCTACATGGTCTGACATAATGTAAAGTAGCATACCTCGCGGCTACATGGTCTGACATAATGTAAAGTAGCCTACCTCGCGGCTACATGGTCTGACATAATGTAAAGTAGCCTACCTCGCGGCTACATGGTCTGACATAATGTAAAGTAACCTACCTCGGCTACATGGTCTGACATAATGTAAAGTAGCCTACCTCGGCTACATGTTCTGACATAATGTAAAGTAGCCTACCTCGGCTACATGGTCTGACATAATGTAAAGTAGCCTACTTCGGCTACATGGTCTGACATAATGTAAAGTAGCCTACCTCGGCTACATGTTCTGACATAATGTAAAGTAGCCTACCTCGGCTACATGGTCTGACATAATGTAAAGTAGCCTACCTCGCGGCTACATGTTCTGACATAATGTAAAGTAGCCTACCTCGTGGCTACATGGTCTGACATAATGGGCACAGTGGGCAGGGGCTCTGTCCAGGAGCCTTTTGTGGACCCACGGTGGACAACCGTGGGTCCGACCGACTCGACACCGGGCGTACTGCACTCCCTGTGCGGGTGTGGGACGTGCGTGTCGAATTTGAAGTAGGTCGTGCAAATGGTTCTCAAGTTACGTGCATTACAAACGTACACACAGACAGACATACACAGATGTGGTGCATTTATAGATAGAAGATACATGTTTGAGCAGCAGCCCTAGAAAGAGTCAAAAAGTGCTTAGTAAGGGGTTACTGAAAGGATACGTGCTAGCTAGCATGACCATCAGTACTATGAGTTTATTTGCATAACCTCAGCTAATCTGGGGTCCACACAACATGAAAACATATATGACTGAACAAAATATGCAGACGATATGTATACCCTTTTCTTGAACATACATTGTCGTTCATAGTCCACTATTGATCTACTACATTCACAGTAGCCAGAAACCGTGTTCATTCAGTAGCCGTAGCACACATACAGTGTATGTGTGTCACCACCAGTCGGATGTTAACATTAGCTTCAACTCTGAACTTATTTCTGTCCAGCCAGCATGGAGGCCTCGCACATCTGACAACATCAATATTGTCTACTCTTCTATCCATAATGTGAAGTTAAACTGCTGGTATTTTGAATGTTAAGAACTGCACTAAATGGACAGGCATTATTTATCATTTATCATCAAGAGTCACACCTCTCTCTCTCTGTTAAATGACCTTTCGACTCATTGAAGAATGAAGCCCAACTACAGGCTCACTAATCCAAGTCCAAGTTCCGGTGTCAAGGTCAGCCTCCTTACAACTGAAGGAGGCCTTGAACTGGTCAACATACATAGATATGAAATATTGGCTATAGCCTATCTATCTCAAAATGCACGTCTGTACATACGTGTGTATACGTCTGTAACCCACGTAACTCGAGAACTCAAATTCCACACACCACCACAGGGAGTCCATCGGACCCACGGTTGTCCAGAACCAGCACAAAAACCTCTGCCCGAGCTCTGGACCTGATCACCCCTATATCTCCATATATGGAGCTGGCCTGTTCCGACATCACAACACTTCATATTTGGCCATGCCTGACACCAATGTTGATTTCGTCGACTAAAACTAAGACGAGAAATGTTCGTCGACTACCTTTTTCCACCGACGAAAACTAAATGGAAACTAAATTAAAAGTAAGCTATGATGACTAAAACTAAGACTAAATATACTGACAACTACTTACTACAACTACAACTACTTACAAGCTCACAACGCGTCACACTGCGACGCGTTGTGGGCTTGTAGATCTGCTATTTTCAGCAAGTGAAAAAGACCATTATGATGGCATCAAGGCCCGCCAAAATACATTTTGTTTGAATAAACCAACTGTAGATTTAGTTGACTAAAATCTTATATTTAGTCAACTAAAACTAAACTAACACCAGGACATTGCAGGTGACTAAAACTAAATGAAAACTATTCAAGAGACTATGACTAAAACTTGCTGCCAAAAACAACACTGCCTGACACAGAACTCCATAGGAATAAAGGGACGCAGAGAGACAGATACAGAAATCTCCACATTAAAAGGGACACAGACACAGACTCTGACGCTGTTACAACAGGTATTACATTACTAGCCAGGTGGGCCTTTGGATCTCCAACTTCCATAGTTACCGACTCGGTGCCGAGTCTACAGCCAGGCACTGGTCTAGTTTCAACTAAGTATCCATCAATTTACATCTGCGGATTAGGGTGTGCCTCTCCTGTGGAATAGTCCCGAAAAGACTAGGCTGGAAGCATAATTATGCAAAATGCATCTTTAAGCAAATGCATAAAAATGGTTGTTGTAAACTACATTGTAGATAATCTTCCCACCCCCAGAGGTAGATTATATCATTCATCAGCATAGCTGTGTGGTGTTAAGTATGGAGGAAACCTCATGTTGACGCTTTCCTATTACAGGTGTCACTTACACTCACTTGGATTATGGATATAAATGCTCTTTCATATTGAAATAAAAACAAATAACGGAAAAGAGCTAATCTAGAAACAGGTTCACGGCATGACGCGCCTTGATCGTAATGTAGACTGTCTATTTGCGGTGCATGACTTGTTTCCATAGAACTTTTATGGAATCCAAATGATGGAAATCAGTTGAGGTGACTGACTGAGAAGTTCATGCGGAGTTACACTAGCTACGATGTGTATTTTCTAGTCCTATATGGTTCTTGCAGGAAATAAACAGAAATAAACCCAACTCACGGTTTACAAAGCTGGTGAGTTTACTGAGCAAAATGGTACAGTTCCACTGTTTGATATTCATTACAATCTACAAAATACAAAACATCAGAAACAAAGACAAATCGCATATGCTCATACAAGCCCTGCTTGTAATTTGTAACGCACACTTGAGTTAACCCGTGGCTTTTAATTCTCTATTAAGGTGGGGTCCAGCCGTCCAGGCCTGGACAAATGAGGTGCCCGGTCACCTCATTTTTCCTTGAGGGGGTTCCAAATGGACCCTTACAGGTCTGCAACTCTGAGTGTAGAAATGAAACCAAACGGACCGTTTGGCTCAATTTCTACACTCCCTAAGTTACAGGTGTCCTTGAAATAAAAATAAAAAGTTTGAGAACAACTGATATACCGTAGATGCATAAAGACTACCACATAGTGGGTTTTCACAAACTATCTACAGACAAAAGAAGCAAAGGGCCCTTCTAGACATATTGTTTGACATTTCTAGCATGTGGTGTGACCACTAGTGTGATCGACGATTGTAACGATGGTGGACTCTGCCCCCTTGTGGTACCTGCAGTGTACTGTCACAGCTGTGTACTACTAGAAGAGGATCACATTTCATGCCACTAGGCACTAGCATAGGCAAAGGTCACATCTAGTGTGACCTAACGTTACTAGAACATTACTCTGGCTTCAAACATGTTATGTCCAGTGGTGGACTCACTGTACAGTAGTAACCAAGCACCTTGACTCAAGTAGCTTACTGTACGCAAGTGCAATTTTGATACTTTATTACTCCACAACATCTTGTAGTGTAAATTTACTCCACTAATTATGGGGGGGGGGGGAAACCCTGTAGAAGTTTTAGTTTAGATTTTAGATTAGTACAACACGCCTGAGGGCAGATTTTAAAAACGCCTTCTGAATTCTAAAATGTGCTATATTTTATTCGAAACAATTAAAATAAAATGGTGTTGCTATAGTAACATCTAAAATGACACAGATTACTGGTTTTAAAGGTATAACAGCGTAGGCTATAGGCTTTCCCGGGCTTGATGTGTTAACCAATTATCCGTTTTATACTCGACTCAAAAATAGCTACAGGCTCATAATAATGCGTCCGCATCAGCTATCTTGTAAAGATTGTGAGAAACATTTAAATCTTTTGAAAGAAATGTGTGAAATGGGACAATTCTGAGTATATTTTGATGCCAATACCTTTGTACTTTTACTCAAGTCAAATGTTGAAAACAGGCCTATATAGTTGTAACAGAGTATATACAGTTGTCTCTGTCGGCTGGGAACGGGTCCAACACCGTTAGAAAATAGCAAGACATAAGCAGATCTACAAGCTCAAAGCGCCTCGTTTTGAGGCTTGTGGATCTGCTACTTTTGGTGTGATGCTGTAGTATGATCAAATAGAGCGTTAATTTGTGGGGGGGAAATTAAATCACAAAAGTTTAAATACGGAGATAACAGGTCTCTGCTCGACAGCAACGATATTCATATCGTGCTATTGCTATTCATACTTGAGTAACAATGCAGTACTTGGTCCACCACTGGTCACATCTAGCTTGTTTCCCTACTAAGTCCACAATCTAAACAGAATACAGTGCAGCACAGTAGTACAGTGAATGTGCATCGAAATAAACAAAACAAAAATAAACAACGCTATACTAACTCATACAATAATAGTTGAAATGAATAGAACACAAAGTCACTTATAAATACTGCAGTCTGGGATTTGATTCTTTGATTGGAATCAAACCCTTTTGTTGAAATGAAGATAATTATGTAACATAATAGAAACCCACAGCGGTGGCAAATGTTCACGATTCATGTGCCATAAATGTCACGACAGATTATCCACAAATACCTGAATAGTTCCACAGAAATTACTTTTCAACAAGTATTCTCTGCGTCATCGCAGCTCCGTCCCTCCCCACACGATGCACCCTTTATGCCAAAACAAAACAGAAAGCCAGTCAGTGTTCAAATGGACGCACCGCTTCTCAACGTCGAGTCCGGGGGGGGACCACCAGGGGTTCTCTAACGTTTTGGGCCGTGACCCCCAAAATAATCAAATTTTAACTGGGGACCCCCCACCCTGACAAGCACTTGGAATTGTAGGAGTCATTACAATTTTCTTCCACAGATAAATGTGTGGAAAATAGCTGATCTACATGCTCACAATCAGCTATTTACCAATGTTGATAATTTCGTTAATTACTTTTGGTGTAGTAAATAATGCTCAAAAGTAATTCATGTGCATATAATTATATTGAGTTAGAAAACAATGTTGCACATTAAAGTCATCTGGGGGTGCCCCCAAAATAAATTTGGGACCCCCTGAGTCCCAAAACACACATGTTGAGAACC